>NW_027327452.1:0-311700 GCF_047675955.1 Chlorocebus sabaeus | reverse complement strand
GTTCAAAACTGGAAAGAAGCTTTCTGAGAAACTGCTCTGTGTTCTGTTAATTCATCTCACAGAGTTACATCTTTCCCTTCAAGAAGCCTTTCGCTAAAGGGTGTTCTTGTGGAATTGGCAAAGGGATGTTTCGAAGCCCATAGAGGGCTATGGTGAAGAAGGAAATATCTTCCGTTCAAACCTGGAAAGAAGCTTTCTGAGAAACTGCTCTGTGTTCTGTTAATTCATCTCACAGAGTTACATCTTTCCATTCAAGAAGCCTTTCGCTAAGGCTGTTCTTGTGGAATTGGCAAAGGGATATTTCGAAGCCCATAGAGGGCTATGGTGAAAAAGGAAATATCTTCCGTTCAAAACTGGAAAGAAGCTTTCTGAGAAACGGCTCTGTGTTTTGTTAATTCATCTCACAGAGTTACATCTTTCCCTTCAAGAAGCCTTTCGCTAAGGCTGTTCTTGTGGAATTGGCAAAGGGATATTTGGAAGCCCATAGAGGGCTATGGTGAAAAAGGAAATATCTTCCGTTCAAAACTGGAAAGAAGCTTTCTGAGAAACGGCTCAGTGTTCTGTTAATTCATCTCACAGAGTTACATCTTTCCCTTCAAGAAGACTTTCGCTAAGGCTGTTGTTGTGGAATTGGCAAAGGGATATTTGGAAGCCCATAGAGGGCTATGGTGAAAAAGGAAATATCTTCCGTTCAAAACTGGAAAGAAGCTTTCTGAGAAACTGCTCTGTGTTCTGTTAATTCATCTCACAGAGTTACATCTTTCCCTTCAAGAAGCCTTTCGCTAAGGCTGTTCTTGGGGAATGGCAAAGGGATATTTGGAAGCCCATAGAGGGCTATGGTGAAAAAGGAAATATCTTCCGTTCAAAACTGGAAAGAAGGTTTCTGAGAAACTGCTCTGTGTTCTGTTAATTCATCTCACAGAGTTACATCTTTCCCTTCAAGAAGCCTTTCGCTAAGGCTGTTCTTGTGGAATTGGCAAAGGGATATTTGGAAGCCCATAGAGGGCTATGGTGAAAAAGGAAATATCTTCCGTTCAAAACTGGAAAGAAGCTTTCTGAGAAACGGCTCTGTGTTCTGTTAATTCATCTCACAGAGTTACATCTTTCCCTTCAATAAACCTTTCGCTAAGGCTGTTCTTGTGGAATTGGCAAAGGGATATTTGGAAGCCCATACAGGGCTATGGTGAAAAAGGAAATATCTTCCGTTCAAAAGAAGAGAGAAGCTTTCTGAGAAACTGCTCTGTGTTCTGTTAATTCATCTCACAGAGTTACATTTTCCCTTCAAGAAGCCTTTCGCTAAGGCTGTTCTTGTGGAATTGGCAAAGGGATATTTGGAAGCCCATAGAGGGCTATGGTGAAAAAGGAAATATCTTCCATTCAAAACTGGAAAGAAGCTTTCTGAGAAACGGCTCTGTGTTCTGTTAATTCATCTCACAGAGTTACATCTTTCCCTTCAAGAAGCCTTTCGCTAACGCTGTTCTTGTGGAATTGGCAAAGGGATATTTGGAAGCCCATAGAGGGCTATGGTGAAAAAGGAAATATCTTCCGTTCAAAACTGGAAAGAAGCTTTCTGAGAAACTCCTCTGTGTTCTGTTAATTCATCTCACAGAGTTACATCTTTCCCTTCAAGAAGCCTTTCGCTAAGGCTGTTCTTGTGGAATTGGCAAAGGGATATTTGGAAGCCCATAGAGGGCTATGGTGAAAAAGGAAATATCTTCCTTTCAAAACTGGAAAGAAGCTTTCTGAGAAACTGCTCTGTGTTCTGTTAATTCATCTCACAGAGTTACATCTTTCCCTTCAAGAAGCCTTTCGCTAAGGCTGTTCTTGTGGAATTGGCAAAGGGATATTTGGAAGCCCATAGAGGGCTATGGTGTAAAAGGAAATATCTTCCGTTCAAAACTGGAAAGAAGCTTTCTGAGAAACTGCTCTGTGTTCTGTTAATTCATCTCACAGAGTTACATCTTTCCCTTCAAGAAGCCTTTCGCTAAGGCTGTTCTTCTGGAATTGGCAAAGGGATATTTGGAAGCCCATAGAGGGCTATGGTGAAAAAGGAAATATCTTCCGTTCAAAACTGGAAAGAAGCTTTCTGAGAAACGGCTCTGTGTTCTGTTAATTCATCTCACAGAGTTACATCTTTCCCTTCAAGAAGCCTTTCGCTAAGCCTGTTCTTGTGGAATTGGCAAAGGGATATTAGGAAGCCCATAGAGGGCTATGGTGAAAAAGGAAATATCTTCCGTTCAAAACTGGAAAGAAGCTTTCTGAGAAACTGCTCTGTGTTCTGTTAATTCATCTCACAGAGTTACATCTTTCCCTTCAAGAAGCCTTTCGCTAAGGCTGTTCTTGTGGAATTGGCAAAGGGATATTTGGAAGCCCATAGAGGGCTATGGTGAAAAAGGAAATATCTTCCGTTCAAAACTGGAAAGAAGCTTTCTGAGAAACTGCTCTGTGTTCTGTTAATTCATCTCACAGAGTTACATCTTTCCCTTCAAGAAGCCTTTCGCTAAGGTTGTTATTGTGGAATTGGCAAAAGGATATTTGGAAGCCCATAGAGGGCTATGGTGAAAAAGGAAATATCTTCCGTTCAAACCTGGAAAGAAGCTTTCTGAGAAACTGCTCTGTGTTCTGTTAATTCATCTCACAGAGTTACATCTTTCCCTTCAAGAAGCCTTTCGCTAAGGCTGTTCTTGTGGAATTGGCAAAGGGATATTTGGAAGCCCATAGAGGGCTAGGGTGAAAAAGGAAATATCTTCCTTTCAAAACTGGAAAGAAGCTTTCTGAGAAACTGCTCTGTGTTCTGTTAATTCATCTCACAGAGTTACATGTTTCCCTTCAAGAAGCCTTTCGCTAAGGCTGTTCTTGTGGAATTGGCAAATGGATATTTGGAAGCCCATAGAGCGCTCTGGTGAAAAAGGAAATATCTTCCGTTCAAAACTGGAAAGAAGCTTTCTGAGAAACGGCTCTGTGATCTGTTAATTCATCTCACAGAGTTACATCTTTCCCTTCAAGAAGCCTTTCGCTAAGGCTGTTCTTGTGGAATTGGCAAAGGGATATTTAGAATCCCATAGAGCGCTATGGTGAAAAAGGAAATATCTTCCGATCAAAACTGGAAAGAAGCTTTCTGAGAAACTGCTCTGTGTTCTGTTAATTCATCTCACAGAGTTACATCTTTCCCTTCAAGAAGCCTTTCGCTAAAGGGTGTTCTTGTGGAATTGGCAAAGGGATGTTTCGAAGCCCATAGAGGGCTATGGTGAAAAAGGAAATATCTTCCGTTCAAACCTGGAAAGAAGCTTTCTGAGAAACTGCTCTGTGTTCTGTTAATTCATCTCACAGAGTTACATCTTTCCCTTCAAGAAGCCTTTCGCTAAGGCTGTTCTTGTGGAATTGGCAAAGGGATATTTCGAACCCCATAGAGGGCTATGGTGAAAAAGGAAATATCTTCCGTTCAAAACTGGAAAGAAGCTTTCTGAGAAACTGCTCTGTGTTCTGTTAATTCATCTCACAGAGTTACATCTTTCCCTTCAAGAAGCCTTTCGCTAAGGCTGTTCTTGTGGAATTGGCAAAGGGATATTTGGAAGCCCATAGAGGGCTATGGTGAAAAAGGAAATATCTTCCGTTCAAAACTGGAAAGAAGCTTTCTGAGAAACGGCTCAGTGTTCTGTTAATTCATCTCACAGAGTTACATCTTTCCCTTCAAGAAGACTTTCGCTAAGGCTGTTGTTGTGGAATTGGCAAAGGGATATTTGGAAGCCCATAGAGGGCTATGGTGAAAAAGGAAATATCTTCCGTTCAAAACTGGAAAGAAGCTTTTTGAGAAACTGCTCTGTGTTCTGTTAATTCATCTCACAGAGTTACATCTTTCCCTTCAAGAAGCCTTTCGCTAAGGCTGTTCTTGGGGAATGGCAAAGGGATATTTGGAAGCCCATAGAGGGCTATGGTGAAAAAGGAAATATCTTCCGTTCAAAACTGGAAAGAAGGTTTCTGAGAAACTGCTCTGTGTTCTGTTAATTCATCTCACTGAGTTACATCTTTCCCTTCAAGAAGCCTTTCGCTAAGGCTGTTCTTGTGGAATTGGCAAAGGGATATTTGGAAGCCCATAGAGGGCTATGGTGAAAAAGGAAATATCTTCCGTTCAAAACTGGAAAGAAGCTTTCTGAGAAACGGCTCTGTGTTCTGTTAATTCATCTCACAGAGTTACATCTTTCCCTTCAATAAACCTTTCGCTAAGGCTGTTCTTGTGGAATTGGCAAAGGGATATTTATAAGCCCATAGAGGGCTATGGTGAAAATGGAAATATCTTCCGTTCAAAACTGGAAAGAAGCTTTCTGAGAAACTGCTCTGTGTTCTGTTAATTCATCTCACAGAGTTACATCTTTCCCTTCAAGAAGCCTTTCGCTAAGGTTGTTATTGTGGAATTGGCAAAAGGATATTTGGAAGCCCATAGAGGGCTATGGTGAAAAAGGAAATAACTTCCGTTCAAACCTGGAAAGAAGCTTTCTGAGAAACTGCTCTGTGTTCTGTTAATTCATCTCACAGAGTTACATCTTTCCCTTCAAGAAGCCTTTCGCTAAGGCTGTTCTTGTGGAATTGGCAAAGGGATATTTGGAAGCCCATAGAGGGCTATGGTGAAAAAGGAAATATCTTCCGTTCAAAACTGGAAAGAAGCTTTGTGAGAAACTGCTCTGTGTTCTGTTAATTCATCTCACAGAGTTACATCTTTCCCTTCAAGAAGCCTTTCGCTAAGGCTGTTCTTGTGGAATTGGCAAACGGATATTTGGAAGCCCATAGAGCGCTCTGGTGAAAAAGGAAATATCTTCCGTTCAAAACTGGAAAGAAGCTTTCTGAGAAACGGCTCTGTGATCTGTTAATTCATCTCACAGAGTTACATCTTTCCCTTCAAGAAGCCTTTCGCTAAGGCTGTTCTTGTGGAATTGGCAAAGGGATATTTAGAATCCCATAGAGCGCTATGGTGAAAAAGGAAATATCTTCCGTTCAAAACTGGAAAGAAGCTTTCTGAGAAACTGCTCTGTGTTCTGTTAATTCATCTCACAGAGTTACATCTTTCCCTTCAAGAAGCCTTTCGCTAAAGGGTGTTCTTGTGGAATTGGCAAAGGGATGTTTCGAAGCCCATAGAGGGCTATGGTGAAGAAGGAAATATCTTCCGTTCAAACCTGGAAAGAAGCTTTCTGAGAAACTGCTCTGTGTTCTGTTAATTCATCTCACAGAGTTACATCTTTCCATTCAAGAAGCCTTTCGCTAAGGCTGTTCTTGTGGAATTGGCAAAGGGATATTTCGAAGCCCATAGAGGGCTATGGTGAAAAAGGAAATATCTTCCGTTCAAAACTGGAAAGAAGCTTTCTGAGAAACGGCTCTGTGTTTTGTTAATTCATCTCACAGAGTTACATCTTTCCCTTCAAGAAGCCTTTCGCTAAGGCTGTTCTTGTGGAATTGGCAAAGGGATATTTGGAAGCCCATAGAGGGCTATGGTGAAAAAGGAAATATCTTCCGTTCAAAACTGGAAAGAAGCTTTCTGAGAAACGGCTCAGTGTTCTGTTAATTCATCTCACAGAGTTACATCTTTCCCTTCAAGAAGACTTTCGCTAAGGCTGTTGTTGTGGAATTGGCAAAGGGATATTTGGAAGCCCATAGAGGGCTATGGTGAAAAAGGAAATATCTTCCGTTCAAAACTGGAAAGAAGCTTTCTGAGAAACTGCTCTGTGTTCTGTTAATTCATCTCACAGAGTTACATCTTTCCCTTCAAGAAGCCTTTCGCTAAGGCTGTTCTTGGGGAATGGCAAAGGGATATTTGGAAGCCCATAGAGGGCTATGGTGAAAAAGGAAATATCTTCCGTTCAAAACTGGAAAGAAGGTTTCTGAGAAACTGCTCTGTGTTCTGTTAATTCATCTCACAGAGTTACATCTTTCCCTTCAAGAAGCCTTTCGCTAAGGCTGTTCTTGTGGAATTGGCAAAGGGATATTTGGAAGCCCATAGAGGGCTATGGTGAAAAAGGAAATATCTTCCGTTCAAAACTGGAAAGAAGCTTTCTGAGAAACGGCTCTGTGTTCTGTTAATTCATCTCACAGAGTTACATCTTTCCCTTCAATAAACCTTTCGCTAAGGCTGTTCTTGTGGAATTGGCAAAGGGATATTTATAAGCCCATAGAGGGCTATGGTGAAAATGGAAATATCTTCCGTTCAAAACTGGAAAGAAGCTTTCTGAGAAACTGCTCTGTGTTCTGCTAATTCATCTCACAGAGTTACATCTTTCCCTTCAAGAAGCCTTTCGCTAAGGCTGTTCTTGTGGAATTGGCAAAGGGATATTTGGAAGCCCATAGAGGGCTCTGGTGAAAAAGGAAATATCTTCCGTTCAAAACTGGAAAGAAGCTTTCTGAGAAACTGCTCTGTGTTCTGTTAATTCATCTCACAGAGTTACATCTTTCACTTCAAGAAGCCTTTCGCTAAGGCTGTTGTTGTGGAATTGGCAAAGGGATATTTGGAAGCCCATAGAGGGCTAGGGTGAAAAAGGAAATATCTTCCGTTCAAAACTGGAAAGAAGCTTTCTGAGAAACTGCTCTGTGTTCTGTTAATACATCTCACAGAGTTACATCTTTCCCTTCAAGAAGCCTTTCGCTAAGGCTGTTCTTGTGGAATTGACAAAGGGATATTTGGAAGCCCATAGAGGGCTATGGTGAAAAAGGAAATATCTTCCGTTCAAAACTGGAAAGAAGCTTTCTGAGAAACTGCTCTGTGTTCTGTTAATTCATCTCACAGAGTTACATCTTTCCCTTCAAGAAGCGTTTCGCTAAGGGTGTTCTTGTGGAATTGGCAAAGGGATATTTGGAAGCCCATAGAGGGCTATGGTGAAAAAGGAAATATCTTCCGTTCAAAACTGGAAAGAAGCTTTCTGAGAAACTGCTCTGTGTTCTGTTAATTCATCTCACAGAGTTACATCTTTCCCTTCCAGAAGCCTTTCGCTAAGGCTGTTCTTGTGGAATTGGCAAAAGGATATTTGGAAGCCCATAGAGGGCTATGGTGTAAAAGGAAATATCTTAAGTTCAAAACTGGAAAGAAGCTTTCTGAGAAACGGCTCTGTGTTCTGTTAATTCATCTCACAGAGTTACATCTTTCCCTTCAAGAAGCCTTTCGCTAAGGCTGTTCTTGTGGAATTGGCAAAGAGATATTTGGAAGCCCATAGAGAGCTATGGTGAAAAAGGAAATATCTACCGTTCAAAACTGGAAAGAAGCTTTCTGAGAAACTGCTCTGTGTTCTGTTAATTCATCTCACAGAGTTACATCTTTCCCTTCAAGAAGCCTTTCGCTAAGGCTGTTCTTGTGGAATTGGCAAAGGGATATTTGGAAGCCCATAGAGCGCTATGGTAAAAAAGGAAATATCTTCCGTTCAAAACTGGAAAGAAGCTTTCTGAGAAACTGCTCAGTGTTCTGTTAATTCATCTCACAGAGTTACATCTTTTCCATCAAGAAGCCTTTCGCTAAGGCTGTTCTTGTGGAATTGGTAAAGGGATATTTGGAAGCCCATAGAGGGCTATGGTGAAAAAGGAAATATCTTCCGTTCAAAACTGGACAGAAGCTTTGTGAGAAACTGCTCTGTGTTCTGTTAATTCATCTCACAGAGTTACATCTTTCCCTTCAAGAAGCCTTTCGCTAAGGCTGTTCTTGTGGAATTGGCAAAGGGATATTAGGAAGCCCATAGAGGGCTATGGTGAAAACGGAAATATCTTCCGTTCAAAACTGGAAAGAAGCTTTCTGAGAAACTGCTCTGTGTTCTGTTAATTCATCTCACAGAGTTACATCTTTCCCTTCAAGAAGCCTTTCGCTAAGGCTGTTCTTGTGGAATTGGCAAAGGGATATTTGGAAGCCCATAGAGCGCTATTCTGAAAAAGGAAATATCTTCCGTTCAAAACTGGAAAGAAGCTTTCTGAGAAACTACTCTGTGTTCTGTTAATTCATCTCACAGAGTTACATCTTTCCCTTCAAGAAGCCTTTCGCTAAGGCTGTTCTTGTGGAATTGGCAAAAGGATATTTGGAAGCCCATAGAGGGCTATGGTGAAAAAGGAAATATCTTCCGTTCAAACCTGGAAAGAAGCTTTCTAAGAAACTGCTCTGTATTCTGTTAATTCATCTCACAGAGTTACATCTTTCCCTTCAAGAAGCCTTTCGCTAAGGCTGTTCTTGTGGAATTGGCAAAGGGATATTTGGAAGCCCATAGAGGGCTATGGTGAAAAAGGAAATATCTTCCGTTCAAAACTGGAAAGAAGCTTTCTGAGAAACTGCTCTGTGTTCTGTTAATTCATCTCACAGAGTTACATCTTTCCCTTCAAGAAGCCTTTCGCTAAGGCTGTTCTTGTGGAATTGGCAAAGGGATATTTGGAAGCCCATAGAGCGCTCTGGTGAAAAAGGAAATATCTTCCGTTCAAAACTGGAAAGAAGCTTTCTGAGAAACGGCTCTGTGATCTGTTAATTCATCTCACAGAGTTACATCTTTCCCTTCAAGAAGCCTTTCGCTAAGGCTGTTCTTGTGGAATTGGCAAAGGGATATTTGGAAGCCCATAGAGGGCTATGGTGAAAAAGGAAATATCTTCCGTTCAAAACTGGAAAGAAGCTTTCTGAGAAACTGCTCTGTGTTCTGTTAATTCATCTCACAGAGTTACATCTTTCCCTTCAAGAAGACTTTCGCTAAGGCTGTTGTTGTGGAATTGGCAAAGGGATATTTGGAAGCCCATAGAGGGCTATGGTGAAAAATGAAATATCTTCCGTTCAAAACTGGAAAGAAGGTTTCTGAGAAACTGCTCTGTGTTCTGTTAATTCATCTCACAGAGTTACATCTTTCCCTTCAAGAAGCCTTTCGCTAAGGCTGTTCTTGTGGAATTGGCAAAGGGATATTTGGAAGCCCATAGAGGGCTATGGTGAAAAAGGAAATATCTTCCGTTCAAAACTGGAAAGAAGCTTTCTGAGAAACGGCTCTGTGTTCTGTTAATTCATCTCACAGAGTTACATCTTTCCCTTCAATAAACCTTTCGCTAACGCTGTTCTTGTGGAATTGGCAAAGGGATATTTATAAGCCCATAGAGGGCTATGGTGAAAAAGGAAATATCTTCCGTTCAAAACTGGAAAGAAGCTTTCTGAGAAACTGCTCTGTGTTCTGTTAATTCATCTCACAGAGTTACATCTTTCCCTTCAAGAAGCCTTTCGCTAAGGCTGTTCTTGTGGAATTGGCAAAGGGATATTAGGAAGCCCATAGAGGGCTATGGTGAAAAAGGAAATATCTTCCGTTCAAAACTGGAAAGAAGCTTTCTGAGAAACTGCTTTGTGTTCTGTTAATTCATCTCACAGAGTTACATCTTTCCCTTCAAAAAGCCTTTCGCTAAGGCTGTTGTTGTGGAATTGGCAAAGGGATATTTGGAAGCCCATAGAGGGCTATGGTGAAAAAGTAAATATCTTCCGTTCAAAATTGGAAAGAAGCTTTCTGAGAAACTGCTCTGTGTTCTGTTAATTCATCTCACAGAGTTACATCTTTCCCTTCAAGAAGCCTTTCGCTAAGGCTGTTCTTGTGGAATTGGCAAAGGGATATTTGGGAGCCCATAGAGCGCTATGGTGAAAAAGGAAATATCTTCCGTTCAAAACTGGGAAGAAGCTTTCTGAGAAACTGCTCAGTGTTCTGTTAATTCATCTCACAGAGTTACATCTTTCCCTTCAAGAAGCCTTTCGCTAAGGCTGTTCTTGTGGAATTGGCAAAGGGATATTTGGAAGCCCATAGAGGGCTATGGTGAAAAAGGAAATATCTTCCGTTCAAAACTGGAAAGAAGCTTTCTGAGAAACTGCTCTGTGTTCTGTTAATTCATCTCACAGAGTTACATCTTTCCCTTCAAGAAGCCTTTCGCTAAGGCTGTTCTTGTGGAATTGGCAAAGGGATATTTGGAAGCCCATAGAGCGCTATTCTGAAAAAGGAAATATCTTCCGTTCAAAACTGGAAAGAAGCATTCTGAGAAACTGCTCTGTGTTCAGTTAATTCATCTCACAGAGTTACATCTTTCCCTTCAAGAAGCCTTTCGCTAAGGCTGTTCTTGTGGAATTGGCAAAGGGATATTTGGAAGCCCATAGAGGGCTATGGTGAAAAAGGAAATATCTTCCGTTCAAAACTGGAAAGAAGCTTTCTGAGAAACTGCTCTGTGTTCTGTTAATTCATCTCACAGAGTTACATCTTTCCCTTCAAGAAGCCTTAAGCTAAGGCTGTTCTTGTGGAATTGGCAAAGAGATATTTGGAAGCCCATAGAGATCTATGGTGAAAAAGGAAATATCTACCGTTCAAAACTGGAAAGAAGCTTTCTGAGAAACTGCTCTGTGTTCTGTTAATTCATCTCACAGAGTTACATCTTTCCCTTCAAGAAGCCTTTCGCTAAGGCTGTTCTTGTGGAATTGGCAAAGGGATATTTGGAAGCCCATAGAGGGCTATGGTGAAAAAGGAAATATCTTCCATTCAAAACTGGAAAGAAGCTTTCTGAGAAACTGCTCTGTGTTCTGTTAATTCATCTCACAGAGTTACATCTTTCCCTTCAAGAAGCCTTTCGCTAAGGCTGTTCTTGTGGAATTGGCAAAGGGATATTTGGAAGCCCATAGAGGGCTATGGTGAAAAAGGAAATATCTTCCGTTCAAAACTGGAAAGAAGCTTTCTGAGAAACTGCTCTGTGTTCTGTTAATTCATCTCACAGAGTTACATCTTTCCCTTCAAGAAGCCTTTCGCTAAGGCTGTTCTTGTGGAATTGGCAAAGGGATATTTGGAAGCCCATAGAGGGCTATGGTGAAAAAGTAAATATCTTCCGTTCAAAACTGGAAAGAAGCTTTCTGAGAAACTGCTCTGTGTTCTGTTAATTCATCTCACAGAGTTACATCTTTCCCTTCAAGAAGCCTTTCGCTAAGGCTGTTCTTGTTTAATTGGCAAAGGGATATTTGGAAGCCCATAGAGGGCTATGGTGAAAAAGGAAATATCTTCCGTTCAAAACTGGAAAGAAGCTTTCTGAGAAACTGCTCTGTGTTCTGTTAATTCATCTCACAGAGTTACATCTTTCCCTTCAAGAAGCCCTTCGCTAAGGGTGTTCTTGTGGAATTGGCAAAGGGATATTTGGAAGCCCATAGAGGGCTATGGTGAAAAAGGAAATATCTTCCGTTCAAAACTGGAAAGAAGCTTTCTGAGAAACTGCTCTGTGTTCTGTTAACTCATCTCACAGAGTTACATCTTTCCCTTCAAGAAGCCTTTCGCTAAGGCTGTTCTTGTGGAATTGGCAAAGGGATATTAGGAAGCCCATAGAGGGCTATGGTGAAAAAGGAAATATCTTCCGTTCAAAACTGGAAAGAAGCTTTCTGAGAAACTGCTCTGTGTTCTGTTCATTCATCTCACAGAGTTACATCTTTCCCTTCAAGAAGCCTTTCGCTAAGGCTGTTCTTGTGGAATTGGCAAAGGGATATTTGGAAGCCCATAGAGCGCTATGGTGAAAAAGGAAATATCTTCCGTTCAAAACTGGAAAGAAGCTTTCTGAGAAACTGCTCTGTGTTCTGTTAATTCATCTCACAGAGTTACATCTTTCCCTTCAAGAAGACTTTCGCTAAGGCTGTTGTTGTGGAATTGGCAAAGGGATATTTGGAAGCCCATAGAGGGCTATGGTGAAAAAGGATATATCTTCCGTTCAAAACTGGAAAGAAGCTTTCTGAGAAACTGCTCTGTGTTCTGTTAATTCATCTCACAGAGTTACATCTTTCCCTTCAAGAAGCCTTTCGCTAAGGCTGTTCTTGTGGAATTGGAAAAGGGATAATTGGAAGCCCATAGAGCGCTATTCTGAAAAAGGAAATATCTTCCGTTCAAAACTGGAAAGAAGCTTTCTGAGAAACTGCTCTGTGTTCTGTTAATTCATCTCACAGAGTTACATCTTTCCCTTCAAGAAGCCTTTCGCTAAGGCTGTTGTTGTGGAATTGGCAAAGGGATATTTGGAAGCCCATAGAGGGCTACGGTGAAAAAGGAAATATCTTCCGTTCAAAACTGGAAAGAAGCTTTCTGAGAAACTGCTCTGTGTTCTGTTAATTCATCTCACAGAGTTACATCTTTCCCTTCAAGAAGCCTTTCGCTACGGCTGTTCTTGTGGAATTGGCAAAGGCATATTTGGAAGCCCATAGAGGGCTATGGTGAAAAAGAAAATATCTTCCGTTCAAAACTGGAAAGAAGCTTTCTGAGAAACTGCTCTGTGTTCTGTTAATTCATCTCACAGAGTTACATCTTTCCCTTCAAGAAGCCTTTCGCTAAGGCTGTTCTTGTGGAATTGTCAAAGGGATATTTGGAAGCACATAGAGGGCTATGGTGAAAAGGGAAATATCTTCCGTTCAAAACTGGAAAGAAGCTTTCTGAGAAACTACTCTGTGTTCTGTTAATTCATCTCACAGAGTTACATCTTTCCCTTCAAGAAGCCTTTCGCTAAGGCTGTTCTTGTGGAATTGGCAAAAGGATATTTGGAAGCCCATAGAGGGCTATGGTGAAAAAGGAAATATCTTCCGTTCAAACCTGGAAAGAAGCTTTCTGAGAAACTGCTCTGTGTTCTGTTAATTCATCTCACAGAGTTACATCTTTCCCTTCAAGAAGCCTTTCGCTAAGGCTGTTCTTGTGGAATTGGCAAAGGGATATTTGGAAGCCCATGGAGGGCTATGGTGAAAAAGGAAATATCTTCCGTTCAAAACTGAAAAGAAGTTTTGTGAGAAACTGCTCTGTGTTCTGTTAATTCATCTCACAGAGTTACATCTTTCCCTTCAAGAAGCCTTTCGCTAAGGCTGTTCTTGTGGAATTGGCAAAGGGATATTTGGAATCCCATAGAGCGCTCTGGTGAAAAAGGAAATATCTTCCGTTCAAAACTGGAAAGAAGCTTTCTGAGAAACGGCTCTGTGATCTGTTAATTCATATCACAGAGTTACATCTTACCCTTCAAGAAGCCTTTCGCTAAGGCTGTTCTTGTGGAATTGGCAAAGGGATATATGGAAGCCCATAGAGCGCTATGGTGAAAAAGGAAATATCTTCCGTTCAAAACTGGAAAGAAGCTTTCTGAGAAACTGCTCTGTGTTCTGTTAATTCATCTCACAGAGTTACATCTTTCCCTTCAAGAAGCCTTTCGCTAAAGGGTGTTCTTGTGGAATTGGCAAAGGGATGTTTCGAAGCCCATAGAAGGCTATGGTGAAAAAGGAAACATCTTCCGTTCAAAACTGGAAAGAATCTTTCTGAGAAACTGCTCTGTGTTCTGTTAATTCATCTCACAGAGTTACATCTTTCCCTTCAAGAAGCCTTTCGCTAAGGCTGTTCTTGTGGAATTGGCAAAGGGATATTTCGAAGCCCATAGAGGGCTATGGTGAAAAAGGAAATATCTTCCGTTCAAAACTGGAAAGAAGCTTTCTGAGAAACGGCTCTGTGTTCTGTTAATTCATCTCACAGAGTTACATCTTTCCCTTCAAGAAGCCTTTCGCTAAGGCTGTTCTTGTGGAATTGGCAAAGGGATATTTGGAAGCCCATAGAGGGCTATGGTGAAAAAGGAAACATCTTCCGTTCAAAACTGGAAAGAAGCTTTCTGAGAAACTGCTCTGTGTTCTGTTAATTCATCACACAGAGTTACATCTTTCCCTTCAAGAAGACTTTTGCTAAGGCTGTTATTGTGGAATTGGCAAAGGGATATTAGGAAGCCCATAGAGGGCAATGGTGAAAAAGGAAATATCTTCCGTTCATAACTGGAAAGAAGCTTTCTGAGAAACGGCTCTGTGTTCTGTTAATTCATCTCACAGAGTTACATCTTTCCCTTCAACAAACCTTTCGCTAAGGCTGTTCTTCGGGAATGGCAAAGGGATATTTGGAAGCCCTTAGAGGGCTATGGTGAAAAAGGAAATATCTTCCGTTCAAAACTGGAAAGAAGCTTTCTGAGAAACTGCTCTGTGTTCTGTTAATTCATCTCACAGAGTTACATCTTTCCCTTCAAGAAGCCTTTCGCTAAGGCTGTTTTTGTGGAATTGGCAAAGGGATATTTGGAAGCCCATAGAGGGCTATGGTGAAAAAGGAAATATCTTCCGTTCAAAACTGGAAAGAAGCTTTCTGAGAAACTGCTCTATGTTCTGTTAATTCATCTCACAGAGTTACATCTTTCCCTTCAAGAAGCCTTTCGCTAAGGCTGTTCTTGTGGAATTGGCAAAGGGATATTTGGAAGCCCATAGAGGGCTATGGTGAAAAAGGAAATATCTTCCGTTCAAAACTGGAAAGAAGCTTTCTGAGAAACTGCTCTGTGTTCTGTTAATTCATCTCACAGAGTTACATCTTTCCCTTCAAGAAGCCTTTCGCTAAGGCTGTTCTTGTGGAATTGGCAAAGGGATATTTGGAAGCCCATAGAGGGCTATGGTGAAAAAGGAAATATCTTCCGTTCAAAACTGGAAAGAAACTTTCTGAGAAACTACTCTGTGTTCTGTTAATTCATCTCACAGAGTTACATCTTTCCCTTCAAGAAGCCTTTCGCTAAGGCTGTTCTTGTGGAATTGGCAAAAGGATATTTGGAAGCCCATAGAGGGCTATGGTGAAAAAGGAAATATCTTCCGTTCAAAGCAAGACAGAAGCTTTCTGAGAAACTGCTCTGTGTTCTGTTAATTCAACTCACAGAGTTACATCTTTCCCTTCAAGAAGCCTTTCGCTAAGGCTGTTCTTGTGGAATTGGCAAAGGGATATTTGGAAGCCCATAGAGGGCTCTGGTGAAAAAGGATATATCTTCCGTTCAAAACTGGAAAGAAGCTTTCTGAGAAACTGCTCTGTGTTCTGTTAATTCATCTCACAGAGTTACATCTTTCCCTTCAAGAAGCCTTTCGCTAAGGCTGTTCTTGTGGAATTGGCAAAGGGATATTTGGAAGCCCATAGAGGGCTATGGTGAAAAAGGAAATATCTTCCGTTCAAAACTGGAAAGAAACTTTCTGAGAAACTACTCTGTGTTCTGTTAATTCATCTCACAGAGTTACATCTTTCCCTTCAAGAAGCCTTTCGCTAAGGCTGTTCTTGTGGAATTGGCAAAAGGATATTTGGAAGCCCATAGAGGGCTATGGTGAAAAAGGAAATATCTTCCGTTCAACGCAAGAAAGAAGCTTTCTGAGAAACTACTCTGTGTTCTGTTAATTCATCTCACAGAGTTACATCTTTCCCTTCAAGAAGCCTTTCGCTAAGGCTGTTCTTGTGGAATTGGCAAAGGGATATTTGGAAGCCCATAGAGGGCTATGGTGAAAAAGGAAATATCTTCCGTTCAAAACTGGAAAGAAGCTTTCTGAGAAACGGCTCTGTGTTCTGTTAATTCATCTCACAGAGTTACATCTTTCCCTTCAAGAAGCCTTTCGCTAAGGCTGTTTTTGGGGAATGGCAAAGGGATATTTGGAAGCCCATAGAGGTCTATGGTGAAAAAGGAAATACCTTCCGTTCAAAACTGGAAAGAAGCTTTCTGAGAAACTGCTCTGTGTTCTGTTAATTAATCTCACAGAGTTACATCTTTCCCTTCAAGAAGCCTCTCGCTAAGGCTGTTGTTGTGGAATTGGCAAAGGGATATTTGGAAGCCCATAGAGGGCTATGGTGAAAAAGGAAATATCTTCCGTTCAAAACTGGAAAGAAGCTTTCTGAGAAACTGCTCTGTGTTCTGTTAATTCATCTCACAGAGTTACATCTTTCCCTTCAAGAAGCCTTTCGCTAAGGCTGTTCTTGTGGAATTGGAAAAGGGATATTTGGAAGCCCATAGAGGGCTAGGGTGAAAAAGGAAATATCTTCCGTTCAAAACTGGAAAGAAGCTTTCTGAGAAACTGCTCTGTGTTCTGTTAATTCATCTCACAGTGTTACATCTTTCCCTTCAAGAAGCCTTTCGCTAAGGCTGTTCTTGTGGAATTGGCAAGGGGATATTTGGAAGCCCATACAGAGCTATGGTGAAAAAGGAAATATCTTCCGTTCAAAACAAGAGAGAAGCTTTCTGAGAAACTGCTCTGTGTTCTGTTAATTCATCTCACAGAGTTACATCTTTCCCTTCAAGAAGCCTTTCGCTAAGGCTGTTCTTGTGGAATTGGCAAAGGGATATTTGGAAGCCCATAGAGGGCTATGGTGAAAAAGGAAATATCTTCCGTTCAAAACTGGAAAGAAGATTTCTGAGAAACGGCTCTGTGTTCTGTTAATTCATCTCACAGAGTTACATCTTTCCCTTCAAGAAGCCTTTCGCTAACGCTGTTCTTGTGGAATTGGCAAAGGGATATTTCGAAGCCCATAGAGGGCTATGGTGAAAAAGGAAATATCTTCCGTTCAAAACTGGAAAGAAGCTTTCTGAGAAACTGCTCTGTGTTCTGTTAATTCATCTCACAGAGTTACATCTTTCCCTTCAAGAAGCCTTTCCCTAAGGCTGTTCTTGTGGAATTGGCAAAAGGATATTTGGAAGCCCATGGAGGGCTATGGTGAAAAAGGAAATATCTTCCGTTCAAACCGGGAAAGAAGCTTTCTGAGAAACTGCTCTGTGTTCTGTTAATTCATCTCACAGAGTTACATCTTTCCCTTCAAGAAGCCTTTCGTTAAGGCTGTTCTTGTGGAATTGGCAAAGGGATATTTGGAAGCCCATAGAGCGCTCTGGTGAAAAAGGAAATATCTTCCGTTCAAAACTGGAAAGAAGCTTTCTGAGAAACGGCTCTGTGATCTGTTAATTCATCTCACAGAGTTACATCTTTCCCTTCAAGAAGCCTTTCGCTAAGGCTGTTCTTGTGGAATTGGCAAAGGGATATTTGGAAGCCCATAGAGGGCTATGGTGAAAAAGGAAATATCTTCCGTTCAAACCTGGAAAGAAGCTTTCTGAGAAACTGCTCTGTGTTCTGTTAATTCATCTCACAGAGTTACATCTTTCCCTTCAAGAAGCCTTTCGCTAAGGCTGTTCTTGTGGAATTGGCAAAGGGATATTTCGAAGCCCATAGAGGGCTATGGTGAAAAAGGAAATATCTTCCGTTCAAAACAGGAAAGAAGCTCTCTGAGAAACTGCTCTGTGTTCTGTTAATTCATCTCACAGAGTTACATCTTTCCCTTCAAGAAGCCTTTCGCTAAGGCTGTTCTTGTGGAATTGGCAAAGGGATATTTGGAAGCCCATAGAGTGCTATGGTGAAAAAGGAAATATCTTCCGTTCAAAACTGGAAAGAAGCATTCTGAGAAACTGCTCTGTGTTCTGTTCATTCACCTCACAGAGTTACATCTTTCCCTTCAAGAAGCCTTTCGCTAAGGCTGTTCTTGTGGAATTGGCAAAGGGATATTTGGAAGCCCATAGAGGGCTATGGTCAAAAAGGAAATACATTCCGTTCAAAACTGGAAAGAAGCTTTCTGAGAAACGGCTCTGTGTTCTGTCAATTCATCTCACAGAGTTACATCTTTCCCTTCAACAAACCTTTCGCTAAGGCTGTTCTTCGGGAATGGCAAAGGGATATTTGGAAGCCCATAGAGGGCTATGGTGAAAAAGGAAATATCTTCCGTTCAAAACTGGAAAGAAGCTTTCTGAGAAACTGCTCTGTGTTCTGTTAATTCATCTCACAGAGTTACATCTTTCCCTTCAAGAAGCCTTTCGCTAAGGCTGTTTTTGTGGAATTGGCAAAGGGATATTTGGAAGCCCATAGAGGGCTATGGTGAAAAAGGAAATATCTTCCGTTCAAAACTGGAAAGAAGCTTTCTGAGAAACTGCTCTATGTTCTGTTAATTCATCTCACAGAGTTACATCTTTCCCTTCAAGAAGCCTTTCGCTAAGGCTGTTCTTGTGGAATTGGCAAAGGGATATTTGGAAGCCCATAGAGGGCTATGGTGAAAAAGGAAATATCTTCCGTTCAAAACTGGAAAGAAGCTTTCTGAGAAACTGCTCTGTGTTCTGTTAATTCATCTCACAGAGTTACATCTTTCCCTTCAAGAAGCCTTTCGCTAAGGCTGTTCTTGTGGAATTGGCAAAGGGATATTTGGAAGCCCATAGAGGGCTATGGTGAAAAAGGAAATATCTTCCGTTCAAAACTGGAAAGAAACTTTCTGAGAAACTACTCTGTGTTCTGTTAATTCATCTCACAGAGTTACATCTTTCCCTTCAAGAAGCCTTTCGCTAAGGCTGTTCTTGTGGAATTGGCAAAAGGATATTTGGAAGCCCATAGAGGGCTATGGTGAAAAAGGAAATATCTTCCGTTCAAAGCAAGACAGAAGCTTTCTGAGAAACTGCTCTGTGTTCTGTTAATTCATCTCACAGAGTTACATCTTTCCCTTCAAGAAGCCTTTCGCTAAGGCTGTTCTTGTGGAATTGGCAAAGGGATATTTGGAAGCCCATAGAGGGCTATGGTGAAAAAGGAAATATCTTCCGTTCAAAACTGGAAAGAAGCTTTCTGAGAAACTGCTCTGTGTTCTGTTAATTCATCTCACAGAGTTACATCTTTCCCTTCAAGAAGCCTTTCGCTAAGGCTGTTCTTGTGGAATTGGCAAAGGGATATTTGGAAGCCCATAGAGGGCTATGGTGAAAAAGGAAATATCTTCCGTTCAAAACTGGAAAGAAGCTTTCTGAGAAACTGCTCTGTGTTCTGTTAATTCATCTCACAGAGTTACATCTTTCCCTTCAAGAAGCCTTTCGCTAAGGCTGTTCTTGTGGAATTGGCAAAGGGATATTTGGAAGCCCATAGAGGGCTATGGTGAAAAAGGAAATACCTTCCGTTCAAAACTGGAAAGAAGCTTTCTGAGAAACGGCTCTGTGTTCTGTTAATTCATCTCACAGAGTTACATCTTTCAATTCAAGAAGCCTTTCGCTAAGGCTGTTCTTGTGGAATTGGCAAAGGGATATTTGGAAGCCCCTGGATGGCTATGGTGAAACAGAAATATCTTCCGTTGAAAACTGGAAAGAAGCTTTCTGAGAAACTGTTTTATGTTCTGTTAATTCATCTCACAGAGTTACATCTTTCCCTTCAAGAAGCCTTTCGCTAAGTCTGTCGTTGTGGAATTGGCAAACGGATATTTGGAAGCCCATAGTGGGCTATGGTGGAAAAGGAAATATCTTCCGTTCAAAACTGGAAAGAAGCTTTCTGAGAAACTGCTCTGTGTTCTGTTAATTCATCTCATAGAGTTACATCTTTCCCTTCAAGAAGCCTTTCGCTAAGGCTGTTCTTGTGGAATTGGCAAAGTGATATTTGGAAGCCCATAGAGGGCTATGGTGAAAAAGGAAATATCTTCCGTTCAAAACTGGAAAGAAGCTTTCTGAGAAACTGCTCTGTGTTCTGTTAATTCATCTCACAGAGTTACATCTTTCCCTTCAAGAAGCCTTTCGCTAAGGCTGTTCTTGTGGAATTGGCAAAGGGATATTTGGAAGCATATAGAGGGCTACGGTGAAAAAGGAAATATCTTCCGTTCAAAACTGGAAAGAAGCTTTCTGAGAAACTGCTCTGTGTTCTGTTAATTCATCTCACAGAGTTACCTCGTTACCTTCAATAAGCCTTTCGCTAAGGCTGTTCTTGTGGAATTGGCAAAGGGATATTTGGAAGCCCATAGAGGGCTATGGTGAAAAAGGAAATATCTTCCGTTCAAAACTGGAAAGAAGCTTTCTGAGAAACTGCTCTGTGTTCTGTTAATTCATCTCACAGAGTTACATCTTTCCCTTCAAGAAGCCTTTCTCTAAGGCTGTTCTTGTGGAATTGGCAAAGGGATATTTGGAAGCATATAGAGGGCTAGGGTGAAAAAGGAAATAACTTCCGTTCAAAACTGGAAAGAAGCTTTCTGAGAAACTGCTCTGTGTTCTGTTAATTCATCTCACAGAGTTACATCTTTCCCTTCAAGAAGCCTTTCGCTAAGGCTGTTCTTGTGGAATTGGCAAAGGGATATTTGGAAGCCCATAGAGGGCTATGGTGAAAAAGGAAATATCTTCCGTTCAAAACTGGAAAGAAGCTTTCTGAGAAACGGCTCTGTGTTCTGTTAATTCATCTCACAGAGTTACATCTTTCCCTTCAACAAACCTTTCGCTAAGGCTGTTCTTGGGGAATGGCAAAGGGATATTTGGAAGCCCATAGAGGGCTATGGTGAAAAAGGAAATATCTTCCGTTCAAAACTGGAAAGAAGCTTTCTGAGAAACTGCTCTGTGTTCTGTTAATTCATCTCACAGAGTTACATCTTTCCCTTCAAGAAGCCTTTCGCTAAGGCTGTTGTTGTGGAATTGGCAAAGGGATATTTGGAAGCCCATAGAGGGCTATGGTGAAAAAGGAAATATCTTCCGTTCAAAACTGGAAAGAAGCTTTCTGAGAAACTGCTCTGTGTTCTGTTAATTCATCTCACAGAGTTACATCTTTCCCTTCAAGAAGCCTTTCTCTAAGGCTGTTCTTGTGGAATTGGCAAAGGGATATTTGGAAGCCCATAGAGGGCTATGGTGAAAAAGGAAATATCTTCCGTTCAAAACTGGAAAGAATCTTTCTGAGAAACTGCTCTGTGTTCTGTTAATTCATCTCACAGAGTTACATCTTTCCCTTCAAGAAGCCTTTCGCTAAGGCTGTTCTTGTGGAATTGGCAAAGGGATATTAGGAATCCCATAGAGGGCTTTGGTGAAAAAGGAAATATCTTCCGTTCAAAACTGGAAAGAAGCTTTCTGAGAAACTGCTCTGTGTTCTGTTAATTCATCTCACAGAGTTACATCTTTCCCTTCAAGAAGCCTTTCGCTAAGGCTGTTCTTGTGGAATTGGCAAAGGGATATTTGGAAGCCCATAGAGGGCTATGGTGAAAAAGGAAATATCTTCCGTTCAAAACTGGAAAGAAGCTTTCTGAGAAACTGCTCTGTGTTCTGTTAATTCATCTCACAGAGTTACATCTTTCCCTTCAAGAAGCCTTTCGCTAAGGCTGTTCTTGTGGAATTGGCAAAGGGATATTTGGAAGCCCATAGAGGGCTATGGTGTAAAAGGAAATATCTTCCGTTCAAAACTGGAAAGAAGCTTTCTGAGAAACTGCTCTGTGTTCTGTTAATTCATCTCACAGAGTTACATCTTTCCCTTCAAGAAGCCTTTCGCTAAGGCTGTTCTTGTGGAATTGGCAAAGGGATATTTGGAAGCCCATAGAGGGCTATGGTGAAAAAGGAAATATCTTCCGTTCAAAACTGGAAAGAAGCTTTCTGAGAAACTGCTCTGTGTTCTGTTAATTCATCTCACAGAGTTACATCTTTCCCTTCAAGAAGCCTTTCGCTAAGGCTGTTCTTGTGGAATTGGCAAAGGGATATTAGGAAGCCCATAGAGGGCTATGGTGAAAAAGGAAATATCTTCCGTTCAAAACTGGAAAGAAGCTTTCTGAGAAACTGCTCTGTGTTCTGTTAATTCATCTCACAGAGTTACATCTTTCCCTTCAAGAAGCCTTTCGCTAAGGCTGTTCTTGTGGAATTGGCAAAGGGATATTTGGAAGCCCATAGAGTGCTATGGTGAAAAAGGAAATATCTTCCGTTCAAAACTGGAAAGAAGCATTCTGAGAAACTGCTCTGTGTTCTGTTCATTCACCTCACAGAGTTACATCTTTCCCTTCAAGAAGCCTTTCGCTAAGGCTGTTCTTGTGGAATTGGCAAAGGGATATTTGGAAGCCCATAGAGGGCTATGGTCAAAAAGGAAATATCTTCCGTTCAAAACTGGAAAGAAGCTTTCTGAGAAACGGCTCTGTGTTCTGTTAATTCATCTCACAGAGTTACATCTTTCCCTTCAACAAACCTTTCGCTAAGGCTGTTCTTCGGGAATGGCAAAGGGATATTTGGAAGCCCATAGAGGGCTATGGTGAAAAAGGAAATATCTTCCGTTCAAAACGGGAAAGAAGCTTTCTGAGAAACTGCTCTGTGTTCTGTTAATTCATCTCACAGAGTTACAACTTTCCCTTCAAGAAGCCTTTCGCTAAGGCTGTTTTTGTGGAATTGGCAAAGGGATATTTGGAAGCCCATAGAGGGCTATGGTGAAAAAGGAAATATCTTCCGTTCAAAACTGGAAAGAAGCTTTCTGAGAAACTGCTCTATGTTCTGTTAATTCATCTCACAGAGTTACATCTTTCCCTTCAAGAAGCCTTTCGCTAAGGCTGTTCTTGTGGAAATGGCAAAGGGATATTTGGAAGCCCATAGAGGGCTATGGTGAAAAAGGAAATATCTTCCGTTCAAAACTGGAAAGAAGCTTTCTGAGAAACTGCTCTGTGTTCTGTTAATTCATCTCACAGAGTTACATCTTTCCCTTCAAGAAGCCTTTCGCTAAGGCTGTTCTTGTGGAATTGGCAAAGGGATATTTGGAAGCCCATAGAGGGCTATGGTGAAAAAGGAAATATCTTCCGTTCAAAACTGGAAAGAAACTTTCTGAGAAACTACTCTGTGTTCTGTTAATTCATCTCACAGAGTTACATCTTTCCCTTCAAGAAGCCTTTCGCTAAGGCTGTTCTTGTGGAATTGGCAAAAGGATATTTGGAAGCCCATAGAGGGCTATGGTGAAAAAGGAAATATCTTCCGTTCAAAGCAAGACAGAAGCTTTCTGAGAAACTGCTCTGTGTTCTGTTAATTCATCTCACAGAGTTACATCTTTCCCTTCAAGAAGCCTTTCGCTAAGGCTGTTCTTGTGGAATTGGCAAAGGGATATTTGGAAGCCCATAGAGGGCTATGGTGAAAAAGGATATATCTTCCGTTCAAAACTGGAAAGAAGCTTTCTGAGAAACTGCTCTGTGTTCTGTTAATTCATCTCACAGAGTTACATCTTTCCCTTCAAGAAGCCTTTCGCTAAGGCTGTTCTTGTGGAATTGGCAAAGGGATATTTGGAAGCCCATAGAGGGCTATGGTGAAAAAGGAAATATCTTCCGTTCAAAACTGGAAAGAAACTTTCTGAGAAACTACTCTGTGTTCTGTTAATTCATCTCTCAGAGTTACATCTTTCCCTTCAAGAAGCCTTTCGCTAAGGCTGTTCTTGTGGAATTGGCAAAAGGATATTTCGAAGCCCATAGAGGGCTATGGTGAAAAAGGAAATATCTTCCGTTCAACGCAAGAAAGAAGCTTTCTGAGAAACTACTCTGTGTTCTGTTAATTCATCTCACAGAGTTACATCTTTCCCTTCAAGAAGCCTTTCGGTAAGGCTGTTCTTGTGGAATTGGCAAAGGGATATTTGGAAGCCCATAGAGGGCTATGGTGAAAAAGGAAATATCTTCCGTTCAAAAGTGGAAAGAAGCTTTCTGAGAAACGGCTCTGTGTTCTGTTAATTCATCTCACAGAGTTACATCTTTCCCTTCAAGAAGCCTTTCGCTAAGGCTGTTTTTGGGGAATGGCAAAGGGATATTTGGAAGCCCATAGAGGTCTATGGTGAAAAAGGAAATACCTTCCGTTCAAAACTGGAAAGAAGCTTTCTGAGAAACTGCTCTGTGTTCTGTTAATTCATCTCACAGAGTTACATCTTTCCCTTCAAGAAGCCTCTCGCTAAGGCTGTTGTTGTGGAATTGGCAAAGGGATATTTGGAAGCCCATAGAGGGCTATGGTGAAAAAGGAAATATCTTCCGTTCAAAACTGGAAAGAAGCTTTCTGAGAAACTGCTCTGTGTTCTGTTAATTCATCTCACAGAGTTACATCTTTCCCTTCAAGAAGCCTTTCGCTAAGGCTGTTCTTGTGGAATTGGAAAAGGGATATTTGGAAGCCCATAGAGGGCTAGGGTGAAAAAGGAAATATCTTCCGTTCAAAACTGGAAAGAAGCTTTCTGAGAAACTGCTCTGTGTTCTGCTAATTCATCTCACAGTGTTACATCTTTCCCTTCAAGAAGCCTTTCGCTAAGGCTGTTCTTGTGGAATTGGCAAGGGGATATTTGGAAGCCCATACAGAGCTATGGTGAAAAAGGAAATATCTTCCGTTCAAAACAAGAGAGAAGCTTTCTGAGAAACTGCTCTGTGTTCTGTTAATTCATCTCACAGAGTTACATCTTTCCCTTCAAGAAGCCTTTCGCTAAGGCTGTTCTTGTGGAATTGGCAAAGGGATATTTGGAAGCCCATAGAGGGCTACGGTGAAAAAGGAAATATCTTCCGTTCAAAACTGGAAAGAAGATTTCTGAGAAACGGCTCTGTGTTCTGTTAATTCATCTCACAGAGTTACATCTTTCCCTTCAAGAAGCCTTTCGCTAACGCTGTTCTTGTGGAATTGGCAAAGGGATATTTCGAAGCCCATAGAGGGCTATGGTGAAAAAGGAAATATCTTCCGTTCAAAACTGGAAAGAAGCTTTCTGAGAAACTGCTCTGTGTTCTGTTAATTCATCTCACAGAGTTACATCTTTCCCTTCAAGAAGCCTTTCCCTAAGGCTGTTCTTGTGGAATTGGCAAAAGGATATTTGGATGCCCATGGAGGGCTATGGTGAAAAAGGAAATATCTTCCGTTCAAACCGGGAAAGAAGCTTTCTGAGAAACTGCTCTGTGTTCTGTTAATTCATCTTACAGAGTTACATCTTTCCCTTCAAGAAGCCTTTCGCTAAGGCTGTTCTTGTGGAATTGGCAAAGGGATATTTGGAAGCCCATAGAGGGCTATGGTGAAAAAGGAAATATCTTCCGTTCAAAACTGTAAAGAAGCTTTGTGAGAAACTGCTCTGTGTTCTGTTAATTCATCTCACAGAGTTACATCTTTCCCTTCAAGAAGCCTTTCGTTAAGGCTGTTCTTGTGGAATTGGCAAAGGGATATTTGGAAGCCCATAGAGCGCTCTGGTGAAAAAGGAAATATCTTCCGTTCAAAACTGGAAAGAAGCTTTCTGAGAAACGGCTCTGTGATCTGTTAATTCATCTCACAGAGTTACATCTTTCCCTTCAAGAAGCCTTTCGCTAAGGCTGTTCTTGTGGAATTGGCAAAGGGATATTTGGAAGCCCATAGAGGGCTATGGTGAAAAAGGAAATATCTTCCGTTCAAACCTGGAAAGAAGCTTTCTGAGAAACTGCTCTGTGTTCTGTTAATTCATCTCACAGAGTTACATCTTTCCCTTCAAGAAGCCTTTCGCTAAGGCTGTTCTTGTGGAATTGGCAAAGGGATATTTCGAAGCCCATAGAGGGCTATGGTGAAAAAGGAAATATCTTCCGTTCAAAACAGGAAAGAAGCTCTCTGAGAAACTGCTCTGTGTTCTGTTAATTCATCTCACAGAGTTACATCTTTCCCTTCAAGAAGCCTTTCGCTAAGGCTGTTCTTGTGGAATTGGCAAAGGGATATTTGGAAGCCCATAGAGTGCTATGGTGAAAAAGGAAATATCTTCCGTTCAAAACTGGAAAGAAGCATTCTGAGAAACTGCTCTGTGTTCTGTTCATTCACCTCACAGAGTTACATCTTTCCCTTCAAGAAGCCTTTCGCTAAGGCTGTTCTTGTGGAATTGGCAAAGGTATATTTGGAAGCCCATAGAGGGCTATGGTGAAAAAGGAAATACCTTCCGTTCAAAACTGGAAAGAAGCTTTCTGAGAAACGGCTCTGTGTTCTGTTAATTCATCTCACAGAGTTACATCTTTCCCTTCAACAAACCTTTCGCTAAGGCTGTTCTTCGGGAATGGCAAAGGGATATTTGGAAGCCCATAGAGGGCTATGGTGAAAAAGGAAATATCTTCCGTTCAAAACTGGAAAGAAGCTTTCTGAGAAACTGCTCTGTGTTCTGTTAATTCATCTCACAGAGTTACATCTTTCCCTTCAAGAAGCCTTTCGCTAAGGCTGTTCTTGTGGAATTGGCAAAGGGATATTTGGAAGCCCATAGAGGGCTATGGTGAAAAAGGAAATATCTTCCGTTCAAAACTGGAAAGAAGCTTTCTGAGAAACTGCTCTGTGTTCTGTTAATTCATCTCACAGAATTACATCTTTCCCTTCAAGAAGCCTTTCGCTAAGGGTATTCTTGTGGAATTGGCAAAGGGATATTTGGAAGCCCATAGAGGGCTATGGTGAAAAAGGAAATATCTTCCGTTCAAAACTGGAAAGAAGCTTTCTGAGAAACTGCTCTGTGTTATGTTAATTCATCTCACAGAGTTACATCTTTCCCTTCAAGAAGCCTTTCGCTAAGGCTGTTCTTGTGGAATTGGCAAAAGGATATTTGGAAGCCCATACAGGGCTATGGTGAAAAAGGAAATATCTTCCGTTCAAAACTGGAAAGAAGCTTTCTGAGAAACGGCTCTGTGTTCTGTTAATTCATCTCACAGAGTTACATCTTTCCCTTCAAGAAGCCTTTCGCTAAGGCTGTTCTTGTGCAATTGGCAAAGAGATATTTGGAAGCCCATAGAGAGCTATGGTGAAAAAGGAAATATCTACAGTTCAAAAGTGGAAAGAAGCTTTCTGAGAAACTGCTCTGTGTTCTGTTAATTCATCTCACAGAGTTACATCTTTCCCTTCAAGAAGCCTTTCGCTAAGGCTGTTCTAGTGGATTTGGCAAAGGGATATTTGGAAGCCCATAGAGGGCTATGGTGAAAAAGGAAATATCTTCCGTTCAAAACTGGAAAGAAGCTTTCTGAGAAACTGCTCTGTGTTCTGTTAATTCATCTCACAGAGTTACATCTTTCCCTTCAAGAAGACTATCGCTAAGGCTGTTGTTGTGGAATTGGCAAAGGGATATTTGGAAGCCCATAGAGGGCTCTGGTGAAAAAGGAAATATCTTCCGTTCAAAACTGGAAAGAAGCTTTCTGAGAAACTGCTCTGTGTTCTGTTAATTCATCTCACAGAGTTACATCTTTCCCTTCAAGAAGCCTTTCGCTTAGGCTGTTCTTGGGGAATGGCAAAGGGATATTTGGAAGCCCATAGAGGGCTATGGTGAAAAAGGAAATATCTTCCGTTCAAAACTGGAAAGAAGCTTTCTGAGAAACTGCTCTGTGTTCTGTTAATTCATCTCACAGAGTTACATCTTTCCCTTCAAGAAGCCTTTCGCTAAGGCTGTTCTTGTGGAATTGGCAAAGGGATATTTGGAAGCCCATAGAGGGCTATGGTGAAAAAGGAAATATCTTCCTTTCAAAACTGGAAAGAAGCTTTCTGAGAAACTGCTCTGTGTTCTGTTAATTCATCTCACAGAGTTACATCTTTCAATTCAAGAAGCCTTTCGCTAAGGCTGTTGTTGTGGAATTGGCAAAGGGATATTTGGAAGCCCATAGAGGGCTATGGTGAAAAAGGAAATATCTTCCGTTCAAATCTGGAAAGAAGCTTTCTGAGAAACTGCTCTGTGTTCTGTTAATTCATCTCACAGAGTTACATCTTTCCCTTCAAGAAGCCTTTCGCTAAGGCTGTTCTTGTGGAATTGGCACAGGGATATTAGGAAGCCCATAGAGGGCTATGGTGAAAAAGGAAATATCTTCCGTTCAAAACTGGAAAGAAGCTTTCTGAGAAACTGCTTTGTGTTCCGTTAATTCATCTCACAGAGTTACATCTTTCCCTTCAAGAAGCCTTTCGCTAAGGCTGTTCTTGTGGAATTGGCAAAGAGATATTTGGAAGCCCATAGAGGGCTATGGTGAAAAAGGAAATATCTTCCGTTCAAAACTGGAAAGAACCTTTCTGAGAAACTGCTCTGTGTTCTGTTAATTCATCTCACAGAGTTACATCTTTCCCTTCAAGAAGCCTTTCGCTAAGCCTGTTCTTGTGGAATTGGCAAAGGGATATTTGGAAGCCCATAGAGGGCTATGGTGAAAAAGGAAATATCTTCCGTTCAAAACTGGAAAGAAGGTTTCTGAGAAATTGCTCTGTGTTCTGTTAATTCATCTCACAGAGTTACATCTTTCAATTCAAGACGTCTTTCGCTAAGGCTGTTCTTGTGGAATTGGCAAAGGGATATTTGGAAGCCCATAGAGGGCTACGGTGAAAAAGGAAATATCTTCCGTTCAAAACTGGAAAGAAGCTTTCTGAGAAACTGCTCTGTGTTCTGTTAATTCATCTCACAGAGTTACATCTTTCAATTCAAGAAGCCTTTCGCTAAGGCTGTTCTTGTGGAATTGGCAAAGGGATATTTGGAAGCCCCTAGATGGCTATGGTGAAACAGAAATATCTTCCGTTGAAAACTGGAAAGAAGCTTTCTGAGAAACTGTTTTATGTTCTGTTAATTCATCTCACAGAGTTACATCTTTCCCTTCAAGAAGCCTTTCGCTAAGTCTGTCGTTGTGGAATTGGCAAACGGATATTTGGAAGCCCATAGTGGGCTATGGTGGAAAAGGAAATATCTTCCGTTCAAAACTGGAAAGAAGCTTTCTGAGAAACTGCTCTGTGTTCTGTTAATTCATCTCATAGAGTTACATCTTTCCCTTCAAGAAGCCTTTCGCTAAGGCTGTTCTTGTGGAATTGGCAAAGTGATATTTGGAAGCCCATAGAGGGCTATGGTGAAAAAGGAAATATCTTCCGTTCAAAACTGGAAAGAAGCTTTCTGAGAAACTGCTCTGTGTTCTGTTAATTCATCTCACAGAGTTACATCTTTCCCTTCAAGAAGCCTTTCGCTAAGGCTGTTCTTGTGGAATTGGCAAAGGGATATTTGGAAGCATATAGAGGGCTACGGTGAAAAAGGAAATATCTTCCGTTCAAAACTGGAAAGAAGCTTTCTGAGAAACTGCTCTGTGTTCTGTTAATTCATCTCACAGAGTTACCTCGTTACCTTCAATAAGCCTTTCGCTAAGGCTGTTCTTGTGGAATTGGCAAAGGGATATTTGGAAGCCCATAGAGGGCTATGGTGAAAAAGGAAATATCTTCCGTTCAAAACTGGAAAGAAGCTTTCTGAGAAACTGCTCTGTGTTCTGTTAATTCATCTCACAGAGTTACATCTTTCCCTTCAAGAAGCCTTTCTCTAAGGCTGTTCTTGTGGAATTGGCAAAGGGATATTTGGAAGCATATAGAGGGCTAGGGTGAAAAAGGAAATAACTTCCGTTCAAAACTGGAAAGAAGCTTTCTGAGAAACTGCTCTGTGTTCTGTTAATTCATCTCACAGAGTTACATCTTTCCCTTCAAGAAGCCTTTCGCTAAGGCTGTTCTTGTGGAATTGGCAAAGGGATATTTGGAAGCCCATAGAGGGCTATGGTGAAAAAGGAAATATCTTCCGTTCAAAACTGGAAAGAAGCTTTCTGAGAAACGGCTCTGTGTTCTGTTAATTCATCTCACAGAGTTACATCTTTCCCTTCAACAAACCTTTCGCTAAGGCTGTTCTTGGGGAATGGCAAAGGGATATTTGGAAGCCCATAGAGGGCTATGGTGAAAAAGGAAATATCTTCCGTTCAAAACTGGAAAGAAGCTTTCTGAGAAACTGCTCTGTGTTCTGTTAATTCATCTCACAGAGTTACATCTTTCCCTTCAAGAAGCCTTTCGCTAAGGCTGTTGTTGTGGAATTGGCAAAGGGATATTTGGAAGCCCATAGAGGGCTATGGTGAAAAAGGAAATATCTTCCGTTCAAAACTGGAAAGAAGCTTTCTGAGAAACTGCTCTGTGTTCTGTTAATTCATCTCACAGAGTTACATCTTTCCCTTCAAGAAGCCTTTCTCTAAGGCTGTTCTTGTGGAATTGGCAAAGGGATATTTGGAAGCCCATAGAGGGCTATGGTGAAAAAGGAAATATCTTCCGTTCAAAACTGGAAAGAATCTTTCTGAGAAACTGCTCTGTGTTCTGTTAATTCATCTCACAGAGTTACATCTTTCCCTTCAAGAAGCCTTTCGCTAAGGCTGTTCTTGTGGAATTGGCAAAGGGATATTAGGAAGCCCATAGAGGGCTTTGGTGAAAAAGGAAATATCTTCCGTTCAAAACTGGAAAGAAGCTTTGTGAGAAACTGCTCTGTGTTCTGTTAATTCATCTCACAGAGTTACATCTTTCCCTTCAAGAAGCCTTTCGCTAAGGCTGTTCTTGTGGAATTGGCAAAGGGATATTTGGAAGCCCATAGAGGGCTATGGTGAAAAAGGAAATATCTTCCGTTCAAAACTGGAAAGAAGCTTTCTGAGAAACTGCTCTGTGTTCTGTTAATTCATCTCACAGAGTTACATCTTTCCCTTCAAGAAGCCTTTCGCTAAGGCTGTTCTTGTGGAATTGGCAAAGGGATATTTGGAAGCCCATAGAGGGCTATGGTGTAAAAGGAAATATCTTCCGTTCAAAACTGGAAAGAAGCTTTCTGAGAAACTGCTCTGTGTTCTGTTAATTCATCTCACAGAGTTACATCTTTCCCTTCAAGAAGCCTTTCGCTAAGGCTGTTCTAGTGGATTTGGCAAAGGGATATTTGGAAGCCCATAGAGGGCTATGGTGAAAAAGGAAATATCTTCCGTTCAAAACTGGAAAGAAGCTTTCTGAGAAACTGCTCTGTGTTCTGTTAATTCATCTCACAGAGTTACATCTTTCCCTTCAAGAAGACTATCGCTAAGGCTGTTGTTGTGGAATTGGCAAAGGGATATTTGGAAGCCCATAGAGGGCTCTGGTGAAAAAGGAAATATCTTCCGTTCAAAACTGGAAAGAAGCTTTCTGAGAAACTGCTCTGTGTTCTGTTAATTCATCTCACAGAGTTACATCTTTCCCTTCAAGAAGACTATCGCTAAGGCTGTTGTTGTGGAATTGGCAAAGGGATATTTGGAAGCCCATAGAGGGCTCTGGTGAAAAAGGAAATATCTTCCGTTCAAAACTGGAAAGAAGCTTTCTGAGAAACTGCTCTGTGTTCTGTTAATTCATCTCACAGAGTTACATCTTTCCCTTCAAGAAGCCTTTCGCTTAGGCTGTTCTTGGGGAATGGCAAAGGGATATTTGGAAGCCCATAGAGGGCTATGGTGAAAAAGGAAATATCTTCCGTTCAAAACTGGAAAGAAGCTTTCTGAGAAACTGCTCTGTGTTCTGTTAATTCATCTCACAGAGTTACATCTTTCCCTTCAAGAAGCCTTTCGCTAAGGCTGTTCTTGTGGAATTGGCAAAGGGATATTTGGAAGCCCATAGAGGGCTATGGTGAAAAAGGAAATATCTTCCTTTCAAAACTGGAAAGAAGCTTTCTGAGAAACTGCTCTGTGTTCTGTTAATTCATCTCACAGAGTTACATCTTTCAATTCAAGAAGCCTTTCGCTAAGGCTGTTGTTGTGGAATTGGCAAAGGGATATTTGGAAGCCCATAGAGGGCTATGGTGAAAAAGGAAATATCTTCCGTTCAAATCTGGAAAGAAGCTTTCTGAGAAACTGCTCTGTGTTCTGTTAATTCATCTCACAGAGTTACATCTTTCCCTTCAAGAAGCCTTTCGCTAAGGCTGTTCTTGTGGAATTGGCACAGGGATATTAGGAAGCCCATAGAGGGCTATGGTGAAAAAGGAAATATCTTCCGTTCAAAACTGGAAAGAAGCTTTCTGAGAAACTGCTTTGTGTTCCGTTAATTCATCTCACAGAGTTACATCTTTCCCTTCAAGAAGCCTTTCGCTAAGGCTGTTCTTGTGGAATTGGCAAAGAGATATTTGGAAGCCCATAGAGGGCTATGGTGAAAAAGGAAATATCTTCCGTTCAAAACTGGAAAGAACCTTTCTGAGAAACTGCTCTGTGTTCTGTTAATTCATCTCACAGAGTTACATCTTTCCCTTCAAGAAGCCTTTCGCTAAGCCTGTTCTTGTGGAATTGGCAAAGGGATATTTGGAAGCCCATAGAGGGCTATGGTGAAAAAGGAAATATCTTCCGTTCAAAACTGGAAAGAAGGTTTCTGAGAAATTGCTCTGTGTTCTGTTAATTCATCTCACAGAGTTACATCTTTCAATTCAAGACGTCTTTCGCTAAGGCTGTTCTTGTGGAATTGGCAAAGGGATATTTGGAAGCCCATAGAGGGCTACGGTGAAAAAGGAAATATCTTCCGTTCAAAACTGGAAAGAAGCTTTCTGAGAAACTGCTCTGTGTTCTGTTAATTCATCTCACAGAGTTACATCTTTCAATTCAAGAAGCCTTTCGCTAAGGCTGTTCTTGTGGAATTGGCAAAGGGATATTTGGAAGCCCCTAGATGGCTATGGTGAAACAGAAATATCTTCCGTTGAAAACTGGAAAGAAGCTTTCTGAGAAACTGTTTTATGTTCTGTTAATTCATCTCACAGAGTTACATCTTTCCCTTCAAGAAGCCTTTCGCTAAGTCTGTCGTTGTGGAATTGGCAAACGGATATTTGGAAGCCCATAGTGGGCTATGGTGGAAAAGGAAATATCTTCCGTTCAAAACTGGAAAGAAGCTTTCTGAGAAACTGCTCTGTGTTCTGTTAATTCATCTCATAGAGTTACATCTTTCCCTTCAAGAAGCCTTTCGCTAAGGCTGTTCTTGTGGAATTGGCAAAGTGATATTTGGAAGCCCATAGAGGGCTATGGTGAAAAAGGAAATATCTTCCGTTCAAAACTGGAAAGAAGCTTTCTGAGAAACTGCTCTGTGTTCTGTTAATTCATCTCACAGAGTTACATCTTTCCCTTCAAGAAGCCTTTCGCTAAGGCTGTTCTTGTGGAATTGGCAAAGGGATATTTGGAAGCATATAGAGGGCTACGGTGAAAAAGGAAATATCTTCCGTTCAAAACTGGAAAGAAGCTTTCTGAGAAACTGCTCTGTGTTCTGTTAATTCATCTCACAGAGTTACCTCGTTACCTTCAATAAGCCTTTCGCTAAGGCTGTTCTTGTGGAATTGGCAAAGGGATATTTGGAAGCCCATAGAGGGCTATGGTGAAAAAGGAAATATCTTCCGTTCAAAACTGGAAAGAAGCTTTCTGAGAAACTGCTCTGTGTTCTGTTAATTCATCTCACAGAGTTACATCTTTCCCTTCAAGAAGCCTTTCTCTAAGGCTGTTCTTGTGGAATTGGCAAAGGGATATTTGGAAGCATATAGAGGGCTAGGGTGAAAAAGGAAATAACTTCCGTTCAAAACTGGAAAGAAGCTTTCTGAGAAACTGCTCTGTGTTCTGTTAATTCATCTCACAGAGTTACATCTTTCCCTTCAAGAAGCCTTTCGCTAAGGCTGTTCTTGTGGAATTGGCAAAGGGATATTTGGAAGCCCATAGAGGGCTATGGTGAAAAAGGAAATATCTTCCGTTCAAAACTGGAAAGAAGCTTTCTGAGAAACGGCTCTGTGTTCTGTTAATTCATCTCACAGAGTTACATCTTTCCCTTCAACAAACCTTTCGCTAAGGCTGTTCTTGGGGAATGGCAAAGGGATATTTGGAAGCCCATAGAGGGCTATGGTGAAAAAGGAAATATCTTCCGTTCAAAACTGGAAAGAAGCTTTCTGAGAAACTGCTCTGTGTTCTGTTAATTCATCTCACAGAGTTACATCTTTCCCTTCAAGAAGCCTTTCGCTAAGGCTGTTGTTGTGGAATTGGCAAAGGGATATTTGGAAGCCCATAGAGGGCTATGGTGAAAAAGGAAATATCTTCCGTTCAAAACTGGAAAGAAGCTTTCTGAGAAACTGCTCTGTGTTCTGTTAATTCATCTCACAGAGTTACATCTTTCCCTTCAAGAAGCCTTTCTCTAAGGCTGTTCTTGTGGAATTGGCAAAGGGATATTTGGAAGCCCATAGAGGGCTATGGTGAAAAAGGAAATATCTTCCGTTCAAAACTGGAAAGAATCTTTCTGAGAAACTGCTCTGTGTTCTGTTAATTCATCTCACAGAGTTACATCTTTCCCTTCAAGAAGCCTTTCGCTAAGGCTGTTCTTGTGGAATTGGCAAAGGGATATTAGGAAGCCCATAGAGGGCTTTGGTGAAAAAGGAAATATCTTCCGTTCAAAACTGGAAAGAAGCTTTCTGAGAAACTGCTCTGTGTTCTGTTAATTCATCTCACAGAGTTACATCTTTCCCTTCAAGAAGCCTTTCGCTAAGGCTGTTCTTGTGGAATTGGCAAAGGGATATTTGGAAGCCCATAGAGGGCTATGGTGAAAAAGGAAATATCTTCCGTTCAAAACTGGAAAGAAGCTTTCTGAGAAACTGCTCTGTGTTCTGTTAATTCATCTCACAGAGTTACATCTTTCCCTTCAAGAAGCCTTTCGCTAAGGCTGTTCTTGTGGAATTGGCAAAGGGATATTTGGAAGCCCATAGAGGGCTATGGTGTAAAAGGAAATATCTTCCGTTCAAAACTGGAAAGAAGCTTTCTGAGAAACTGCTCTGTGTTCTGTTAATTCATCTCACAGAGTTACATCTTTCCCTTCAAGAAGCCTTTCGCTAAGGCTGTTCTTGTGGAATTGGCAAAGGGATATTTGGAAGCCCATAGAGGGCTATGGTGAAAAAGGAAATATCTTCCGTTCAAAACTGGAAAGAAGCTTTCTGAGAAACTGCTCTGTGTTCTGTTAATTCATCTCACAGAGTTACATCTTTCCCTTCAAGAAGCCTTTCGCTAAGGCTGTTCTTGTGGAATTGGCAAAGGGATATTAGGAAGCCCATAGAGGGCTATGGTGAAAAAGGAAATATCTTCCGTTCAAAACTGGAAAGAAGCTTTCTGAGAAACTGCTCTGTGTTCTGTTAATTCATCTCACAGAGTTACATCTTTCCCTTCAAGAAGCCTTTCGCTAAGGCTGTTCTTGTGGAATTGGCAAAGGGATATTTGGAAGCCCATAGAGCGCTATTCTGAAAAAGGAAATATCTTCCGTTCAAAACTGGAAAGAAGCTTTCTGAGAAACTGCTCTGTGTTCTGTTAATTCATCTAACAGAGTTACATCTTTCCCTTCAAGAAGCCTTTCGCTAAGGCTGTTCTTGTGGAATTGGCAAAAGGATATTTGGAAGCCCATAGAGGGCTATGGTGAAAAAGGAAATATCTTCCGTTCAAACCTGGAAAGAAGCTTTCTGAGAAACTGCTCTGTGTTCTGTTAATTCATCTCACAGAGTTACATCTTTCCCTTCAAGAAGCCTTTCGCTAAGGCTGTTCTTGCGGAATTGGCAAAGGGATATTTGGAAGCCCATAGAGGGCTATGGTGAAAAAGGAAATATCTTCCGTTCAAAACTGGAAGGAAGCTTTGTGAGAAACTGCTCTGTGTTCTGTTAATTCATCTCACAGGGTTACATCTTTCCCTTCAAGAAGCCTTTCGCTAAGGCTGTTCTTGTGGAATTGGCAAACGGATATTTGGAAGCCCATAGAGCGCTCTGGTGAAAAAGGAAATATCTTCCGTTCAAAACTGGAAAGAAGCTTTCTGAGAAACGGCTCTGTGATCTGTTAATTCATCTCACAGAGTTACATCTTTCCCTTCAAGAAGCCTTTCGCTAAGGCTGTTCTTGTGGAATTGGCAAAGGGATATTTGGAAGCCCATAGAGCGCTATGGTGAAAAAGGAAATATCTTCCGTTCAAAACTGGAAAGAAGCTTTCTGAGAAACTGCTCTGTGTTCTGTTAATTCATCTCACAGAGTTACATCTTTCCCTTCAAGAAGCCTTTCGCTAAAGGGTGTTCTTGTGGAATTGGCAAAGGGATGTTTCGAAGCCCATAGAGGGCTATGGTGAAAAAGGAAATATCTTCCGTTCAAACCTGGAAAGAAGCTTTCTGAGAAACTGCTCTGTGTTCTGTTAATTCATCTCACAGAGTTACGTCTTTCCCTTCAAGAAGCCTTTCGCTAAGGCTGTTCTTGTGGAATTGGCAAAGGGATATTTGGAAGCCCATAGACGGCTATGGTGAAAAAGGAAATATCTTCCGTTCAAAACTGGAAAGAAGCTTTGTGAGAAACTGCTCTGTGTTCTGTTAATTCATCTCACAGAGTTACATCTTTCCCTTCAAGAAGCCTTTCGCTAAGGCTGTTCTTGTGGAATTGGCAAACGGATATTTGGAAGCCCATAGAGCGCTCTGGTGAAAAAGGAAATATCTTCCGTTCAAAACTGGAAAGAAGCTTTCTGAGAAACGGCTCTGTGATCTGTTAATTCATCTCACAGAGTTACATCTTTCCCTTCAAGAAGCCTTTCGCTAAGGCTGTTCTTGTGGAATTGCCAAAGGGATATTTGGAAGCCCGTAGAGGGCTATGGTGAAAAAGGAAATTACTTCCGTTCAAAACTGGAAAGAAGCTTTCTGAGAAATTGCTCTGTGTTCTGTTAATTCATCTCAAAGAGTTACATCTTTCCCTTCAAGAAGCCTTTCGCTAAGGCTGTTCTTGTGGAATTGGCAAAGGTATATTTGGAAGCCCATACAGGGCTATGGTGAAAAAGGAAATATCTTCCGTTCAAAACAAGAGAGAAGCTTTCTGAGAAACTGCTCTGTGTTCTGTTAATTCATCTCACAGAGTTACATCTTTCCCTTCAAGAAGCCTTTCGCTAAGGCTCTTCTTGTGGAATTGGCAAAGGGATATTTGGAAGCCCTTAGAGGGCTATGGTGAAAAAGGAAATATCTTCCATTCAAAACTGGAAAGAAGCTTTCTGAGAAACGGCTCTGTGTTCTGTTAATTCATCTCACAGAGTTACATCTTTCCCTTCAAGAAGCCTTTCGCTAAGGCTGTTCTTGTGGAATTGGCAAAGGGATTTTTGGAAGCCCATAGAGGGCTATGGTGAAAAAGGAAATATCTTCCGTTCAAAACTGGAAAGAAGCTTTCTGAGAAACTGCTCTGTGTTCTGTTAATTCATCTCACAGAGTTACATCTTTCCCTTCAAGAAGCCTTTCGCTAAGGCTGTTCTTGTGGAATTGGCAAAGGGATATTAGGAAGCCCATAGAGGGCTATGGTGAAAAAGGAAATATCTTCCGTTCAAAACTGGAAAGAAGCTTTCTGAGAAACTGCTCTGTGTTCTGTTAATTCATCTCACAGAGTTACATCTTTCCCTTCAAGAAGCCTTTCGCTAAAAGGTGTTCTTGTGGAATTGGCAAAGGGATGTTTCGAAGCCCATAGAGGGCTATGGTGAAAAAGGAAATATCTTCCGTTCAAACCTGGAAAGAAGCTTTCTGAGAAACTGCTCTGTGTTCTGTTAATTCATCTCACAGAGTTACATCTTTCCCTTCAAGAAGCCTTTCGCTAAGGCTGTTCTTGTGGAATTGGCAAAGGGATATTTGGAAGCCCATAGAGGGCTATGGTGAAAAAGGAAATATCTTCCTTTCAAAACTGGAAAGAAGCTTTCTGAGAAACTGCTCTGTGTTCTGTTAATTCATCTCACAGAGTTACATCTTTCAATTCAAGAAGCCTTTCGCTAAGGCTGTTGTTGTGGAATTGGCAAAGGGATATTTGGAAGCCCATAGAGGGCTATGGTGAAAAAGGAAATACCTTCCGTTCAAATCTGGAAAGAAGCTTTCTGAGAAACTGCTCTGTGTTCTGTTAATTCATCTCACAGAGTTACATCTTTCCCTTCAAGAAGCCTTTCGCTAAGGCTGTTCTTGTGGAATTGGCACAGGGATATTAGGAAGCCCATAGAGGGCTATGGTGAAAAAGGAAATATCTTCCGTTCAAAACTGGAAAGAAGCTTTCGGAGAAACTGCTTTGTGTTCCGTTAATTCATCTCACAGAGTTACATCTTTCCCTTCAAGAAGCCTTTCGCTAAGGCTGTTCTTGTGGAATTGGCAAAGAGATATTTGGAAGCCCATAGAGGGCTATGGTGAAAAAGGAAATATCTTCCGTTCAAAACTGGAAAGAAGCTTTCTGAGAAACTGCTCTGTGTTCTGTTAATTCATCTCACAGAGTTACATCTTTCCCTTCAAGAAGCCTTTCGCTAAGCCTGTTCTTGTGGAATTGGCAAAGGGATATTTGGAAGCCCATAGAGGGCTATGGTGAAAAAGGAAATATCTTCCGTTCAAAACTGGCAAGAAGGTTTCTGAGAAATTGCTCTGTGTTCTGTTAATTCATCTCACAGAGATACATCTTTCAATTCAAGACGTCTTTCGCTAAGGCTGTTCTTGTGGAATTGGCAAAGGGATATTTGGAAGCCCATAGAGGGCTACGGTGAAAAAGGAAATATCTTCCGTTCAAAACTGGAAAGAAGCTTTCTGAGAAACTGCTCTGTGTTCTGTTAATTCATCTCACAGAGTTACATCTTTCAATTCAAGAAGCCTTTCGCTAAGGCTGTTCTTGTGGAATTGGCAAAGGGATATTTGGAAGCCCCTAGATGGCTATGGTGAAACAGAAATATCTTCCGTTGAAAACTGGAAAGAAGCTTTCTGAGAAACTGTTTTATGTTCTGTTAATTCATCTCACAGAGTTACATCTTTCCCTTCAAGAAGCCTTTCGCTAAGTCTGTCATTGTGGAATTGACAAACGGATATTTGGAAGCCCATAGTGGGCTATGGTGGAAAAGGAAATATCTTCCGTTCAAAACTGGAAAGAAGCTTTCTGAGAAACTACTCTGTGTTCTGTTAATTCATCTCATAGAGTTACATCTTTCCCTTCAAGAAGCCTTTCGCTAAGGCTGTTCTTGTGGAATTGGCAAAGTGATATTTGGAAGCCCATAGAGGGCTATGGTGAAAAAGGAAATATCTTCCGTTCAAAACTGGAAAGAAGCTTTCTGAGAAACTGCTCTGTGTTCTGTTAATTCATCTCACAGAGTTACATCTTTCCCTTCAAGAAGCCTTTCGCTAAGGCTGTTCTTGTGGAATTGGCAAAGGGATATTAGGAAGCCCATAGAGGGCTTTGGTGAAAAAGGAAATATCTTCCGTTCAAAACTGGAAAGAAGCTTTCTGAGAAACTGCTCTGTGTTCTGTTAATTCATCTCACAGAGTTACATCTTTCCCTTCAAGAAGCCTTTCGCTAAGGCTGTTCTTGTGGAATTGGCAAAGGGATATTTGGAAGCCCATAGAGGGCTATGGTGAAAAAGGAAATATCTTCCGTTCAAAACTGGAAAGAAGCTTTCTGAGAAACTGCTCTGTGTTCTGTTAATTCATCTCACAGAGTTACATCTTTCCCTTCAAGAAGCCTTTCGCTAAGGCTGTTCTTGTGGAATTGGCAAAGGGATATTTGGAAGCCCATAGAGGGCTATGGTGTAAAAGGAAATATCTTCCGTTCAAAACTGGAAAGAAGCTTTCTGAGAAACTGCTCTGTGTTCTGTTAATTCATCTCACAGAGTTACATCTTTCCCTTCAAGAAGCCTTTCGCTAAGGCTGTTCTTGTGGAATTGGCAAAGGGATATTTGGAAGCCCATAGAGGGCTATGGTGAAAAAGGAAATATCTTCCGTTCAAAACTGGAAAGAAGCTTTCTGAGAAACTGCTCTGTGTTCTGTTAATTCATCTCACAGAGTTACATCTTTCCCTTCAAGAAGCCTTTCGCTAAGGCTGTTCTTGTGGAATTGGCAAAGGGATATTAGGAAGCCCATAGAGGGCTATGGTGAAAAAGGAAATATCTTCCGTTCAAAACTGGAAAGAAGCTTTCTGAGAAACTGCTCTGTGTTCTGTTAATTCATCTCACAGAGTTAGATCTTTCCCTTCAAGAAGCCTTTCGCTAAGGCTGTTCTTGTGGAATTGGCAAAGGGATATTTGGAAGCCCATAGAGCGCTATTCTGAAAAAGGAAATATCTTCCGTTCAAAACTGGAAAGAAGCTTTCTGAGAAACTGCTCTGTGTTCTGTTAATTCATCTAACAGAGTTACATCTTTCCCTTCAAGAAGCCTTTCGCTAAGGCTGTTCTTGTGGAATTGGCAAAAGGATATTTGGAAGCCCATAGAGGGCTATGGTGAAAAAGGAAATATCTTCCGTTCAAAACTGGAAAGAAGCTTTCTGAGAAACTGCTCTGTGTTCTGTTAATTCATCTCACAGAGTTACATCTTTCCCTTCAAGAAGCCTTTCGCTAAAGGGTGTTCTTGTGGAATTGGCAAAGGGATGTTTCGAAGCCCATAGAGGGCTATGGTGAAAAAGGAAATATCTTCCGTTCAAACCTGGAAAGAAGCTTTCTGAGAAACTGCTCTGTGTTCTGTTAATTCATCTCACAGAGTTACGTCTTTCCCTTCAAGAAGCCTTTCGCTAAGGCTGTTCTTGTGGAATTGGCAAAGGGATATTTGGAAGCCCATAGACGGCTATGGTGAAAAAGGAAATATCTTCCGTTCAAAACTGGAAAGAAGCTTTGTGAGAAACTGCTCTGTGTTCTGTTAATTCATCTCACAGAGTTACATCTTTCCCTTCAAGAAGCCTTTCGCTAAGGCTGTTCTTGTGGAATTGGCAAACGGATATTTGGAAGCCCATAGAGCGCTCTGGTGAAAAAGGAAATATCTTCCGTTCAAAACTGGAAAGAAGCTTTCTGAGAAACGGCTCTGTGATCTGTTAATTCATCTCACAGAGTTACATCTTTCCCTTCAAGAAGCCTTTCGCTAAGGCTGTTCTTGTGGAATTGCCAAAGGGATATTTGGAAGCCCGAAGAGGGCTATGGTGAAAAAGGAAATATCTTCCGTTCAAAACTGGAAAGAAGCTTTCTGAGAAACGGCTCTGTGTTCTGTTAATTCATCTCACAGAGTTACATCTTTCCCTTCAAGAAGCCTTTCGCTAAGGCTGTTCTTGTGGAATTGGCAAAGGGATTTTTGGAAGCCCATAGAGGGCTATGGTGAAAAAGGAAATATCTTCCGTTCAAAACTGGAAAGAAGCTTTCTGAGAAACTGCTCTGTGTTCTGTTAATTCATCTCACAGAGTTACATCTTTCCCTTCAAGAAGCCTTTCGCTAAGGCTGTTCTTGTGGAATTGGCAAAGGGATATTAGGAAGCCCATAGAGGGCTATGGTGAAAAAGGAAATATCTTCATTTCAAAACTGGAAAGAAGCTTTCTGAGAAACTGCTCTGTGTTCTGTTAATTCATCTCACAGAGTTACATCTTTCCCTTCAAGAAGCCTTTCGCTAAGGCTGTTCTTGTGGAATTGGCACAGGGATATTAGGAAGCCCATAGAGGGCTATGGTGAAAAAGGAAATATCTTCCGTTCAAAACTGGAAAGAAGCTTTCGGAGAAACTGCTTTGTGTTCCGTTAATTCATCTCACAGAGTTACATCTTTCCCTTCAAGAAGCCTTTCGCTAAGGCTGTTCTTGTGGAATTGGCAAAGAGATATTTGGAAGCCCATAGAGGGCTATGGTGAAAAAGGAAATATCTTCCGTTCAAAACTGGAAAGAAGCTTTCTGAGAAACTGCTCTGTGTTCTGTTAATTCATCTCACAGAGTTACATCTTTCCCTTCAAGAAGCCTTTCGCTAAGCCTGTTCTTGTGGAATTGGCAAAGGGATATTTGGAAGCCCATAGAGGGCTATGGTGAAAAAGGAAATATCTTCCGTTCAAAACTGGAAAGAAGGTTTCTGAGAAATTGCTCTGTGTTCTGTTAATTCATCTCACAGAGTTACATCTTTCAATTCAAGACGTCTTTCGCTAAGGCTGTTCTTGTGGAATTGGCAAAGGGATATTTGGAAGCCCATAGAGGGCTACGGTGAAAAAGGAAATATCTTCCGTTCAAAACTGGAAAGAAGCTTTCTGAGAAACTGCTCTGTGTTCTGTTAATTCATCTCACAGAGTTACATCTTTCAATTCAAGAAGCCTTTCGCTAAGGCTGTTCTTGTGGAATTGGCAAAGGGATATTTGGAAGCCCCTAGATGGCTATGGTGAAACAGAAATATCTTCCGTTGAAAACTGGAAAGAAGCTTTCTGAGAAACTGTTTTATGTTCTGTTAATTCATCTCACAGAGTTACATCTTTCCCTTCAAGAAGCCTTTCGCTAAGTCTGTCGTTGTGGAATTGGCAAACGGATATTTGGAAGCCCATAGTGGGCTATGGTGGAAAAGGAAATATCTTCCGTTCAAAACTGGAAAGAAGCTTTCTGAGAAACTGCTCTGTGTTCTGTTAATTCATCTCATAGAGTTACATCTTTCCCTTCAAGAAGCCTTTCGCTAAGGCTGTTCTTGTGGAATTGGCAAAGTGATATTTGGAAGCCCATAGAGGGCTATGGTGAAAAAGGAAATATCTTCCGTTCAAAACTGGAAAGAAGCTTTCTGAGAAACTGCTCTGTGTTCTGTTAATTCATCTCACAGAGTTACATCTTTCCCTTCAAGAAGCCTTTCGCTAAGGCTGTTCTTGTGGAATTGGCAAAGGGATATTTGGAAGCATATAGAGGGCTACGGTGAAAAAGGAAATATCTTCCGTTCAAAACTGGAAAGAAGCTTTCTGAGAAACTGCTCTGTGTTCTGTTAATTCATCTCACAGAGTTACATCGTTACCTTCAATAAGCCTTTCGCTAAGGCTGTTCTTGTGGAATTGGCAAAGGGATATTTGGAAGCCCATAGAGGGCTATGGTGAAAAAGGAAATATCTTCCGTTCAAAACTGGAAAGAAGCTTTCTGAGAAACTGCTCTGTGTTCTGTTAATTCATCTCACAGAGTTACATCTTTCCCTTCAAGAAGCCTTTCGCTAAGGCTGTTGTTGTGGAATTGGCAAAGGGATATTTGGAAGCCCATAGAGGGCTATGGTGAAAAAGGAAATATCTTCCGTTCAAAACTGGAAAGAAGCTTTCTGAGAAACTGCTCTGTGTTCTGTTAATTCATCTCACAGAGTTACATCTTTCCCTTCAAGAAGCCTTTCTCTAAGGCTGTTCTTGTGGAATTGGCAAAGGGATATTTGGAAGCCCATAGAGGGCTATGGTGAAAAAGGAAATATCTTCCGTTCAAAACTGGAAAGAAGCTTTCTGAGAAACTGCTCTGTGTTCTGTTAATTCATCTCACAGAGTTACATCTTTCCCTTCAAGAAGCCTTTCGCTAAGGCTGTTCTTGTGGAATTGGCAAAGGGATATTAGGAAGCCCATAGAGGGCTTTGGTGAAAAAGGAAATATCTTCCGTTCAAAACTGGAAAGAAGCTTTCTGAGAAACTGCTCTGTGTTCTGTTAATTCATCTCACAGAGTTACATCTTTCCCTTCAAGAAGCCTTTCGCTAAGGCTGTTCTTGTGGAATTGGCAAAGGGATATTTGGAAGCCCATAGAGGGCTATGGTGAAAAAGGAAATATCTTCCGTTCAAAACTGGAAAGAAGCTTTCTGAGAAACTGCTCTGTGTTCTGTTAATTCATCTCACAGAGTTACATCTTTCCCTTCAAGAAGCCTTTCGCTAAGGCTGTTCTTGTGGAATTGGCAAAGGGATATTTGGAAGCCCATAGAGGGCTATGGTGTAAAAGGAAATATCTTCCGTTCAAAACTGGAAAGAAGCTTTCTGAGAAACTGCTCTGTGTTCTGTTAATTCATCTCACAGAGTTACATCTTTCCCTTCAAGAAGCCTTTCGCTAAGGCTGTTCTTGTGGAATTGGCAAAGGGATATTTGGAAGCCCATAGAGGGCTATGGTGAAAAAGGAAATATCTTCCGTTCAAAACTGGAAAGAAGCTTTCTGAGAAACTGCTCTGTGTTCTGTTAATTCATCTCACAGAGTTACATCTTTCCCTTCAAGAAGCCTTTCGCTAAGGCTGTTCTTGTGGAATTGGCAAAGGGATATTAGGAAGCCCATAGAGGGCTATGGTGAAAAAGGAAATATCTTCCGTTCAAAACTGGAAAGAAGCTTTCTGAGAAACTGCTCTGTGTTCTGTTAATTCATCTCACAGAGTTACATCTTTCCCTTCAAGAAGCCTTTCGCTAAGGCTGTTCTTGTGGAATTGGCAAAGGGATATTTGGAAGCCCATAGAGCGCTATTCTGAAAAAGGAAATATCTTCCGTTCAAAACTGGAAAGAAGATTTCTGAGAAACTGCTCTGTGTTCTGTTAATTCATCTAACAGAGTTACATCTTTCCCTTCAAGAAGCCTTTCGCTAAGGCTGTTCTTGTGGAATTGGCAAAAGGATATTTGGAAGCCCATAGAGGGCTATGGTGAAAAAGGAAATATCTTCCGTTCAAACCTGGAAAGAAGCTTTCTGAGAAACTGCTCTGTGTTCTGTTAATTCATCTCACAGAGTTACATCTTTCCCTTCAAGAAGCCTTTCGCTAAGGCTGTTCTTGCGGAATTGGCAAAGGGATATTTGGAAGCCCATAGAGGGCTATGGTGAAAAAGGAAATATCTTCCGTTCAAAACTGGAAGGAAGCTTTGTGAGAAACTGCTCTGTGTTCTGTTAATTCATCTCACAGGGTTACATCTTTCCCTTCAAGAAGCCTTTCGCTAAGGCTGTTCTTGTGGAATTGGCAAACGGATATTTGGAAGCCCATAGAGCGCTCTGGTGAAAAAGGAAATATCTTCCGTTCAAAACTGGAAAGAAGCTTTCTGAGAAACGGCTCTGTGATCTGTTAATTCATCTCACAGAGTTACATCTTTCCCTTCAAGAAGCCTTTCGCTAAGGCTGTTCTTGTGGAATTGGCAAAGGGATATTTGGAAGCCCATAGAGCGCTATGGTGAAAAATGAAATATCTTCCGTTCAAAACTGGAAAGAAGCTTTCTGAGAAACTGCTCTGTGTTCTGTTAATTCATCTCACAGAGTTACATCTTTCCCTTCAAGAAGCCTTTCGCTAAAGGGTGTTCTTGTGGAATTGGCAAAGGGATGTTTCGAAGCCCATAGAGGGCTATGGTGAAAAAGGAAATATCTTCCGTTCAAACCTGGAAAGAAGCTTTCTGAGAAACTGCTCTGTGTTCTGTTAATTCATCTCACAGAGTTACGTCTTTCCCTTCAAGAAGCCTTTCGCTAAGGCTGTTCTTGTGGAATTGGCAAAGGGATATTTGGAAGCCCATAGACGGCTATGGTGAAAAAGGAAATATCTTCCGTTCAAAACTGGAAAGAAGCTTTGTGAGAAACTGCTCTGTGTTCTGTTAATTCATCTCACAGAGTTACATCTTTCCCTTCAAGAAGCCTTTCGCTAAGGCTGTTCTTGTGGAATTGGCAAACGGATATTTGGAAGCCCATAGAGCGCTCTGGTGAAAAAGGAAATATCTTCCGTTCAAAACTGGAAAGAAGCTTTCTGAGAAACGGCTCTGTGATCTGTTAATTCATCTCACAGAGTTACATCTTTCCCTTCAAGAAGCCTTTCGCTAAGGCTGTTCTTGTGGAATTGCCAAAGGGATATTTGGAAGCCCGTAGAGGGCTATGGTGAAAAAGGAAATTACTTCCGTTCAAAACTGGAAAGAAGCTTTCTGAGAAATTGCTCTGTGTTCTGTTAATTCATCTCAAAGAGTTACATCTTTCCCTTCAAGAAGCCTTTCGCTAAGGCTGTTCTTGTGGAATTGGCAAAGGTATATTTGGAAGCCCATACAGGGCTATGGTGAAAAAGGAAATATCTTCCGTTCAAAACAAGAGAGAAGCTTTCTGAGAAACTGCTCTGTGTTCTGTTAATTCATCTCACAGAGTTACATCTTTCCCTTCAAGAAGCCTTTCGCTAAGGCTCTTCTTGTGGAATTGGCAAAGGGATATTTGGAAGCCCATAGAGGGCTATGGTGAAAAAGGAAATATCTTCCATTCAAAACTGGAAAGAAGCTTTCTGAGAAACGGCTCTGTGTTCTGTTAATTCATCTCACAGAGTTACATCTTTCCCTTCAAGAAGCCTTTCGCTAAGGCTGTTCTTGTGGAATTGGCAAAGGGATTTTTGGAAGCCCATAGAGGGCTATGGTGAAAAAGGAAATATCTTCCGTTCAAAACTGGAAAGAAGCTTTCTGAGAAACTGCTCTGTGTTCTGTTAATTCATCTCACAGAGTTACATCTTTCCCTTCAAGAAGCCTTTCGCTAAGGCTGTTCTTGTGGAATTGGCAAAGGGATATTAGGAAGCCCATAGAGGGCTATGGTGAAAAAGGAAATATCTTCCGTTCAAAACTGGAAAGAAGCTTTCTGAGAAACTGCTCTGTGTTCTGTTAATTCATCTCACAGAGTTACATCTTTCCCTTCAAGAAGCCTTTCGCTAAAAGGTGTTCTTGTGGAATTGGCAAAGGGATGTTTCGAAGCCCATAGAGGGCTATGGTGAAAAAGGAAATATCTTCCGTTCAAACCTGGAAAGAAGCTTTCTGAGAAACTGCTCTGTGTTCTGTTAATTCATCTCACAGAGTTACATCTTTCCCTTCAAGAAGCCTTTCGCTAAGGCTGTTCTTGTGGAATTGGCAAAGGGATATTTGGAAGCCCATAGAGGGCTATGGTGAAAAAGGAAATATCTTCCTTTCAAAACTGGAAAGAAGCTTTCTGAGAAACTGCTCTGTGTTCTGTTAATTCATCTCACAGAGTTACATCTTTCAATTCAAGAAGCCTTTCGCTAAGGCTGTTGTTGTGGAATTGGCAAAGGGATATTTGGAAGCCCATAGAGGGCTATGGTGAAAAAGGAAATATCTTCCGTTCAAATCTGGAAAGAAGCTTTCTGAGAAACTGCTCTGTGTTCTGTTAATTCATCTCACAGAGTTACATCTTTCCCTTCAAGAAGCCTTTCGCTAAGGCTGTTCTTGTGGAATTGGCACAGGGATATTAGGAAGCCCATAGAGGGCTATGGTGAAAAAGGAAATATCTTCCGTTCAAAACTGGAAAGAAGCTTTCGGAGAAACTGCTTTGTGTTCCGTTAATTCATCTCACAGAGTTACATCTTTCCCTTCAAGAAGCCTTTCGCTAAGGCTGTTCTTGTGGAATTGGCAAAGAGATATTTGGAAGCCCATAGAGGGCTATGGTGAAAAAGGAAATATCTTCCGTTCAAAACTGGAAAGAAGCTTTCTGAGAAACTGCTCTGTGTTCTGTTAATTCATCTCACAGAGTTACATCTTTCCCTTCAAGAAGCCTTTCGCTAAGCCTGTTCTTGTGGAATTGGCAAAGGGATATTTGGAAGCCCATAGAGGGCTATGGTGAAAAAGGAAATATCTTCCGTTCAAAACTGGAAAGAAGGTTTCTGAGAAATTGCTCTGTGTTCTGTTAATTCATCTCACAGAGATACATCTTTCAATTCAAGACGTCTTTCGCTAAGGCTGTTCTTGTGGAATTGGCAAAGGGATATTTGGAAGCCCATAGAGGGCTACGGTGAAAAAGGAAATATCTTCCGTTCAAAACTGGAAAGAAGCTTTCTGAGAAACTGCTCTGTGTTCTGTTAATTCATCTCACAGAGTTACATCTTTCAATTCAAGAAGCCTTTCGCTAAGGCTGTTCTTGTGGAATTGGCAAAGGGATATTTGGAAGCCCCTAGATGGCTATGGTGAAACAGAAATATCTTCCGTTGAAAACTGGAAAGAAGCTTTCTGAGAAACTGTTTTATGTTCTGTTAATTCATCTCACAGAGTTACATCTTTCCCTTCAAGAAGCCTTTCGCTAAGTCTGTCATTGTGGAATTGGCAAACGGATATTTGGAAGCCCATAGTGGGCTATGGTGGAAAAGGAAATATCTTCCGTTCAAAACTGGAAAGAAGCTTTCTGAGAAACTACTCTGTGTTCTGTTAATTCATCTCATAGAGTTACATCTTTCCCTTCAAGAAGCCTTTCGCTAAGGCTGTTCTTGTGGAATTGGCAAAGTGATATTTGGAAGCCCATAGAGGGCTATGGTGAAAAAGGAAATATCTTCCGTTCAAAACTGGAAAGAAGCTTTCTGAGAAACTGCTCTGTGTTCTGTTAATTCATCTCACAGAGTTACATCTTTCCCTTCAAGAAGCCTTTCGCTAAGGCTGTTCTTGTGGAATTGGCAAAGGGATATTAGGAAGCCCATAGAGGGCTTTGGTGAAAAAGGAAATATCTTCCGTTCAAAACTGGAAAGAAGCTTTCTGAGAAACTGCTCTGTGTTCTGTTAATTCATCTCACAGAGTTACATCTTTCCCTTCAAGAAGCCTTTCGCTAAGGCTGTTCTTGTGGAATTGGCAAAGGGATATTTGGAAGCCCATAGAGGGCTATGGTGAAAAAGGAAATATCTTCCGTTCAAAACTGGAAAGAAGCTTTCTGAGAAACTGCTCTGTGTTCTGTTAATTCATCTCACAGAGTTACATCTTTCCCTTCAAGAAGCCTTTCGCTAAGGCTGTTCTTGTGGAATTGGCAAAGGGATATTTGGAAGCCCATAGAGCGCTATTCTGAAAAAGGAAATATCTTCCGTTCAAAACTGGAAAGAAGCTTTCTGAGAAACTGCTCTGTGTTCTGTTAATTCATCTAACAGAGTTACATCTTTCCCTTCAAGAAGCCTTTCGCTAAGGCTGTTCTTGTGGAATTGGCAAAAGGATATTTGGAAGCCCATAGAGGGCTATGGTGAAAAAGGAAATATCTTCCGTTCAAACCTGGAAAGAAGCTTTCTGAGAAACTGCTCTGTGTTCTGTTAATTCATCTCACAGAGTTACATCTTTCCCTTCAAGAAGCCTTTCGCTAAGGCTGTTCTTGCGGAATTGGCAAAGGGATATTTGGAAGCCCATAGAGGGCTATGGTGAAAAAGGAAATATCTTCCGTTCAAAACTGGAAGGAAGCTTTGTGAGAAACTGCTCTGTGTTCTGTTAATTCATCTCACAGGGTTACATCTTTCCCTTCAAGAAGCCTTTCGCTAAGGCTGTTCTTGTGGAATTGGCAAACGGATATTTGGAAGCCCATAGAGCGCTCTGGTGAAAAAGGAAATATCTTCCGTTCAAAACTGGAAAGAAGCTTTCTGAGAAACGGCTCTGTGATCTGTTAATTCATCTCACAGAGTTACATCTTTCCCTTCAAGAAGCCTTTCGCTAAGGCTGTTCTTGTGGAATTGGCAAAGGGATATTTGGAAGCCCATAGAGCGCTATGGTGAAAAAGGAAATATCTTCCGTTCAAAACTGGAAAGAAGCTTTCTGAGAAACTGCTCTGTGTTCTGTTAATTCATCTCACAGAGTTACATCTTTCCCTTCAAGAAGCCTTTCGCTAAAGGGTGTTCTTGTGGAATTGGCAAAGGGATGTTTCGAAGCCCATAGAGGGCTATGGTGAAAAAGGAAATATCTTCCGTTCAAACCTGGAAAGAAGCTTTCTGAGAAACTGCTCTGTGTTCTGTTAATTCATCTCACAGAGTTACGTCTTTCCCTTCAAGAAGCCTTTCGCTAAGGCTGTTCTTGTGGAATTGGCAAAGGGATATTTGGAAGCCCATAGACGGCTATGGTGAAAAAGGAAATATCTTCCGTTCAAAACTGGAAAGAAGCTTTGTGAGAAACTGCTCTGTGTTCTGTTAATTCATCTCACAGAGTTACATCTTTCCCTTCAAGAAGCCTTTCGCTAAGGCTGTTCTTGTGGAATTGGCAAACGGATATTTGGAAGCCCATAGAGCGCTCTGGTGAAAAAGGAAATATCTTCCGTTCAAAACTGGAAAGAAGCTTTCTGAGAAACGGCTCTGTGATCTGTTAATTCATCTCACAGAGTTACATCTTTCCCTTCAAGAAGCCTTTCGCTAAGGCTGTTCTTGTGGAATTGCCAAAGGGATATTTGGAAGCCCGTAGAGGGCTATGGTGAAAAAGGAAATTACTTCCGTTCAAAACTGGAAAGAAGCTTTCTGAGAAATTGCTCTGTGTTCTGTTAATTCATCTCAAAGAGTTACATCTTTCCCTTCAAGAAGCCTTTCGCTAAGGCTGTTCTTGTGGAATTGGCAAAGGTATATTTGGAAGCCCATACAGGGCTATGGTGAAAAAGGAAATATCTTCCGTTCAAAACAAGAGAGAAGCTTTCTGAGAAACTGCTCTGTGTTCTGTTAATTCATCTCACAGAGTTACATCTTTCCCTTCAAGAAGCCTTTCGCTAAGGCTCTTCTTGTGGAATTGGCAAAGGGATATTTGGAAGCCCATAGAGGGCTATGGTGAAAAAGGAAATATCTTCCATTCAAAACTGGAAAGAAGCTTTCTGAGAAACGGCTCTGTGTTCTGTTAATTCATCTCACAGAGTTACATCTTTCCCTTCAAGAAGCCTTTCGCTAAGGCTGTTCTTGTGGAATTGGCAAAGGGATTTTTGGAAGCCCATAGAGGGCTATGGTGAAAAAGGAAATATCTTCCGTTCAAAACTGGAAAGAAGCTTTCTGAGAAACTGCTCTGTGTTCTGTTAATTCATCTCACAGAGTTACATCTTTCCCTTCAAGAAGCCTTTCGCTAAGGCTGTTCTTGTGGAATTGGCAAAGGGATATTAGGAAGCCCATAGAGGGCTATGGTGAAAAAGGAAATATCTTCATTTCAAAACTGGAAAGAAGCTTTCTGAGAAACTGCTCTGTGTTCTGTTAATTCATCTCACAGAGTTACATCTTTCCCTTCAAGAAGCCTTTCGCTAAAAGGTGTTCTTGTGGAATTGGCAAAGGGATGTTTCGAAGCCCATAGAGGGCTATGGTGAAAAAGGAAATATCTTCCGTTCAAACCTGGAAAGAAGCTTTCTGAGAAACTTCTCTGTGTTCTGTTAATTCATCTCACAGAGTTACATCTTTCCCTTCAAGAAGCCTTTCGCTAAGGCTGTTCTTGTGGAATTGGCAAAGGGATATTTGGAAGCCCATAGAGGGCTATGGTGAAAAAGGAAATATCTTCCTTTCAAAACTGGAAAGAAGCTTTCTGAGAAACTGCTCTGTGTTCTGTTAATTCATCTCACAGAGTTACATCTTTCAATTCAAGAAGCCTTTCGCTAAGGCTGTTGTTGTGGAATTGGCAAAGGGATATTTGGAAGCCCATAGAGGGCTATGGTGAAAAAGGAAATATCTTCCGTTCAAATCTGGAAAGAAGCTTTCTGAGAAACTGCTCTGTGTTCTGTTAATTCATCTCACAGAGTTACATCTTTCCCTTCAAGAAGCCTTTCGCTAAGGCTGTTCTTGTGGAATTGGCACAGGGATATTAGGAAGCCCATAGAGGGCTATGGTGAAAAAGGAAATATCTTCCGTTCAAAACTGGAAAGAAGCTTTCGGAGAAACTGCTTTGTGTTCCGTTAATTCATCTCACAGAGTTACATCTTTCCCTTCAAGAAGCCTTTCGCTAAGGCTGTTCTTGTGGAATTGGCAAAGAGATATTTGGAAGCCCATAGAGGGCTATGGTGAAAAAGGAAATATCTTCCGTTCAAAACTGGAAAGAAGCTTTCTGAGAAACTGCTCTGTGTTCTGTTAATTCATCTCATAGAGTTACATCTTTCCCTTCAAGAAGCCTTTCGCTAAGCCTGTTCTTGTGGAATTGGCAAAGGGATATTTGGAAGCCCATAGAGGGCTACGGTGAAAAAGGAAATATCTTCCGTTCAAAACTGGAAAGAAGCTTTCTGAGAAACTGCTCTGTGTTCTGTTAATTCATCTCACAGAGTTACATCTTTCAATTCAAGAAGCCTTTCGCTAAGGCTGTTCTTGTGGAATTGGCAAAGGGATATTTGGAAGCCCCTAGATGGCTATGGTGAAACAGAAATATCTTCCGTTGAAAACTGGAAAGAAGCTTTCTGAGAAACTGTTTTATGTTCTGTTAATTCATCTCACAGAGTTACATCTTTCCCTTCAAGAAGCCTTTCGCTAAGTCTGTCGTTGTGGAATTGGCAAACGGATATTTGGAAGCCCATAGTGGGCTATGGTGGAAAAGGAAATATCTTCCGTTCAAAACTGGAAAGAAGCTTTCTGAGAAACTGCTCTGTGTTCTGTTAATTCATCTCATAGAGTTACATCTTTCCCTTCAAGAAGCCTTTCGCTAAGGCTGTTCTTGTGGAATTGGCAAAGTGATATTTGGAAGCCCATAGAGGGCTATGGTGAAAAAGGAAATATCTTCCGTTCAAAACTGGAAAGAAGCTTTCTGAGAAACTGCTCTGTGTTCTGTTAATTCATCTCACAGAGTTACATCTTTCCCTTCAAGAAGCCTTTCGCTAAGGCTGTTCTTGTGGAATTGGCAAAGGGATATTTGGAAGCATATAGAGGGCTACGGTGAAAAAGGAAATATCTTCCGTTCAAAACTGGAAAGAAGCTTTCTGAGAAACTGCTCTGTGTTCTGTTAATTCATCTCACAGAGTTACATCGTTACCTTCAATAAGCCTTTCGCTAAGGCTGTTCTTGTGGAATTGGCAAAGGGATATTTGGAAGCCCATAGAGGGCTATGGTGAAAAAGGAAATATCTTCCGGTCAAAACTGGAAAGAAGCTTTCTGAGAAACTGCTCTGTGTTCTGTTAATTCATCTCACAGAGTTACATCTTTCCCTTCAAGAAGCCTTTCTCTAAGGCTGTTCTTGTGGAATTGGCAAAGGGATATTTGGAAGCATATAGAGGGCTAGGGTGAAAAAGGAAATAACTTCCGTTCAAAACTGGAAAGAAGCTTTCTGAGAAACTGCTCTGTGTTCTGTTAATTCATCTCACAGAGTTACATCTTTCCCTTCAAGAAGCCTTTCGCTAAGGGTGTTCTTGTGGAATTGGCAAAAGGATATTTGGAAGCCCATAGAGGGCTATGGTGAAAAAGGAAATATCTTCCGTTCAAAACTGGAAAGAAGCTTTCTGAGAAATTGCTCTGTGTTCTGTTAATTCATCTCAAAGAGTTACATCTTTCCCTTCAAGAAGCCTTTCGCTAAGGCTGTTCTTGTGGAATTGGCAAAGGTATATTTGGAAGCCCATACAGGGCTATGGTGAAAAAGGAAATATCTTCCGTTCAAAACAAGAGAGAAGCTTTCTGAGAAACTGCTCTGTGTTCTGTTAATTCATCTCACAGAGTTACATCTTTCCCTTCAAGAAGCCTTTCGCTAAGGCTCTTCTTGTGGAATTGGCAAAGGGATATTTGGAAGCCCATAGAGGGCTATGGTGAAAAAGGAAATATCTTCCATTCAAAACTGGAAAGAAGCTTTCTGAGAAACGGCTCTGTGTTCTGTTAATTCATCTCACAGAGTTACATCTTTCCCTTCAAGAAGCCTTTCGCTAAGGCTGTTCTTGTGGAATTGGCAAAGGGATTTTTGGAAGCCCATAGAGGGCTATGGTGAAAAAGGAAATATCTTCCGTTCAAAACTGGAAAGAAGCTTTCTGAGAAACTGCTCTGTGTTCTGTTAATTCATCTCACAGAGTTACATCTTTCCCTTCAAGAAGCCTTTCGCTAAGGCTGTTCTTGTGGAATTGGCAAAGGGATATTAGGAAGCCCATAGAGGGCTATGGTGAAAAAGGAAATATCTTCATTTCAAAACTGGAAAGAAGCTTTCTGAGAAACTGCTCTGTGTTCTGTTAATTCATCTCACAGAGTTACATCTTTCCCTTCAAGAAGCCTTTCGCTAAAAGGTGTTCTTGTGGAATTGGCAAAGGGATGTTTCGAAGCCCATAGAGGGCTATGGTGAAAAAGGAAATATCTTCCGTTCAAACCTGGAAAGAAGCTTTCTGAGAAACTTCTCTGTGTTCTGTTAATTCATCTCACAGAGTTACATCTTTCCCTTCAAGAAGCCTTTCGCTAAGGCTGTTCTTGTGGAATTGGCAAAGGGATATTTGGAAGCCCATAGAGGGCTATGGTGAAAAAGGAAATATCTTCCTTTCAAAACTGGAAAGAAGCTTTCTGAGAAACTGCTCTGTGTTCTGTTAATTCATCTCACAGAGTTACATCTTTCAATTCAAGAAGCCTTTCGCTAAGGCTGTTGTTGTGGAATTGGCAAAGGGATATTTGGAAGCCCATAGAGGGCTATGGTGAAAAAGGAAATATCTTCCGTTCAAATCTGGAAAGAAGCTTTCTGAGAAACTGCTCTGTGTTCTGTTAATTCATCTCACAGAGTTACATCTTTCCCTTCAAGAAGCCTTTCGCTAAGGCTGTTCTTGTGGAATTGGCACAGGGATATTAGGAAGCCCATAGAGGGCTATGGTGAAAAAGGAAATATCTTCCGTTCAAAACTGGAAAGAAGCTTTCGGAGAAACTGCTTTGTGTTCCGTTAATTCATCTCACAGAGTTACATCTTTCCCTTCAAGAAGCCTTTCGCTAAGGCTGTTCTTGTGGAATTGGCAAAGAGATATTTGGAAGCCCATAGAGGGCTATGGTGAAAAAGGAAATATCTTCCGTTCAAAACTGGAAAGAAGCTTTCTGAGAAACTGCTCTGTGTTCTGTTAATTCATCTCATAGAGTTACATCTTTCCCTTCAAGAAGCCTTTCGCTAAGCCTGTTCTTGTGGAATTGGCAAAGGGATATTTGGAAGCCCATAGAGGGCTACGGTGAAAAAGGAAATATCTTCCGTTCAAAACTGGAAAGAAGCTTTCTGAGAAACTGCTCTGTGTTCTGTTAATTCATCTCACAGAGTTACATCTTTCAATTCAAGAAGCCTTTCGCTAAGGCTGTTCTTGTGGAATTGGCAAAGGGATATTTGGAAGCCCCTAGATGGCTATGGTGAAACAGAAATATCTTCCGTTGAAAACTGGAAAGAAGCTTTCTGAGAAACTGTTTTATGTTCTGTTAATTCATCTCACAGAGTTACATCTTTCCCTTCAAGAAGCCTTTCGCTAAGTCTGTCGTTGTGGAATTGGCAAACGGATATTTGGAAGCCCATAGTGGGCTATGGTGGAAAAGGAAATATCTTCCGTTCAAAACTGGAAAGAAGCTTTCTGAGAAACTGCTCTGTGTTCTGTTAATTCATCTCATAGAGTTACATCTTTCCCTTCAAGAAGCCTTTCGCTAAGGCTGTTCTTGTGGAATTGGCAAAGTGATATTTGGAAGCCCATAGAGGGCTATGGTGAAAAAGGAAATATCTTCCGTTCAAAACTGGAAAGAAGCTTTCTGAGAAACTGCTCTGTGTTCTGTTAATTCATCTCACAGAGTTACATCTTTCCCTTCAAGAAGCCTTTCGCTAAGGCTGTTCTTGTGGAATTGGCAAAGGGATATTTGGAAGCATATAGAGGGCTACGGTGAAAAAGGAAATATCTTCCGTTCAAAACTGGAAAGAAGCTTTCTGAGAAACTGCTCTGTGTTCTGTTAATTCATCTCACAGAGTTACATCGTTACCTTCAATAAGCCTTTCGCTAAGGCTGTTCTTGTGGAATTGGCAAAGGGATATTTGGAAGCCCATAGAGGGCTATGGTGAAAAAGGAAATATCTTCCGGTCAAAACTGGAAAGAAGCTTTCTGAGAAACTGCTCTGTGTTCTGTTAATTCATCTCACAGAGTTACATCTTTCCCTTCAAGAAGCCTTTCTCTAAGGCTGTTCTTGTGGAATTGGCAAAGGGATATTTGGAAGCATATAGAGGGCTAGGGTGAAAAAGGAAATAACTTCCGTTCAAAACTGGAAAGAAGCTTTCTGAGAAACTGCTCTGTGTTCTGTTAATTCATCTCACAGAGTTACATCTTTCCCTTCAAGAAGCCTTTCGCTAAGGGTGTTCTTGTGGAATTGGCAAAAGGATATTTGGAAGCCCATAGAGGGCTATGGTGAAAAAGGAAATATCTTCCGTTCAAAACTGGAAAGAAGCTTTCTGAGAAACGGCTCTGTGTTCTGTTAATTCATCTCACAGAGTTACATCTTTCCCTTCAAGAAGCCTTTCGCTAAGGCTGTTCTTGTGGAATTGGCAAAGAGATATTTGGAAGCCCATAGAGAGCTATGGTGAAAAAGGAAATATCTACCGTTCAAAACTGGAAAGAAGCTTTCTGAGAAACTGCTCTGTGTTCTGTTAATTCATCTCACAGAATTACATCTTTCCCTTCAAGAAGCATTTCGCTAAGGCTGTTCTTGTGGAATTGGCAAAGGGATATTTGGAAGCCCATAGAGCACTATCTTAAAAAAGGAAATATCTTCCGTTCAAAACTGGAAAGAAGCTTTCTGAGAAACTGCTCAGTGTTCTGTTAATTCATCTCACAGAGTTACATCTTTTCCTTCAAGAAGCCTTTCGCTAAGTCTGTTCTTGTGGAATTGGCAAAGGGATATTAGGAAGCCCATAGAGGGCTATGGTGAAAAAGGAAATATCTTCCGTTCAAAACTGGAAAGAAGCTTTCTGAGAAACTGCTCTGTGTTCTCTTAATTCATCTCACAGAGTTACATTTTTCCTTTCAAGAAGCCTTTCGCTAAGGCTGTTCTTGTGGAATTGGCAAAGGGATATTTGGAAGCCCATAGAGCGCTATTCTGAAAAAGGAACTATCTTCCGTTCAAAACTGGAAAGAAGCTTTCTGAGAAACTACTCTGTGTTCTGTTAATTCATCTCACAGAGTTACATTTTTCCCTTCAAGAAGCCTTTCGCTAAGGCTGTTCTTGTGGAATTGGCAAAAGGATATTTGGAAGCCCATAGAGGGCTATGGTGAAAAAGGAAATATCTTCCGTTCAAACCTGGAAAGAAGCTTTCTGAGAAACTGCTCTGTATTCTGTTAATTCATCTCACAGAGTTACATCTTTCCCTTCAAGAAGCCTTTCGCTAAGGCTGTTCTTGTGGAATTGGCAAAGGGATATTTGGAAGCCCATAGAGGGCTATGGTGAAAAAGGAAATATCTTCCGTTCAAAACTGGAAAGAAGCTTTGTGAGAAACTGCTCTGTGTTCTGTTAATTCATCTCACAGAGTTACATCTTTCCCTTCAAGAAGCCTTTCGCTAAGGCTGTTCTTGTGGAATTGGCAAAGGGATATTTGGAAGCCCATAGAGCGCTCTGGTGAAAAAGGAAATATCTTCCGTTCAAAACTGGAAAGAAGCTTTCTGAGAAACGGCTCTGTGATCTGTTAATTCATCTCACAGAGTTACATCTTTCCCTTCAAGAAGCCTTTCGCTAAGGCTGTTCTTGTGGAATTGGCAAAGGGATATTTGGAAGCCCATAGAGCGCTATGGTGAAAAAGGAAATATCTTCCGTTCAAAACTGGAAAGAAGCTTTCTGAGAAACTGCTCTGTGTTCTGTTAATTCATCTCACAGAGTTACATCTTTCCCTTCAAGAAGACTTTCGCTAAGGCTGTTGTTGTGGAATTGGCAAAGGGATATTTGGAAGCCCATAGAGGGCTATGGTGAAAAAGGAAATATCTTCCGTTCAAAACTGGAAAGAAGGTTTCTGAGAAACTGCTCTGTGTTCTGTTAATTCATCTCACAGAGTTACATCTTTCCCTTCAAGAAGCCTTTCGCTAAGGCTGTTCTTGTGGAATTGGCAAAGGGATATTTGGAAGCCCATAGAGGGCTATGGTGAAAAAGGAAATATCTTCCGTTCAAAACTGGAAAGAAGCTTTGTGAGAAACTGCTCTGTGTTCTGTTAATTCATCTCACAGAGTTACATCTTTCCCTTCAAGAAGCCTTTCGCTAAGGCTGTTCTTGTGGAATTGGCAAAGGGATATTTGGAAGCCCATAGAGCGCTCTGGTGAAAAAGGAAATATCTTCCGTTCAAAACTGGAAACAAGCTTTCTGAGAAACGGCTCTGTGATCTGTTAATTCATCTCACAGAGTTACATCTTTCCCTTCAAGAAGCCTTTCCCTAAGGCTGTTCTTGTGGAATTGGCAAAGGGATATTTGGAAGCCCATAGAGCGCTATGGTGAAAAAGGAAATATCTTCCGTTCAAAACTGGAAAGAAGCTTTCTGAGAAACTGCTCTGTGTTCTGTTAATTCATCTCACAGAGTTACATCTTTCCCTTCAAGAAGCCTTTCGCTAAAGGGTGTTCTTGTGGAATTGGCAAAGGGATGTTTCGAAGCCCATAGAGGGCTATGGTGAAAAAGGAAATATCTTCCGTTCAAAACTGGAAAGAAGCTTTCTGAGAAACTGCTCTGTGTTCTGTTAATTCATCTCACAGAGTTACATCTTTCCCTTCAAGAAGCCTTTCGCTAAGGCTGTTCTTGTGGAATTGGCAAAGGGATATTTCGAAGCCCATAGAGGGCTATGGTGAAAAAGGAAATATCTTCCGTTCAAAACTGGAAAGAAGCTTTCTGAGAAACGGCTCTGTGTTCTGTTAATTCATCTCACAGAGTTACATCTTTCCCTTCAAGAAGCCTTTCGCTAAGGCTGTTCTTGTGGAATTGGCAAAGGGATATTTGGAAGCCCATAGAGGGCTATGGTGAAAAAGGAAATATCTTCCGTTCAAAACTGGAAAGAAGCTTTCTGAGAAACTGCTCTGTGTTCTGTTAATTCATCTCACAGAGTTACATCTTTCCCTTCAAGAAGACTTTTGCTAAGGCTGTTATTGTGGAATTGGCAAAGGGATATTTGGAAGCCCATAGAGGGCTATGGTGAAAAAGGAAATATCTTCCGTTCAAAACTGGAAAGAAGCTTTCTGAGAAACTGCTCTGTGTTCTGTTAATTCATCTCACAGAGTTACATCTTTCCCTTCAAGAAGCCTTTCGCTAAGGCTGTTCTTGGGGAATGGCAAAGGGATATTTGGAAGCCCATAGAGGGCTATGGTGAAAAAGGAAATATCTTCCGTTCAAAACTGGAAAGAAGCTTTCTGAGAAACTGCTCTGTGTTCTGTTAATTCATCTCACAGAGTTACATCTTTCCCTTCAAGAAGCCTTTCGCTAAGGCTGTTCTTGTGGAATTGGCAAAGGGATATTTGGAAGCCCATAGAGCGCTCTGGTGAAAAAGGAAATATCTTCCGTTCAAAACTGGAAAGAAGCTTTCTGAGAAACGGCTCTGTGATCTGTTAATTCATCTCACAGAGTTACATCTTTCCCTTCAAGAAGCCTTTCGCTAAGGCTGTTCTTGTGGAATTGGCAAAGGGATATTTGGAAGCCCATAGAGGGCTATGGTGAAAAAGGAAATATCTTCCGTTCAAACCTGGAAAGAAGCTTTCTGAGAAACTGCTCTGTGTTCTGTTAATTCATCTCACAAAGTTACATCTTTCTCTTCAAGAAGCCTTTCGCTAAGGCTGTTCTTGTGGAATTGGCAAAGGGATATTTCGAAGCCCATAGAGGGCTATGGTGAAAAAGGAAATATCTTCCGTTCAAAACAGGAAAGAAGCTCTCTGAGAAACTGCTCTGTGTTCTGTTAATTCATCTCACAGAGTTACATCTTTCCCTTCAAGAAGCCTTTCGCTAAGGCTGTTCTTGTGGAATTGGCAAAGGGATATTTGGAAGCCCATAGAGTGCTATGGTGAAAAAGGAACTATCTTCCGTTCAAAACTGGAAAGAAGCTTTCTGAGAAACTGCTCTGTGTTCTGTTCATTCATCTCACAGAGTTACATCTTTCCCTTCAAGAAGCCTTTCGCTAAGGCTGTTCTTGTGGAATTGGCAAAGGGATATTTGGAAGCCCATAGAGGGCAATGGTGAAAAAGGAAATATCTTCCGTTCAAAACTGGAAACAAGCTTTCTGAGAAACGGCTCTGTGTTCTGTTAATTCATCTCACAGAGTTACATCTTTCCCTTCAACAAACCTTTCGCTAAGGCTGTTCTTCGGGAATGGCAAAGGGATATTTGGAACCCCTAGAGGGCTATGGTGAAAAAGGAAATATCTTCCGTTCAAAACTGGAAAGAAGCTTTCTGAGAAACTGCTCTGTGTTCTGTTAATTCATCTCGCAGAGTTACATCTTTCAATTCAAGAAGCCTTTCGCTAAGGCTGTTTTTGTGGAATTGGCAAAGGGATATTTGGAAGCCCATAGAGGGCTATGGTGAAAAAGGAAATATCTTCCGTTCAAAACTGGAAAGAAGCTTTCTGAGAAACTGCTCTATGTTCTGTTAATTCATCTCACAGAGTTACATCTTTCCCTTCAAGAAGCCTTTCGCTAAGGCTGTTCTTGTGGAATTGGCAAAGGGATATTTGGAAGCCCATAGAGCGCTATGGTGAAAAAGGAAATATCTTCCGTTCAAAACTGGAAAGAAGCTTTCTGAGAAACTGCTCTGTGTTCTGTTAATTCACCTCACAGAGTTACATCTTTCCCTTCAAGAAGCCTTTCGCTAAGGCTGTTCTTGTGGAATTGGCAAAGGGATATTTGGAAGCCCATAGAGGGCTATGGTGAAAAAGGAAATATCTTCCGTTCAAAACTGGAAAGAAGCTTTCTGAGAAACGGCTCTGTGTTCTGTTAATTCATCTCACAGAGTTACATCTTTCCCTTCAATAAACCTTTCGCTAAGGCTGTTCTTGTGGAATTGGCAAAGGGATATTTATAAGCCCATAGAGGGCTATGGTGAAAAAGGAAATATCTTCCGTTCAAAACTGGAAAGAAGCTTTCTGAGAAACTGCTCTGTGTTCTGTTAATTCATCTCACAGAGTTACATCTTTCTCTTCAAGAAGCCTTTCGCTAAGGCTGTTCTTGTGGAATTGGCAAAGGGATATTTGGAAGCCCATAGAGGGCTCTGGTGAAAAAGGAAATATCTTCCGTTCAAAACTGGAAAGAAGCTTTCTGAGAAACTGCTCTGTGTTCTGTTAATTCATCTCACAGAGTTACATCTTTCCCTTCAAGAAGCCTTTCGCTAAGGCTGTTGTTGTGGAATTGGCAAAGGGATATTTGGAAGCCCATAGAGGGCTATGGTGAAAAAGGAAATATCTTCCGTTCAAAACTGGAAAGAAGCTTTCTGAGAAACTGCTCTGTGTTCTGTTAATTCATCTCACAGAGTTACATCTTTCCCTTCAAGAAGCCTTTCGCTAAGGCTGTTCTTGTGGAATTGGCAAAGGGATATTTGGAAGCCCATAGAGGGCTATGGTGAAAAAGGAAATATCTTCCGTTCAAAACTGGAAAGAAGCTTTCTGAGAAACTGCTCTGTGTTCTGTTAATTCATCTCACAGAGTTACATCTTTCCCTTCAAGAAGCGTTTCGCTAAGGGTGTTCTTGTGGAATTTTCAAAAGGATATTTGGAAGCCCATAGAGGGCTATGGTGAAAAAGGAAATATCTTCCGTTCAAAACTGGAAAGAAGCTTTCTGAGAAACTGCTCTGTGTTCTGTTAATTCATCTCACAGAGTTACATCTTTCCCTTCAAGAAGCCTTTCGCTAAGGCTGTTCTTGTGGAATTGGCAAAAGGATATTTGGAAGCCCATAGAGGGCTATGGTGAAAAAGGAAATATCTTCCGTTCAAAACTGGAAAGAAGCTTTCTGAGAAACGGCTCTGTGTTCTGTTAATTCATCTCACAGAGTTACATCTTTCCCTTCAAGAAGCCTTTCGCTAAGGCTGTTCTTGTGGAATTGGCAAAGAGATATTTGGAAGCCCATAGAGAGCTATGGTGAAAAAGGAAATATCTACCGTTCAAAACTGGAAAGAAGCTTTCTGAGAAACTGCTCTGTGTTCTGTTAATTCATCTCACAGAATTACATCTTTCCCTTCAAGAAGCCTTTCGCTAAGGCTGTTCTTGTGGAATTGGCAAAGGGATATTTGGAAGCCCATAGAGCACTATCTTAAAAAAGGAAATATCTTCCGTTCAAAACTGGAAAGAAGCTTTCTGAGAAACTGCTCAGTGTTCTGTTAATTCATCTCACAGAGTTACATCTTTTCCTTCAAGAAGCCTTTCGCTAAGTCTGTTCTTGTGGAATTGGCAAAGGGATATTAGGAAGCCCATAGAGGGCTATGGTGAAAAAGGAAATATCTTCCGTTCAAAACTGGAAAGAAGCTTTCTGAGAAACTGCTCTGTGTTCTCTTAATTCATCTCACAGAGTTACATTTTTCCCTTCAAGAAGCCTTTCGCTAAGGCTGTTCTTGTGGAATTGGCAAAGGGATATTTGGAAGCCCATAGAGCGCTATTCTGAAAAAGGAACTATCTTCCGTTCAAAACTGGAAAGAAGCTTTCTGAGAAACTACTCTGTGTTCTGTTAATTCATCTCACAGAGTTACATTTTTCCCTTCAAGAAGCCTTTCGCTAAGGCTGTTCTTGTGGAATTGGCAAAAGGATATTTGGAAGCCCATAGAGGGCTATGGTGAAAAAGGAAATATCTTCCGTTCAAACCTGGAAAGAAGCTTTCTGAGAAACTGCTCTGTATTCTGTTAATTCATCTCACAGAGTTACATCTTTCCCTTCAAGAAGCCTTTCGCTAAGGCTGTTCTTGTGGAATTGGCAAAGGGATATTTGGAAGCCCATAGAGGGCTATGGTGAAAAAGGAAATATCTTCCGTTCAAAACTGGAAAGAAGCTTTGTGAGAAACTGCTCTGTGTTCTGTTAATTCATCTCACAGAGTTACATCTTTCCCTTCAAGAAGCCTTTCGCTAAGGCTGTTCTTGTGGAATTGGCAAAGGGATATTTGGAAGCCCATAGAGCGCTCTGGTGAAAAAGGAAATATCTTCCGTTCAAAACTGGAAAGAAGCTTTCTGAGAAACGGCTCTGTGATCTGTTAATTCATCTCACAGAGTTACATCTTTCCCTTCAAGAAGCCTTTCGCTAAGGCTGTTCTTGTGGAATTGGCAAAGGGATATTTGGAAGCCCATAGAGCGCTATGGTGAAAAAGGAAATATCTTCCGTTCAAAACTGGAAAGAAGCTTTCTGAGAAACTGCTCTGTGTTCTGTTAATTCATCTCACAGAGTTACATCTTTCCCTTCAAGAAGACTTTCGCTAAGGCTGTTGTTTAGGAATTGGCAAAGGGATATTTGGAAGCCCATAGAGGGCTATGGTGAAAAAGGAAATATCTTCCGTTCAAAACTGGAAAGAAGCTTTCTGAGAAACTGCTCAGTGTTCTGTTAATTCATCTCACAGAGTTACATCTTTTCCTTCAAGAAGCCTTTCGCTAAGTCTGTTCTTGTGGAATTGGCAAAGGGATATTAGGAAGCCCATAGAGGGCTATGGTGAAAAAGGAAATATCTTCCGTTCAAAACTGGAAAGAAGCTTTCTGAGAAACTGCTCTGTGTTCTCTTAATTCATCTCACAGAGTTACATTTTTCCCTTCAAGAAGCCTTTCGCTAAGGCTGTTCTTGTGGAATTGGCAAAGGGATATTTGGAAGCCCATAGAGCGCTATTCTGAAAAAGGAACTATCTTCCGTTCAAAACTGGAAAGAAGCTTTCTGAGAAACTACTCTGTGTTCTGTTAATTCATCTCACAGAGTTACATTTTTCCCTTCAAGAAGCCTTTCGCTAAGGCTGTTCTTGTGGAATTGGCAAAAGGATATTTGGAAGCCCATAGAGGGCTATGGTGAAAAAGGAAATATCTTCCGTTCAAACCTGGAAAGAAGCTTTCTGAGAAACTGCTCTGTATTCTGTTAATTCATCTCACAGAGTTACATCTTTCCCTTCAAGAAGCCTTTCGCTAAGGCTGTTCTTGTGGAATTGGCAAAGGGATATTTGGAAGCCCATAGAGGGCTATGGTGAAAAAGGAAATATCTTCCGTTCAAAACTGGAAAGAAGCTTTGTGAGAAACTGCTCTGTGTTCTGTTAATTCATCTCACAGAGTTACATCTTTCCCTTCAAGAAGCCTTTCGCTAAGGCTGTTCTTGTGGAATTGGCAAAGGGATATTTGGAAGCCCATAGAGCGCTCTGGTGAAAAAGGAAATATCTTCCGTTCAAAACTGGAAAGAAGCTTTCTGAGAAACGGCTCTGTGATCTGTTAATTCATCTCACAGAGTTACATCTTTCCCTTCAAGAAGCCTTTCGCTAAGGCTGTTCTTGTGGAATTGGCAAAGGGATATTTGGAAGCCCATAGAGCGCTATGGTGAAAAAGGAAATATCTTCCGTTCAAAACTGGAAAGAAGCTTTCTGAGAAACTGCTCTGTGTTCTGTTAATTCATCTCACAGAGTTACATCTTTCCCTTCAAGAAGACTTTCGCTAAGGCTGTTGTTTAGGAATTGGCAAAGGGATATTTGGAAGCCTTTAGAGGGCTATGGTGAAAAAGGAAATATCTTCCGTTCAAAACTGGAAAGAAGGTTTCTGAGAAACTGCTCTGTGTTCTGTTAATTCATCTCACAGAGTTACATCTTTCCCTTCAAGAAGCCTTTCGCTAAGGCTGTTCTTGTGGAATTGGCAAAGGGATATTTGGAAGCCCATAGAGGGCTATGGTGAAAAAGGAAATATCTTCCGTTCAAAACTGGAAAGAAGCTTTGTGAGAAACTGCTCTGTGTTCTGTTAATTCATCTCACAGAGTTACATCTTTCCCTTCAAGAAGCCTTTCGCTAAGGCTGTTCTTGTGGAATTGGCAAAGGGATATTTGGAAGCCCATAGAGCGCTCTGGTGAAAAAGGAAATATCTTCCGTTCAAAACTGGAAAGAAGCTTTCTGAGAAACGGCTCTGTGATCTGTTAATTCATCTCACAGAGTTACATCTTTCCCTTCAAGAAGCCTTTCACTAAGGCTGTTCTTGTGGAATTGGCAAAGGGATATTTGGAAGCCCATAGAGCGCTATGGTGAAAAAGGAAATATCTTCCGTTCAAAACTGGAAAGAAGCTTTCTGAGAAACTGCTCTGTGTTCTGTTAATTCATCTCACAGAGTTACATCTTTCCCTTCAAGAAGCCTTTCGCTAAAGGGTGTTCTTGTGGAATTGGCAAAGGGATGTTTCGAAGCCCATAGAGGGCTATGGTGAAAAAGGAAATATCTTCCGTTCAAAACTGGAAAGAAGCTTTCTGAGAAACTGCTCTGTGTTCTGTTAATTCATCTCACAGAGTTACATCTTTCCCTTCAAGAAGCCTTTCGCTAAGGCTGTTCTTGTGGAATTGGCAAAGGGATATTTCGAAGCCCATAGAGGGCTATGGTGAAAAAGGAAATATCTTCCGTTCAAAACTGGAAACAAGCTTTCTGAGAAACGGCTCTGTGTTCTGTTAATTCATCTCACAGAGTTACATCTTTCCCTTCAAGAAGCCTTTCGCTAAGGCTGTTCTTGTGGAATTGGCAAAGGGATATTTGGAAGCCCATAGAGGGCTATGGTGAAAAAGGAAATATCTTCCGTTCAAAACTGGAAAGAAGCTTTCTGAGAAACTGCTCTGTGTTCTGTTAATTCATCTCACAGAGTTACATCTTTCCCTTCAAGAAGACTTTTGCTAAGGCTGTTATTGTGGAATTGGCAAAGGGATATTTGGAAGCCCATAGAGGGCTATGGTGAAAAAGGAAATATCTTCCGTTCAAAACTGGAAAGAAGCTTTCTGAGAAACTGCTCTGTGTTCTGTTAATTCATCTCACAGAGTTACATCTTTCCCTTCAAGAAGCCTTTCGCTAAGGCTGTTCTTGGGGAATGGCAAAGGGATATTTGGAAGCCCATAGAGGGCTATGGTGAAAAAGGAAATATCTTCCGTTCAAAACTGGAAAGAAGCTTTCTGAGAAACTGCTCTGTGTTCTGTTAATTCATCTCACAGAGTTACATCTTTCCCTTCAAGAAGCCTTTCGCTAAGGCTGTTCCTGTGGAATTGGCAAAGGGATATTTGGAAGCCCATAGAGCGCTCTGGTGAAAAAGGAAATATCTTCCGTTCAAAACTGGAAAGAAGCTTTCTGAGAAACGGCTCTGTGATCTGTTAATTCATCTCACAGAGTTACATCTTTCCCTTCAAGAAGCCTTTCGCTAAGGCTGTTCTTGTGGAATTGGCAAAGGGATATTTGGAAGCCCATAGAGGGCTATGGTGAAAAAGGAAATATCTTCCGTTCAAACCTGGAAAGAAGCTTTCTGAGAAACTGCTCTGTGTTCTGTTAATTCATCTCACAGAGTTACATCTTTCTCTTCAAGAAGCCTTTCGCTAAGGCTGTTCTTGTGGAATTGGCAAAGGGATATTTCGAAGCCCATAGAGGGCTATGGTGAAAAAGGAAATATCTTCCGTTCAAAACAGGAAAGAAGCTCTCTGAGAAACTGCTCTGTGTTCTGTTAATTCATCTCACAGAGTTACATCTTTCCCTTCAAGAAGCCTTTCGCTAAGGCTGTTCTTGTGGAATTGGCAAAGGGATATTTGGAAGCCCATAGAGTGCTATGGTGAAAAAGGAACTATCTTCCGTTCAAAACTGGAAAGAAGCTTTCTGAGAAACTGCTCTGTGTTCTGTTCATTCATCTCACAGAGTTACATCTTTCCCTTCAAGAAGCCTTTCGCTAAGGCTGTTCTTGTGGAATTGGCAAAGGGATATTTGGAAGCCCATAGAGGGCTATGGTGAAAAAGGAAATATCTTCCGTTCAAAACTGGAAAGAAGCTTTCTGAGAAACGGCTCTGTGTTCTGTTAATTCATCTCACAGAGTTACATCTTTCCCTTCAACAAACCTTTCGCTAAGGCTGTTCTTCGGGAATGGCAAAGGGATATTTGGAACCCCTAGAGGGCTATGGTGAAAAAGGAAATATCTTCCGTTCAAAACTGGAAAGAAGCTTTCTGAGAAACTGCTCTGTGTTCTGTTAATTCATCTCGCAGAGTTACATCTTTCAATTCAAGAAGCCTTTCGCTAAGGCTGTTTTTGTGGAATTGGCAAAGGGATATTTGGAAGCCCATAGAGGGCTATGGTGAAAAAGGAAATATCTTCCGTTCAAAACTGGAAAGAAGCTTTCTGAGAAACTGCTCTATGTTCTGTTAATTCATCTCACAGAGTTACATCTTTCCCTTCAAGAAGCCTTTCGCTAAGGCTGTTCTTGTGGAATTGGCAAAGGGATATTTGGAAGCCCATAGAGGGCTATGGTGAAAAAGGAAATATCTTCCGTTCAAAACTGGAAAGAAGCTTTCTGAGAAGCTGCTCTGTGTTCTGTTAATTCATCTCACAGAGTTACATCTTTCCCTTCAAGAAGCCTTTCGCTAAGGCTGTTCTTGTGGAATTGTCAAAGGGATATTTGGAAGCCCATAGAGGGCTATGGTGAAAAAGGAAATATCTTCCGTTCAAAACTGGAAAGAAACTTTCTGAGAAACTACTCTGTGTTCTGTTAATTCATCTCACAGAGTTACATCTTTCCCTTCAAGAAGCCTTTCGCTAAGGCTGTTCTTGTGGAATTGGCAAAAGGATATTTGGAAGCCCATAGAGGGCTATGGTGAAAAAGGAAATATCTTCCGATCAAAGCAAGACAGAAGCTTTCTGAGAAACTGCTCTGTGTTCTGTTAATTCATCTCACAGAGTTACATCTTTCCCTTCAAGAAGCCTTTCGCTAAGGCTGTTCTTGTGGAATTGGCAAAGGGATATTTGGAAGCCCATAGAGGGCTATGGTGAAAAAGGAAATATCTTCCGTTCAAAACTGGAAAGAAGCTTTCTGAGAAACGGCTCTGTGTTCTGTTAATTCATCTCACAGAGTTACATCTTTCCCTTCAAGAAGCCTTTCGCTAAGGCTGTTCTTGGGGAATGGCAAAGGGATATTTGGAAGCCCATAGAGGGCTATGGTGAAAAAGGAAATATATTCCGTTCAAAACTGGAAAGAAGCTTTCTGAGAAACTGCTCTGTGTTCTGTTAATTCATCTCACAGAGTTACATCTTTCCCTTCAAGAAGCCTTTCGCTAAGGCTGTTCTTGTGGAATTGGCAAAGGGATATTTGGAAGCCCATAGAGGGCTATGGTGAAAAAGGAAATATCTTCCGTTCAAAACTGGAAAGAAACTTTCTGAGAAAATACTCTGTGTTCTGTTAATTCATCTCACAGAGTTACATCTTTCCCTTCAAGAAGCCTTTCGCTAAGGCTGTTCTTGTGGAATTGGCAAAAGGATATTTGAAGCCCATAGAGGGCTATGGTGAAAAAGGAAATATCTTCCGTTCAGCGCAAGAAAGAAGCTTTCTGAGAAACTACTCTGTGTTCTGTTAATTCATCTCAAAGAGTTACATCTTTCCCTTCAAGAAGCCTTTCGCTAAGGCTGTTCTTGTGGAATTGGCAAAGGGATATTTGGAAGCCCATAGAGGGCTATGGTGAAAAAGGAAATATCTTCCGTTCAAACCTGGAAAGAAGCTTTCTGAGAAACGGCTCTGTGTTCTGTTAATTCATCTCACAGAGTTACATCTTTCCCTTCAAGAAGCCTTTCGCTAACGCTGTTCTTGTGGAATTGGCAAAGGGATATTTCGAAGCCCATAGAGGGCTATGGTGAAAAAGGAAATATCTTCCGATCAAAGCAAGACAGAAGCTTTCTGAGAAACTGCTCTGTGTTCTGTTAATTCATCTCACAGAGTTACATCTTTCCCTTCAAGAAGCCTTTCGCTAAGGCTGTTCTTGTGGAATTGGAAAAGGGATATTTGGAAGCCCATAGAGGGCTATGGTGAAAAAGGAAATATCTTCCGTTCAAAACTGGAAAGAAGCTTTCTGAGAAACGGCTCTGTGTTCTGTTAATTCATCTCACAGAGTTACATCTTTCCCTTCAAGAAGCCTTTCGCTAAGGCTGTTCTTGGGGAATGGCAAAGGGATATTTGGAAGCCCATAGAGGGCTATGGTGAAAAAGGAAATATCTTCCGTTCAAAACTAGAAAGAAGCTTTCTGCGAAACTGCTCTGTGTTCTGTTAATTCATCTCACAGAGTTACATCTTTCCCTTCAAGAAGCCTTTCGCTAAGGCTGTTCTTGTGGAATTGGCAAAGGGATATTTGGAAGCCCATAGAGGGCTATGGTGAAAAAGGAAATATCTTCCGTTCAAAACTGCAAAGAAGCTTTCTGAGAAACTGCTCTGTGTTCTGTTAATTCATCTCACAGAGTTACATCTTTCCCTTCAAGAAGCCTTTCGCTAAGGCTGTTCTTGTGGAATTGGCAAAGGGATATTTGGAAGCCCATAGAGGGCTAGGGTGAAAAAGGAAATATCTTCCGTTCAAAACTGGAAAGAAGCTTTCTGAGAAACTGCTCTGTGTTCTGTTAATTCATCTCACAGTGTTACATCTTTCCCTTCAAGAAGCCTTTCGCTAAGGCTGTTCTTGTGGAATTGGCAAAGGGATATTTGGAAGCCCGTAGAGGGCTATGGTGAAAAAGGAAATAACTTCCGTTCAAAACTGGAAAGAAGCTTTCTGAGAAATTGCTCTGTGTTCTGTTAATTCATCTCACAGAGTTACATCTTTCCCTTCAAGAAGCCTTTCGCTAAGGCTGTTCTTGTGGAATTGGCAAAGGGATATTTGGAAGCCCATACAGGGCTATGGTGAAAAAGGAAATATCTTCCGTTCAAAACAAGAGAGAAGCTTTCTGAGAAACTGCTCTGTGTTCTGTTAATTCATCTCACAGAGTTACATCTTTCCCTTAAAGAAGCCTTTCGCTAAGGCTGTTCTTGTGGAATTGGCAAAGGGATATTTGGAAGCCCATAGAGGGCTATGGTGAAAAAGGAAATATCTTCCGTTCAAAACTGGAAAGAAGCTTTCTGAGAAACGGCTCTGTGTTCTGTTAATTCATCTCACAGAGTTACATCTTTCCTTCAAAAGAAGCCTTTCGCTAACGCTGTTCTTGTGGAATTGGCAAAGGGATATTTCGAAGCCCATAGAGGGCTATGGTGAAAAAGGAAATATCTTCCGTTCAAAACTGGAAAGAAGCTTTCTGAGAAACTGCTCTGTGTTCTGTTAATTCATCTCACAGAGTTACATCTTTCCCTTCAAGAAGCCTTTGGCTAAGGCTGTTCTTGTGGAATTGGCAAAGGGATATTTGGAAGCCCATAGAGGGCTATGGTGAAAAAGGAAATATCTTCCGTTCAAAACTGGAAAGAAGCTTTCTGAGAAACTGCTCTGTGTTCTGTTAATTCATCTCACAGAGTTACATCTTTCCCTTCAAGAAGCCTTTCGCTAAGGCTGTTCTTGTGGAATTGGCAAAGGGATATTTGGAAGCCCATAGAGGGCTATGGTGTAAAAGGAAATATCTTCCGTTCAAAACTGGAAAGAAGCTTTCTGAGAAACTGCTCTGTGTTCTGTTAATTCATCTCACAGAGTTACATCTTTCCCTTCAAGAAACCTTTCGCTAAGGCTGTTCTTGTGGAATTGGCAAAGGGATATTTGGAAGCCCATAGAGGGCTATGGTGAAAAAGGAAATATCTTAAGTTCAAAACTGGAAAGAAGCTTTCTGAGAAACTGCTCTGTGTTCTGTTAATTCATCTCACAGAGTTACATCTTTCCCTTCAAGAAGCCTTTCGCTAAGGCTGTTCTTGTGGAATTGGCAAAGGGATATTTGGAAGCCCATAGAGGGCTATGGTGAAAAAGGAAATATCTTCCGTTCAAAACTGGAAAGAAGCTTTCTGAGAAACTGCTCTGTGTTCTGTTAATTCATCTCACAGAGTTACATCTTTCCCTTTGAGAAGCCTTTCGCTAAGGCTGTTCTTGTGGAATTGGCAAAGGGATATTTGGAAGCCCATAGAGCGCTATTCTGAAAAAGGAAATATCTTCCGTTCAAAACTGGAAAGAAGCTTTCTGAGAAACTGCTCTGTGTTCTGTTAATTCATCTCACAGAGTTACATCTTTCCCTTCAAGAAGCCTTTCGCTAAGGCTGTTCTTGTGGAATTGGCAAAGGGATATTTGGAAGCCCATAGAGGGCTATGGTGAAAAAGGAAATATCTTCCGTTCAAAACTGGAAAGAAGCTTTCTGAGAAACTGCTCTGTGTTCTGTTAATTCATCTCACAGAGTTACATCTTTCCCTTCAAGAAGCCTTTCGCTACGGCTGTTCTTGTGGAATTGGCAAAGGGATATTTGGAAGCCCATAGAGGGCTATGGTGAAAAAGAAAATATCTTCCGTTCAAAACTGTAAAGAAGCTTTCTGAGAAACTGCTCTGTGTTCTGTTAATTCATCTCACAGAGTTACATCTTTCCCTTCAAGAAGCCTTTCGCTAAGGCTGTTCTTGTGGAATTGGCAAAGGGATATTTGGAATCCCATAGAGGGCTATGGTGAAAAAGGAAATATCTTCCGTTCAAAACTGGAAAGAAGCTTTCTGAGAAACGGCTCTGTGTTCTGTTAATTCATCTCACAGAGTTACATCTTTCCCTTCAAGAAGCCTTTCGCTAACGCTGTTCTTGTTTAATTGGCAAAGGGATATTTCGAAGCCCATAGAGGACTATGGTGAAAAAGGAAATATGTTCCGTTCAAAACTGGAAAGAAGCTTTCTGAGAAACTGCTCTGTGTTCTGTTAATTCATCTCACAGAGTTACATCTTTATCTTCAAGAAGCCTTTCGCTAAGGCTGTTATTGTGGAATTGGCAAAGGGATATTTGGAAGCCCATAGAGGGCTATGGTGAAAAAGGAAATATCTTCCGTTCAAAACTGGAAAGAAGCTTTCTGAGAAACTGCTCTGTGTTCTGTTAATTCATCTCACAGAGTTACATCTTTCCCTTCAAGAAGCCTTTCGCTAAGGCTGTTCTTGTGGAATTGGCAAAGGGATATTTGGAAGCCCATAGAGGGCTATGGTGTAAAAGGAAATATCTTCCGTTCAAAACTGGAAAGAAGCTTTCTGAGAAACTGCTCTGTGTTCTGTTAATTCATCTCACAGAGTTACATCTTTCCCTTCAAGAAGCCTTTCGCTAATGCTGTTCTTGTGGAATTGGCAAAGGGATATTTGGAAGCCCATAGAGGGCTATGGTAAAAAAGGAAATATCTTCAGTTCAAAACTGGAAAGAAGCTTTCTGAGAAACTGCTCTGTGTTCTGTTAATTCATCTCACAGAGTTACATCTTTCCCTTCAAGAAGCCTTTCGCTAAGGCTGTTCTTGGGGAATGGAAAAGGGATATTTGGAAGCCCATAGAGGGCTATGGTGAAAAAGGAAATATCTTCCGTTCAAAACTGGAAAGAAGCTTTCTGAGAAACTGCTCTGTGTTCTGTTAATTCATCTCACAGAGTTACATCTTTCCCTTCAAGAAGCCTTTCGCTAAGGCTGTTTTTGGGGAATTGGCAAAGGGATATTTGGAAGCCCATAGAGGGCTAGGGTGAAAAAGGAAATAACTTCCGTTCAAAACTGGAAAGAAGCTTTCTGAGAAACTGCTCTGTGTTCTGTTAATTCATCTCACAGAGTTACATCTTTCCCTTCAAGAAGCCTTTCGCTAAGGCTGTTCTTGTGGAATTGGCAAAAGGATATTTGGAAGCCCATAGAGGGCTATGGTGAAAAAGGAAATATCTTCCGTTCAAAGCAAGACAGAAGCTTTCTGAGAAACTGCTCTGTGTTCTGTTAATTCATCTCACAGAGTTACATCTTTCCCTTCAAGAAGCCTTTCGCTAATGCTGTTCTTGTGGAATTGGCAAAGGGATATTTGGAAGCCCATAGAGGGCTATGGTAAAAAAGGAAATATCTTCAGTTCAAAACTGGAAAGAAGCTTTCTGAGAAACTGCTCTGTGTTCTGTTAATTCATCTCACAGAGTTACATCTTTCCCTTCAAGAAGCCTTTCGCTAAGGCTGTTCTTGGGGAATGGAAAAGGGATATTTGGAAGCCCATAGAGGGCTATGGTGAAAAAGGAAATATCTTCCGTTCAAAACTGGAAAGAAGCTTTCTGAGAAACTGCTCTGTGTTCTGTTAATTCATCTCACAGAGTTACATCTTTCCCTTCAAGAAGCCTTTCGCTAAGGCTGTTTTTGGGGAATTGGCAAAGGGATATTTGGAAGCCCATAGAGGGCTAGGGTGAAAAAGGAAATAACTTCCGTTCAAAACTGGAAAGAAGCTTTCTGAGAAACTGCTCTGTGTTCTGTTAATTCATCTCACAGAGTCACATCTTTCCCTTCAAGAAGCCTTTCGCTAAGGCTGTTCTTGTGGAATTGGCAAAAGGATATTTGGAAGCCCATAGAGGGCTATGGTGAAAAAGGAAATATCTTCCGTTCAAAACTGGAAAGAAGTTTTCTGAGAAACTGCTCTGTGTTCTGTTAATTCATCTCACAGAGTTACATCTTTCCCTTCAAGAAGCCTTTCGCTAAGGCTGTTCTTGTGGAATTGGCAAAGGGATATTTGGAAGCCCATAGAGGGCTATGGTGAAAAAGGAAATATCTTCCGTTCAAAACTGGAAAGAAGCTTTCTGAGAAACGGCTCTGTGTTCTGTTAATTCATCTCACAGAGTTACATCTTTCCCTTCAAGAACCCTTTCGCTAAGGCTGTTCTTGGGGAATGGCAAAGGGATATTTGGAAGCCCATAGAGGGCTATGGTGAAAAAGGAAATATCTTCCGTTCAAAACTAGAAAGAAGCTTTCTGCGAAACTGCTCTGTGTTCTGTTAATTCATCTCACAGAGTTACATCTTTCCCTTCAAGAAGCCTTTCGCTAAGGCTGTTCTTGTGGAATTGGCAAAGGGCTATTTGGAAGCCCATAGAGGGCTATGGTGAAAAAGGAAATATCTTCCGTTCAAAACTGCAAAGAAGCTTTCTGAGAAACTGCTCTGTGTTCTGTTAATTCATCTCACAGAGTTACATCTTTCCCTTCAAGAAGCCTTTCGCTAAGGCTGTTCTTGTGGAATTGGCAAAGGGATATTTGGAAGCCCATAGAGGGCTAGGGTGAAAAAGGAAATATCTTCCGTTCAAAACTGGAAAGAAGCTTTCTGAGAAACTGCTCTGTGTTCTGTTAATTCATCTCACAGTGTTACATCTTTCCCTTCAAGAAGCCTTTCGCTAAGGCTGTTCTTGTGGAATTGGCAAAGGGATATTTGGAAGCCCGTAGAAGGCTATGGTGAAAAAGGAAATAACTTCCGTTCAAAACTGGAAAGAAGCTTTCTGAGAAATTGCTCTGTGTTCTGTTAATTCATCTCACAGAGTTACATCTTTCCCTTCAAGAAGCCTTTCGCTAAGGCTGTTCTTGTGGAATTGGCAAAGGGATATTTGGAAGCCCATACAGGGCTATGGTGAAAAAGGAAATATCTTCCGTTCAAAACAAGAGAGAAGCTTTCTGAGAAACTGCTCTGTGTTCTGTTAATTCATCTCACAGAGTTACATCTTTCCCTTCAAGAAGCCTTTCGCTAAGGCTGTTCTTGTGGAATTGGCAAAGGGATATTTGGAAGCCCATAGAGGGCTATGGTGAAAAAGGAAATATCTTCCGTTCAAAACTGGAAAGAAGCTTTCTGAGAAACTGCTCTGTGTTCTGTTAATTCATCTCACAGAGTTACATCTTTCCCTTCAAGACGCCTTTCGCTAAGGCTGTTCTTGTGGAATTGGCAAAGGGATATTTGGAAGCCCATAGAGGACTATGGTGAAAAAGGAAATATCTTCCGTTCAAAACTGGAAAGAAGCTTTCTGAGAAACGGCTCTGTGTTCTGTTAATTCATCTCACAGAGTTACATCTTTCCCTTCAAGAAGCCTTTCGCTAAGGCTGTTCTTGTGGAATTGGCAAAGGGATATTTGGAAGCCCATAGAGGGCTATGGTGAAAAAGGAAATATCTTCCGTACAAAACTGGAAAGAAGCTTTCTGAGAAACTGCTCTGTGTTCTGTTAATTCATCTCACAGAGTTACATCTTTCCCTTCAAGAAGCCTTTCACTAAGGCTGTTCTTGTGGAATTGGCAAAAGGATATTTGGAAGCCCATAGAGGGCTATGGTGAAAAAGGAAATATCTTCCGTTCAAAACAAGAAAGAAGCTTTCTGAGAAACTGCTCTGTGTTCTGTTAATTCATCTCACAGAGTTACCTCTTTCCCTTCAAGAAGCCTTTCGCTAAGGCTGTTCTTGTGGAATTGGCAAAGGGATATTTGGAAGCCCATAGAGGGCTATGGTGAAAAAGGAAATATCTTCCGTTCAAAAGTGGAAAGAAGCTTTCTGAGAAACGGCTCTGTGATCTGTTAATTCATCTCACAGAGTTACATCTTTCCCTTCAAGAAGCCTTTCGCTAAGGCTGTTCTTGTGGAATTGGCAAAGGGATATTTGGAAGCTCGTAGAGGGCTATGGTGAAAAAGGAAATAACTTCCGTTCAAAACTGAAAAGAAGCTTTCTGAGAAACTGCTCTGTGTTCTGTTAATTCATCTCACAGAGTTACATCTTTCCCTTCAAGAAGCCTTTCGCTAAGGCTGTTCTTGTGGAATTGGCAAAGGGATATTTGGAAGCCCACACAGGGCTATGGTGAAAAAGGAAATATCTTCCGTTCAAAACAAGAGAGAAGCTTTCTGAGAAACTGCTCTGTGTTCTGTTAATTCATCTCACAGAGTTACATCTTTCCCTTCAAGAAGCCTTTCGCTAAGGCTGTTCTTGTGGAATTGGCAAAGGGATATTTGGAAGCCCATAGAGGGCTATGGTGAAAAAGGAAATATCTTCCGTTCCAAACTGGAAAGAAGCTTTCTGAGAAACGGCTCTGTGTTCTGTTAATTCATCTCACAGAGTTACATCATTGCCTTCAAGAAGCCTTTCGCTAACGCTGTTCTTGTGGAATTGGCAAAGGGATATTTGGAAGCCCATAGAGGGCTATGGTGAAAAAGGAAATATCTTCCGTTCAAAACTGGAAGGAAGCTTTCTGAGAAACTGCTCTGTGTTCTGTTAATTCATCTCACAGAGTTACATCTTTCCCTTCAAGAAGCCTTTCGCTAAGGCTGTTCTTGTGGAATTGGCAAAGGGATATTTGGAAGCCCATAGAGGGCTATGGTGAAAAAGGAAATATCTTCCGTTCAAAACTGGAAAGAAGCTTGCTGAGAAACTGCTCTGTGTTCTGTTAATTCATCTCACAGAGTTACATCTTTCCCTTCAAGAAGCCTTTCGCTAAGGCTGTTCTTGTGGAATTGGCAAAGGGATATTTGGAATCCCATAGAGGGCTATGGTGTAAAAGGAAATATCTTCCGTTCAAAACTGGAAAGACGCTTTCTGAGAAACTGCTCTGTGTTCTGTTAATTCATCTCACAGAGTTACATCTTTCCCTTCAAGAAGCCTTTCGCTAAGGCTGTTCTTGTGGAATTGGCAAAGGGATATTTGGAAGCCCATAGAGGGCTATGGTGAAAAAGGAAATATCTTCCGTTCAAAAGTGGAAAGAAGCTTTCTGAGAAACGGCTCTGTGTTCTGTTAATTCATCTCACAGAGTTACATCTTTCCCTTCAAGAAGCCTTTCGCTAAGGCTGTTCTTGTGGAATTGGCAAAGGGATATTTGGAAGCCCATAGAGGGCTATGGTGAAAAAGGAAATATCTTCCGTTCAAAACTGGAAAGAAGCTTTCTGAGAAATTGCTCTGTGTTCTGTTAATTCATCTCACAGAGTTACATCTTTCCCTTCAAGAAGCCTTTCGCTAAGGCTGTTCTTGTGGAATTGGCAAAGGGATATTTGGAAGCCCATAGAGGGCTATGGTGAAAAAGGAAATATCTTCCGTTCAAAACTGGAAAGAAGCTTTCTGAGAAACTGCTCTGTGTTCTGTTAATTCATCTCACAGAGTTACATCTTTCCCTTCAAGAAGCCTTTCGCTAAGGCTGTTGTTGTGGAATTGGCAAAGGGATATTTGGAAGCCCATAGAGGGCTATGGTGAAAAAGGAAATATCTTCCGTTCAAAACTGCAAAGAAGCTTTCTGAGAAACTGCTCTGTGTTCTGTTAACTCATCTCACAGAGTTACATCTTTCCCTTCAAGAAGCCTTTCGCTAAGGCTGTTTTTGTGGAATTGGCAAAGGGATATTTGGAAGCCCATAGAGGGCTATGGTGAAAAAGGAAATATCTTCGGTTCAAAACAGGAAAGAAGCTCTCTGAGAAACTGCTCTGTGTTCTGTTAATTCATCTCACAGAGTTACATCTTTCCCTTCAAGAAGCCTTTCGCTAAGGCTGTTCTTGTGGAATTGGCAAAGGGATATTTGGAAGCCCGTAGAGGGCTATGGTGAAAAAGGAAATAACTTCCGTTCAAAACTGGAAAGAAGCTTTCTGAGAAATTGCTCTGTGTTCTGTTAATTCATCTCACAGAGTTACATCTTTCCCTTCAAGAAGCCTTTCGCTAAGGCTGTTCTTGTGGAATTGGCAAAGGGATATTTGGAAGCCCATACAGGGCTATGGTGAAAAAGGAAATATCTTCCGTTCAAAACAAGAGAGAAGCTTTCTGAGAAACTGCTCTGTGTTCTGTTAATTCATCTCACGGAGTTACATCTTTCCCTTAAAGAAGCCTTTCGCTAAGGCTGTTCTTGTGGAATTGGCAAAGGGATATTTGGAAGCCCATAGAGGGCTATGGTGAAAAAGGAAATATCTTCCGTTCAAAACTGGAAAGAAGCTTTCTGAGAAACTGCTCTGTGTTCTGTTAATTCATCTCACAGAGTTACATCTTTCCCTTCAAGAAGCCTTTCGCTAACGCTGTTCTTGTGGAATTGGCAAAGGGATATTTCGAAGCCCATAGAGGGCTATGGTGAAAAAGGAAATATCTTCCGTTCAAAACTGGAAAGAAGCTTTCTGAGAAACTGCTCTGTGTTCTGTTAATTCATCTCACAGAGTTACATCTTTCCCTTCTAGAAGCCTTTCGCTAAGGCTGTTCTTGTGGAATTGGCAAAGGGATATTTGGAAGCCCATAGAGGGCTATGGTGAAAAAGGAAATATCTTAAGTTCAAAACTGGAAAGAAGCTTTCTGAGAAACTGCTCTGTGTTCTGTTAATTCATCTCACAGAGTTACATCTTTCCCTTCAAGAAGCCTTTCGCTAAGGCTGTTCTTGTGGAATTGGCAAAGGGATATTTGGAAGCCCATAGAGGGCTATGGTGAAAAAGGAAATATCTTCCGTTCAAAACTGGAAAGAAGCTTTCTGAGAAACTGCTCTGTGTTCTGTTAATTCATCTCACAGAGTTACATCTTTCCCTTTGAGAAGCCTTTCGCTAAGGCTGTTCTTGTGGAATTGGCAAAGGGATATTTGGAAGCCCATAGAGCGCTATTCTGAAAAAGGAAATATCTTCCGTTCAAAACTGGAAAGAAGCTTTCTGAGAAACTGCTCTGTGTTCTGTTAATTCATCTCACAGAGTTACATCTTTCCCTTCAAGAAGCCTTTCGCTAAGGCTGTTGTTGTGGAATTGGCAAAGGGATATTTGGAAGCCCATAGAGGGCTATGGTGAAAAAGGAAATATCTTCCGTTCAAAACTGGAAAGAAGCTTTCTGAGAAACTGCTCTGTGTTCTGTTAATTCATCTCACAGAGTTACATCTTTCCCTTCAAGAAGCCTTTCGCTACGGCTGTTCTTGTGGAATTGGCAAAGTGATATTTGGAAGCCCATAGAGGGCTATGGTGAAAAAGAAAATATCTTCCGTTCAAAACTGTAAAGAAGCTTTCTGAGAAACTGCTCTGTGTTCTGTTAATTCATCACACAGAGTTACATCTTTCCCTTCAAGAAGCCTTTCGCTAAGGCTGTTCTTGTGGAATTGGCAAAGGGATATTTGGAAGCCCATAGAGGGCTATGGTGAAAAAGGAAATATCTTCCGTTCAAAACTGGAAAGAAGCTTTCTGAGAAACGGCCCTGTGTTCTGTTAATTCATCTCACAGAGTTACATCTTTCCCTTCAAGAAGCCTTTCGCTAAGGCTGTTCTTGTGGAATTGGCAAAGGGATATTTCGAAGCCCATAGAGGGCTATGGTGAAAAAGGAAATATGTTCCGTTCAAAACTGGAAAGAAGCTTTCTGAGAAACTGCTCTGTGTTCTGTTAATTCATCTCACAGAGTTACATCTTTCCCTTCAAGAAGCCTTTCTCTAAGGCTGTTCTTGTGGAATTGGCAAAGGGATATTTGGAAGCCCATAGAGGGCTATGGTGTAAAGGAAATATCTTCCGTTCAATATGGAAAGAAGCTTTCTGAGAAACGGCTCTGTGTTCTGTTAATTCATCTCACAGAGTTACATCTTTCCCTTCAAGAAGCCTTTCGCTAAGGCTGTTCTTGTGGAATTGGCAAAGGCATATTTCCAAGCCCATAGAGGGCTATGGTGAAAAAGGAAATATCTTCCGTTCAAAACTGGAAAGAAGATTTCTGAGAAACTGCTCTGTGTTCTGTTCATTCATCTCACAGAGTTACATCTTTCCCTTCAAGCAGCCTTTCGCTAAGGCTGTTCTTGTGGAATTGGCAAAGGGATATTTGGAAGCCCATAGAGGGCTATGGTGAAAAAGGAAATATCCCCCGTTCAAAACTGGAAAGAAACTTTCTGAGAAACTACTCTGTGTTCTGTTAATTCATCTAACAGAGTTATATCTTTCCCTTCAAGAAGCCTTTCGCAAAGGCTGGTCTTGTGGAATTGGCAAAGGGATATTTGGAAGCCCATAGAGGGCTATGGTGAAAAAGGAAATATCTTCCGTTCAAAACTGGAAAGAAGCTTTCTGAGAAACTGCTCTGTGTTCTGTTAATTCATCTCACAGAGTTACATCTTTCCCTTCAAGAAGCCTTTCGCTAAGGCTGTTCTTGTGGAATTGGCAAAGGGATATTTGGAAGCCCATAGAGGGCAATGGTGAAAAAGGAAATATCTTCCGTTCAAAACTGGAAAGAAGCTTTCTGAGAAACTGCTCTGTGTTCTGTTAATTCATCTGACAGAGTTACATCTTTCCCTTCAAGAAGCCTTTCGCTAAGGCTGTTCTTGTGGAATTGGCAAAGGGATATTTGGAAGCCCATAGAGCGCTATGGTGAAAAAGGAAATATCTTCCGTTCAAAACTGGAAAGAAGCTTTCTGAGAAACTGCTCTGTGTTCTGTTAATTCATCTCACAGAGTTACATCTTACCTTTCAAGAAGCCTTTCGCTAAGGCTGTTCTTGTGGAATTGGCAAAGGGATATTTGGAAGCCCATAGAGGGCTATGGTGAAAAAGGAAATATCTTCCGTTCAAACCTGGAAAGAAGCTTTCTGAGAAACTGCTCTGTGTTCTGTTAATTCATCTCACAGAGTTACATCTTTCCCTTCAAGAAGCCTTTCGCTAAGGCTGTTCTTGTGGAATTGGCAAAGGGATATTTGGAAGCCCATACAGGGCTATGGTGAAAAAGGAAATATCTTCCGTTCAAAACAAGAGAGAAGCTTTCTGAGAAACTGCTCTGTGTTCTGTTAATTCATCTCACAGAGTTACATCTTTCCCTTCAAGAAGCCTTTCGCTAAGGCTGTTCTTGTGGAATTGGCAAAGGGATATTTGGAAGCCCATAGAGGGCTATGGTGAAAAAGGAAATATCTTCCGTTCAAAACTGGAAAGAAGCTTTCTGAGAAACGGCTCTGTGTTCTGTTAATTCATCTCACAGAGTTACATCATTGCCTTCAAGAAGCCTTTCGCTAACGCTGTTCTTGTGGAATTGGCAAAGGGATATTTGGAAGCCCATAGAGGGCTATGGTGAAAAAGGAAATATCTTCCGTTCAAAACTGGAAGGAAGCTTTCTGAGAAACTGCTCTGTGTTCTGTTAATTCATCTCACAGAGTTACATCTTTCCCTTCAAGAAGCCTTTCGCTAAGGCTGTTCTTGTGGAATTGGCAAAGGGATATTTGGAAGCCCATAGAGGGCTATGGTGAAAAAGGAAATATCTTCCGTTCAAAACTGGAAAGAAGCTTGCTGAGAAACTGCTCTGTGTTCTGTTAATTCATCTCACAGAGTTACATCTTTCCCTTCAAGAAGCCTTTCGCTAAGGCTGTTCTTGTGGAATTGGCAAAGGGATATTTGGAATCCCATAGAGGGCTATGGTGTAAAAGGAAATATCTTCCGTTCAAAACTGGAAAGAAGCTTTCTGAGAAACTGCTCTGTGTTCTGTTAATTCATCTCACAGAGTTACATCTTTCCCTTCAAGAAGCCTTTCGCTAAGGCTGTTCTTGTGGAATTGGCAAAGGGATATTTGGAAGCCCATAGAGGGCTATGGTGAAAAAGGAAATATCTTCCGTTCAAAAGTGGAAAGAAGCTTTCTGAGAAACGGCTCTGTGTTCTGTTAATTCATCTCACAGAGTTACATCTTTCCCTTCAAGAAGCCTTTCGCTAAGGCTGTTCTTGTGGAATTGGCAAAGGGATATTTGGAAGCCCATAGAGGGCAATGGTGAAAAAGGAAATATCTTCCGTTCAAAACTGGAAAGAAGCTTTCTGAGAAACTGCTCTGTGTTCTCTTAATTCATCTCACAGAGTTACATCTTTCCCTTCAAGAAGCCTTTCGCTAAGGCTGTTCTTGTGGAATTGGCAAAGGGATATTTGGAAGCCCATAGAGGGCTATGGTGAAAAAGGAAATGTCTTCCGTTCAAAACTGGAAAGAAGCTTTCTGAGAAACTGCTCTGTGTTCTGTTAATTTACCTCACAGAGTTACATCTTTCCCTTCAAGAAGCCTTTCGCTAAGGCTGTTCTTGTGGAATTGGCAAAGGGATATTTGGAAGCCCATAGAGCGCTATGGTGAAAAAGGAAATATCTTCCGTTCAAAACTGGAAAGAAGCTTTCTGAGAAACTGCTCTGTGTTCTGTTAATTCATCTCACAGAGTTACATCTTTCCCTTCAAGAAGCCTTTCGCTAAGGCTGTTGTTGTGGAATTGGCAAAGGGATATTTGGAAGCCCATAGAGGGCTATGGTGAAAAAGGAAATATCTTCGGTTCAAAACAGGAAAGAAGCTCTCTGAGAAACTGCTCTGTGTTCTGTTAATTCATCTCACAGAGTTACATCTTTCCCTTCAAGAAGCCTTTCTCTAAGGCTGTTCTTGTGGAATTGGCAAAGGGATATTTGGAAGCCCATAGAGGGCTATGGTGTAAAGGAAATATCTTCCGTTCAAAACTGGAAAGAAGCTTTCTGAGAAACGGCTCTGTGTTCTGTTAATTCATCTCACAGAGTTACATCTTTCCCTTCAAGAAGCCTTTCGCTAAGGCTGTTCTTGTGGAATTGGCAAAGGGATATTTCCAAGCCCATAGAGGGCTATGGTGAAAAAGGAAATATCTTCCGTTCAAAACTGGAAAGAAGATTTCTGAGAAACTGCTCTGTGTTCTGTTCATTCATCTCACAGAGTTACATCTTTCCCTTCAAGCAGCCTTTCGCTAAGGCTGTTCTTGTGGAATTGGCAAAGGGATATTTGGAAGCCCATAGAGGGCTATGGTGAAAAAGGAAATATCCCCCGTTCAAAACTGGAAAGAAACTTTCTGAGAAACTACTCTGTGTTCTGTTAATTCATCTTACAGAGTTATATCTTTCCCTTCAAGAAGCCTTTCGCAAAGGCTGGTCTTGTGGAATTGGCAAAGGGATATTTGGAAGCCCATAGAGGGCTATGGTGAAAAAGGAAATATCTTCCGTTCAAAACTGGAAAGAAGCTTTCTGAGAAACTGCTCTGTGTTCTGTTAATTCATCTCACAGAGTTACATCTTTCCCTTCAAGAAGCCTTTCGCTAAGGCTGTTCTTGTGGAATTGGCAAAGGGATATTTGGAAGCCCATAGAGGGCTATGGTGAAAAAGGAAATATCTTCCGTTCAAAACTGGAAAGAAGCTTTCTGAGAAACTGCTCTGTGTTCTGTTAATTCATCTCACAGAGTTACATCTTTCCCTTCAAGAAGCCTTTCGCTAAGGCTGTTCTTGTGGAATTGGCAAAGGGATATTTGGAAGCCCATAGAGGGCTATGGTGAAAAAGGAAATATCTTCCGTTCAAACCTGGAAAGAAGCTTTCTGAGAAACTGCTCTGTGTTCTGTTAATTCATCTCACAGAGTTACATCTTTCCCTTCAAGAAGCCTTTCGCTAAGGCTGTTCTTGTGGAATTGGCAAAGGGATATTTGGAAGCCCATAGAGGACTATGGTGAAAAAGGAAATATCTTCCGTTCAAAACTGGAAAGAAGCTTTCTGAGAAACGGCTCTGTGTTCTGTTAATTCACCTCACAGAGTTACATCTTTCCCTTCAAGAAGCCTTTCGCTAAGGCTGTTCTTGTGGAATTGGCAAAGGGATATTTCGAAGCCCATACAGAGCTATGGTGAAATAGGAAATATCTTCCGTTCAAAACTGGAAAGAAGCTTTCTGAGAAACTGCTCTGTGTTCTGTTCATTCATCTCACAGAGTAACAACCTTCCCTACAAGAAGCCTTTCGCTAAGGCTTTTTTTGTGGAATTGGCAATGGGATATTTGGAAGCCCATAGAGGGCTATGGTGAAAAAGGAAATATCTTCCGTTCAAAACTGGAAAGAAGCTTTCTGAGAAACTGCTCTGTGTTCTGTTAATTCATCTCACAGAGTTACATCTTTCCCTTCAAGAAACCTTTCGCTAAGGCTGTTCTTGTGGAATTGGCAAAGGGATATTTGGAAGCCCATAGAGGGCTATGGTGAAAAAGGAAATATCTTCCGTTCAAAACTGGAAAGAAGCTTTCTGAGAAACTGCTCTGTGTTCTGTTAATTCATCTCACAGAGTTACATCTTTCCCTTCAAGAAGCCTTTCGCTAAGGCTGTTCTTGTGGAATTGGCAAAGGGATATTTGGAAGCCCATTGAGGGCTATGGTGAAAAAGGAAATATCTTCCGTTCAAAACTGGAAAGAAGCTTTCTGAGAAACTGCTCTGTGTTCTGTTAATTCATCTCACAGAGTTACATCTTTCCCTTCAAGAAGCCTTTCGCTAAGGCTGTTGTTGTGGAATTGGCAAAGGGATATTTGGAAGCCCATAGAGGGCTATGGTGAAAAAGGAAATATCTTCCGTTCAAAACTGGAAAGAAGCTTTCTGAGAAACTGCTCTGTGTTCTGTTAATTCATCTCACAGAGTTACATCTTTAACTTCAAGAAGCCTTTCGCTAAGGCTGTTCTTGTGGAATTGGCAAAGGGATATTTGGAAGCCCATAGAGGGCTATGGTGAAAAAGGAAATATCTTCCGTTCAAAACTGGAAAGAAGCTTTCTGAGAAACTGCTCTGTGTTCTGTTAATTCATCTCACAGAGTTACATCTTTCCCTTCAAGAAGCCTTTCGCTAAGGCTGTTCTTGTGGAATTGGCAAAGGGATATTTGGAAGCCCATAGAGGGCTATGGTGAAAAAGGAAATATCTTCCGTTCAAAACTGGAAAGAAGCTTTCTGAGAAACTACTCTGTGTTCTGTTAATTCATCTCACAGAGTTACATCTTTCCCTTCAAGAAGCCTTTCGCTAAGGCTGTTCTTGTGGAATTGGCAAAAGGATATTTCGAAGCCCATAGAGGGCTATGGTGAAAAAGGAAATATCTTCCGTTCAAAACTGGAAAGAAGCTTTCTGAGAAACTGCTCTGTGTTCTGTTAATTCATCTCACTGAGTTACATCTTTCCCTTCAAGAAGCCTTTCGCTAAGGCTATTCTTGTGGAATTGGCAAAGGGATATTTCGAAGCCCATAGAGGGCTATGGTGAAAAAGGAAATATCTTCCGTTCAAAACTGGAAAGAAGCTTTCTGAAAAACTGCTGTGTGTTCTGTTAATTCATCTCACAGAGTTACATCTTTCCCTTCAAGAAGCCTTTCGCTAAGGCTGTTCTTGTGGAATTGGCAAAGGGATATTTGGAAGCCCATAGAGGGCTATGGTGTAAAAGGAAATACCTTCCGTTCAAAACTGGAAAGAAGCTTTCTGAGAAACTGCTCTGTGTTCTCTTAATTCATCTCACAGAGTTACATCTTTCCCTTCAAGAAGCCTTTCGCTAAGGCTGTTCTTGTGGAATTGAAAAAGGGATATTTGGAAGCTCATAGAAGGCTATGGTGAAAAAGGAAATATCTTCCGTTCAAAATTGGAAAGAAGCTTTCTGAGAAACTGCTCTGTGTTCTGTTAATTCATCTCACAGAGTTACATCTTTCCCTTCAAGAAGCCTTTCGCTAAGGCTGTTCTTGTGGAATTGGCAAAGGGATATTTGGAAGCCCATAGAGGGCTATGGTGAAAAAGGAAATATCTTCCCTTCAAACCTGGAAAGAAGCTTTCTGAGAAACTGCTCTGTGTTCTGTTAATTCATCTCACAGAGTTACATCTTTCCCTTCAAGAAGCCTTTCGCTAAGGCTGTTCTTGTGGAATTGGCAAAGGGATATTTGGAAGCCCATAGAGGGCTATGGTGAAAAAGGAAATATCTTCCGTTCAAAACTGGAAAGAAGCTTTCTGAGAAACTGCTCTTTGTTCTGTTAATTCATCTCACAGAGTTACATCTTTCCCTTCAAGAAGCCTTTCGCTAAGGCTGTTCTTGTGGAATTGGCAAAGGGATAATTTGAAGCCCATAGAGGGCTATGGTGAAAAAGGAAATATCTTCCGTTCAAAAGTGGAAAGAAGCTTTCTGAGAAACGGCTCTGTGTTCTGTTAATTCATCTCACAGAGTTACTTCTTTCCTTCAAGAAGCCTTTCGCTAAGGCTGTTCTTGTGGAATTGGCAAAGGGATATTTGGAAGCCCATAGAGGGCTATGGTGAAAAAGGAAATATCTTCCGTTCAAAACTGGATAGAAGCTTTCTGAGAAACTGCTCTGTGTTCTGTTAATTCATCTCACAGAGTTACATCTTTCCCTTCAAGAAGCCTTTCGCTAAGGCTGTTCTTCTGGAATTGGCAAAGGGATATTTGGAAGCCCTTAGAGGGCTATGGTGAAAAAGGAAATATCCCCCGTTCAAAACTGGAAAGAAACTTTCTGAGAAACTGCTCTGTGTTCTGTTAATTCATCTCACAGAGTTACATCTTTCCCTTCAAGAAGCCTTTCGCTAAGGCTGTTTTTGGGGAATTGGCAAAGGGATATTTGGAAGCCCATAGAGGGCTAGGGTGAAAAAGGAAATAACTTCCGTTCAAAACTGGAAACAAGCTTTCTGAGAAACTGCTCTGTGTTCTGTTAATTCATCTCACAGAGTTACATCTTTCCCTTCAAGAATCCTTTCGCTAAGACTGTTCTTGTGGAATTGGCAAAGGGATATTTGGAAGCCCGTAGAGGGCTATGGTGAAAAAGGAAATATCTTTCGTTCCAAACAAGAAAGAAGCTTTCTGAGAAACTGCTCTGTGTTCTGTGAATTCATCTCACGGAGTTACATCTTTCCCTTCAAGAAGCCTTTCGCTAAGGCTGTTCTTGTGGAATTGGCAAAGGGATATTTGGAAGCCCATAGAGGGCTATGGTGAAAAAGGAAATATCTTCCGTTCAAAACAAGAAAGAAGCTTTCTGAGAAACGGCTCTGTGTTCTGTTAATTCATCTCACAGAGTTACATCTTTCCCTTCAAGAAGCCTTTCGCTAAGGCTGTTCTTGTGGAATTGGCAAAGGGATATTTGGAAGCCCATAGAGGGCTATGGTGAAAAAGGAAATATCTTCCGTTCAAAACTGGAAAGAAGCTTTCTGAGAAACTGCTCTGTGTTCTGTTAATTCATCTCACAGAGTTACATCTTTCCCTTCAAGAAGCCTTTCGCTAAGGCTGTTCTTGTGGAATTGGCAAAGGGATATTTGGAAGCCCATAGAGGGCTATGGTGAAAAAGGAAATATCTTCCGTTCAAAACTGGAAAGAAGCTTTCTGAGAAACTGCTCTGTGTTCTGTTAATTCATCTCACAGAGTTACATCTTTCCCTTCAAGAAGCCTTTCGCTAAGGCTGTTCTTGTGGAATTGGCAAAGGGATATTTGGAAGCCCGTAGAGGGCTATGGTGAAAAAGGAAATATCTTTCGTTCCAAACAAGAAAGAAGCTTTCTGAGAAACTGCTCTGTGTTCTGTGAATTCATCTCACGGAGTTACATCTTTCCCTTCAAGAAGCCTTTCGCTAAGGCTGTTCTTGTGGAATTGGCAAAGGGATATTTGGAAGCCCATAGAGGGCTATGGTGAAAAAGGAAATATCTTCCGTTCAAAACTGGAAAGAAGCTTTCTGAGAAACGGCTCTGTGTTCTGTTAATTCATCTCACAGAGTTACATCTTTCCCTTCAAGAAGCCTTTCGCTAAGGCTGTTCTTGTGGAATTGAAAAAGGGATATTTGGAAGCTCATAGAAGGCTATGGTGAAAAAGGAAATATCTTCCGTTCAAAATTGGAAAGAAGCTTTCTGAGAAACTGCTCTGTGTTCTGTTAATTCATCTCACAGAGTTACATCTTTCCCTTCAAGAAGCCTTTCGCTAAGGCTGTTCTTGTGGAATTGGCAAAGGGATATTTAGAAGCCCATAGAGGGCTATGGTGAAAAAGGAAATATCTTCCGTTCAAACCTGTAAAGAAGCTTTCTGAGAAACTGCTCTGTGTTCTGTTAATTCATCTCACAGAGTTACCTCTTTCCCTTCAAGAAGCCTTTCGCTAAGGCTGTTCTTGTGGAATTGGCAAAGGGATATTTGGAAGCCCATAGAGGGCTATGGTGAAAAAGGAAATATCTTCCGTTCAAAAGTGGAAAGAAGCTTTCTGAGAAACTGCTCTTTGTTCTGTTAATTCATCTCACAGAGTTACCTCTTTCCCTTCAAGAAGCCTTTCGCTAAGGCTGTTCTTGTGGAATTGGCAAAGGGATATTTGGAAGCCCATAGAGGGCTATGGTGAAAAAGGAAATATCTTCCGTTCAAAACTGGAAAGAAGCTTTCTGAGAAACGGCTCTGTGTTCTGTTAATTCATCTCACAGAGTTACATCTTTCCCTTCAAGAAGCCTTTCGCTAAGGCTGTTCTTGTGGAATTGGCAAAGGGATATTTGGAAGCCCATAGAGGGCTATGGTGAAAAAGGAAATATCTTCCGTTCAAAACTGGAAAGAAGCTTTCTGAGAAACTGCTCTGTGTTCTGTTAATTCATCTCACAGAGTTACATCTTTCCCTTCAAGAAGCCTTTCGCTAAGGCTGTTTTTGGGGAATTGGCAAAGGGATATTTGGAAGCCCATAGAGGGCTAGGGTGAAAAAGGAAATATCCCCCGTTCAAAACTGGAAAGAAACTTTCTGAGAAACTGCTCTGTGTTCTGTTAATTCATCTCACAGAGTTACATCTTTCCCTTCAAGAAGCCTTTCGCTAAGGCTGTTTTTGGGGAATTGGCAAAGGGATATTTGGAAGCCCATAGAGGGCTAGGGTGAAAAAGGAAATAACTTCCGTTCAAAACTGGAAAGAAGCTTTCTGAGAAACTGCTCTGTGTTCTGTGAATTCATCTCACAGAGTTACATCTTTCCCTTCAAGAAGCCTTTCGCTAAGGCTGTTCTTGTGGAATTGGCAAAGGGATATTTGGAAGCCCGTAGAGGGCTATGGTGAAAAAGGAAATATCTTTCGTTCCAAACAAGAAAGAAGCTTTCTGAGAAACTGCTCTGTGTTCTGTGAATTCATCTCACGGAGTTACATCTTTCCCTTCAAGAAGCCTTTCGCTAAGGCTGTTCTTGTGGAATTGGCAAAGGGATATTTGGAAGCCCATAGAGGGCTATGGTGAAAAAGGAAATATCTTCCGTTCAAAACTGGAAAGAAGCTTTCTGAGAAACGGCTCTGTGTTCTGTTAATTCATCTCACAGAGTTACATCTTTCCCTTCAAGAAGCCTTTCGCTAAGGCTGTTCTTGTGGAATTGGCAAAGGGATATTTGGAAGCCCATAGAGGGCTATGGTGAAAAAGGAAATATCTTCCGTTCAAAACTGGAAAGAAGCTTTCTGAGAAACTGCTCTGTGTTCTGTTAATTCATCTCACAGAGTTACATCTTTCCCTTCAAGAAGCCTTTCGCTAAGGCTGTTCTTGTGGAATTGGCAAAGGGATATTTGGAAGCCCATAGAGGGCTATGGTGAAAAAGGAAATATCTTCCGTTCAAAACTGGAAAGAAGCTTTCTGAGAAACTGCTCTGTGTTCTGTTAATTCATCTCACAGAGTTACATCTTTCCCTTCAAGAAGCCTTTCGCTAAGGCTGTTCTTGTGGAATTGGCAAAGGGATATTTGGAAGCCCATAGAGCGCTATGGTGAAAAAGGAAATATCTTCCGTTCAAAACTGGAAAGAAGCTTTCTGAGAAACTGCTCTGTGTTCTGTTAATTCATCTCACAGAGTTACATCTTTCCCTTCAAGAAGCCTTTCGCTAAGGCTGTTGTTGTGGAATTGGCAAAGGGATATTTGGAATCCCATAGAGGGCTATGGTGAAAAAGGAAATATCTTCCGTTCAAAACTGCAAAGAAGCTTTCTGAGAAACTGCTCTGTGTTCTGTTAATTCATCTCACAGAGTTACATCTTTCCCTTCAAGAAGCCTTTCGCTACGGCTGTTCTTGTGGAATTGGCAAAGGGATATTTGGAAGCCCATAGAGGGCTATGGTGAAAAAGAAAATATCTTCCGTTCAAAACTGGAAAGAAGCTTTCTGAGAAACTGCTCTGTGTTCTGTGAATTCATCTCACAGAGTTACATCTTTCCCTTCAAGAAGCCTTTCGCTAAGGCTGTTCTTGTGGAATTGGCAAAGGGATATTTGGAAGCCCGTAGAGGGCTATGGTGAAAAAGGAAATATCTTTCGTTCCAAACAAGAAAGAAGCTTTCTGAGAAACTGCTCTGTGTTCTGTGAATTCATCTCACGGAGTTACATCTTTCCCTTCAAGAAGCCTTTCGCTAAGGCTGTTCTTGTGGAATTGGCAAAGGGATATTTGGAAGCCCATAGAGGGCTATGGTGAAAAAGGAAATATCTTCCGTTCAAAACTGGAAAGAAGCTTTCTGAGAAACGGCTCTGTGTTCTGTTAATTCATCTCACAGAGTTACATCTTTCCCTTCAAGAAGCCTTTCGCTAAGGCTGTTCTTGTGGAATTGGCAAAGGGATATTTGGAAGCCCATAGAGGGCTATGGTGAAAAAGGAAATATCTTCCGTTCAAAACTGGAAAGAAGCTTTCTGAGAAACTGCTCTGTGTTCTGTTAATTCATCTCACAGAGTTACATCTTTCCCTTCAAGAAGCCTTTCGCTAAGGCTGTTCTTGTGGAATTGGCAAAGGGATATTTGGAAGCCCATAGAGGGCTATGGTGAAAAAGGAAATATCTTCCGTTCAAAACTGGAAAGAAGCTTTCTGAGAAACTGCTCTGTGTTCTGTTAATTCATCTCACAGAGTTACATCTTTCCCTTCAAGAAGCCTTTCGCTAAGGCTGTTCTTGTGGAATTGGCAAAGGGATATTTGGAAGCCCATAGAGCGCTATGGTGAAAAAGGAAATATCTTCCGTTCAAAACTGGAAAGAAGCTTTCTGAGAAACTGCTCTGTGTTCTGTTAATTCATCTCACAGAGTTACATCTTTCCCTTCAAGAAGCCTTTCGCTAAGGCTGTTGTTGTGGAATTGGCAAAGGGATATTTGGAATCCCATAGAGGGCTATGGTGAAAAAGGAAATATCTTCCGTTCAAAACTGCAAAGAAGCTTTCTGAGAAACTGCTCTGTGTTCTGTTAATTCATCTCACAGAGTTACATCTTTCCCTTCAAGAAGCCTTTCGCTACGGCTGTTCTTGTGGAATTGGCAAAGGGATATTTGGAAGCCCATAGAGGGCTATGGTGAAAAAGAAAATATCTTCCGTTCAAAACTGGAAAGAAGCTTTCTGAGAAACTGCTCTGTGTTTTGTTAATTCATCTCACCGAGTTACATCTTTCCCTTCAGGAAGCCTTTCGCTAAAGCTGTTCTTGTGGAATTGGCAAAGGGATATTTGGAAGCCCATAGAGGGCTATGGTGAAAAAGGAAATATCTTCCGTTCAAAACAGGAAAGAAGCTCTCTGAGAAACTGCTCTGTGTTCTGTTAATTCATCTCACAGAGTTACATCTTTCCCTTCAAGAAGCCTTTCTCTAAGGCTGTTCTTGTGGAATTGGCAAAGGGATATTTGGAAGCCCATAGAGGGCTATGGTGTAAAGGAAATATCTTCCGTTCAAAACTGGAAAGAAGCTTTCTGAGAAACGGCTCTGTGTTCTGTTCATTCATCTCACAGAGTTACATCTTTCCCTTCAAGAAGAATTTCGCTAAGGCTGTTCTTGTGGAATTGGCAAAGGGATATTTCCAAGCCCATAGAGGGCTATGGTGAAAAAGGAAATATCTTCCGTTCAAAACTGGAAAGAAGATTTCTGAGAAACTGCTCTGTGTTCTGTTCATTCATCTCACAGAGTTACATCTTTCCCTTCAAGCAGCCTTTCGCTAAGGCTGTTCTTGTGGAATTGGCAAAGGGATATTTGGAAGCCCATAGAGGGCTATGGTGAAAAAGGAAATATCCCCCGTTCAAAACTGGAAAGAAACTTTCTGAGAAACTACTCTGTGTTCTGTTAATTCATCTAACAGAGATATATCTTTCCCTTCAAGAAGCCTTTCGCAAAGGCTGGTCTTGTGGAATTGGCAAAGGGATATTTGGAAGCCCATAGAGGGCTATGGTGAAAAAGGAAATATCTTCCGTTCAAAACTGGAAAGAAGCTTTCTGAGAAACTGCTCTGTGTTCTGTTAATTCATCTCACAGAGTTACATCTTTCCCTTCAAGAAGCCTTTCGCTAAGGCTGTTGTTGTGGAATTGGCAAAGGGATATTTGGAAGCCCATAGAGGGCTATGGTGAAAAAGGAAATATCTTCCGTTCAAAACTGGAAAGAAGCTTTCTGAGAAACTGCTCTGTGTTCTGTTAATTCATCTCACAGAGTTACATCTTTCCCTTCAAGAAGCCTTTCGCTAAGGCTGTTCTTGTGGAATTGGCAAAGGGATATTTGGAAGCCCATAGAGCGCTATGGTGAAAAAGGAAATATCTTCCGTTCAAAACTGGAAAGAAGCTTTCTGAGAAACTGCTCTGTGTTCTGTTAATTCATCTCACAGAGTTACATCTTACCTTTCAAGAAGCCTTTCGCTAAGGCTGTTCTTGTGGAATTGGCAAAGGGATATTTGGAAGCCCATAGAGGGCTATGGTGAAAAAGGAAATATCTTCCGTTCAAACCTGGAAAGAAGCTTTCTGAGAAACTGCTCTGTGTTCTGTTAATTCATCTCACAGAGTTACATCTTTCCCTTCAAGAAGCCTTTCGCTAAGGCTGTTCTTGTGGAATTGGCAAAGGGATATTTGGAAGCCCATAGAGGACTATGGTGAAAAAGGAAATATCTTCCGTTCAAAACTGGAAAGAAGCTTTCTGAGAAACGGCTCTGTGTTCTGTTAATTCACCTCACAGAGTTACATCTTTCCCTTCAAGAAGCCTTTCGCTAAGGCTGTTCTTGTGGAATTGGCAAAGGGATATTTCGAAGCCCATACAGAGCTATGGTGAAAAAGGAAATAACTTCCGTTCAAAACTGAAAAGAAGCTTTCTGAGAAACTGCTCTGTGTTCTGTTAATTCATCTCACAGAGTTACATCTTTCCCTTCAAGAAGCCTTTCGCTAAGGCTGTTCTTGTGGAATTGGCAAAGGGATATTTGGAAGCCCATACAGGGCTATGGTGAAAAAGGAAATATCTTCCGTTCAAAACAAGAGAGAAGCTTTCTGAGAAACTGCTCTGTGTTCTGTTAATTCATCTCACAGAGTTACATCTTTCCCTTCAAGAAGCCTTTCGCTAAGGCTGTTCTTGTGGAATTGGCAAAGGGATATTTGGAAGCCCATAGAGGGCTATGGTGAAAAAGGAAATATCTTCCGTTCAAAACTGGAAAGAAGCTTTCTGAGAAACGGCTCTGTGTTCTGTTAATTCATCTCACAGAGTTACATCATTGCCTTCAAGAAGCCTTTCGCTAACGCTGTTCTTGTGGAATTGGCAAAGGGATATTTGGAAGCCCATAGAGGGCTATGGTGAAAAAGGAAATATCTTCCGTTCAAAACTGGAAGGAAGCTTTCGGAGAAACTGCTCTGTGTTCTGTTAATTCATCTCACAGAGTTACATCTTTCCCTTCAAGAAGCCTTTCGCTAACGCTGTTCTTGTGGAATTGGCAAAGGGATATTTGGAAGCCCATAGAGGGCTATGGTGAAAAAGGAAATATCTTCCGTTCAAAACTGGAAGGAAGCTTTCTGAGAAACTGCTCTGTGTTCTGTTAATTCATCTCACAGAGTTACATCTTTCCCTTCAAGAAGCCTTTCGCTAAGGCTGTTCTTGTGGAATTGGCAAAGGGATATTTGGAAGCCCATAGAGGGCTATGGTGTAAAGGAAATATCTTCCGTTCAAAACTGGAAAGAAGCTTTCTGAGAAACGGCTCTGTGTTCTGTTAATTCATCTCACAGAGTTACATCTTTCCCTTCAAGAAGCCTTTCGCTAAGGCTGTTCTTGTGGAATTGGCAAAGGGATATTTCCAAGCCCATAGAGGGCTATGGTGAAAAAGGAAATATCTTCCGTTCAAAACTGGAAAGAAGATTTCTGAGAAACTGCTCTGTGTTCTGTTCATTCATCTCACAGAGTTACATCTTTCCCTTCAAGCAGCCTTTCGCTAAGGCTGTTCTTGTGGAATTGGCAAAGGGATATTTGGAAGCCCATAGAGGGCTATGGTGAAAAAGGAAATATCCCCCGTTCAAAACTGGAAAGAAACTTTCTGAGAAACTACTCTGTGTTCTGTTAATTCATCTAACAGAGATATATCTTTCCCTTCAAAAAGCCTTTCGCAAAGGCTGGTCTTGTGGAATTGGCAAAGGGATATTTGGAAGCCCATAGAGGGCTATGGTGAAAAAGGAAATATCTTCCGTTCAAAACTGGAAAGAAGCTTTCTGAGAAACTGCTCTGTGTTCTGTTACTTCATCTCACAGAGTTACATCTTTCCCTTCAAGAAGCCTTTCGCTAAGGCTGTTGTTGTGGAATTGGCAAAGGGATATTTGGAAGCCCATAGAGGGCTATGGTGAAAAAGGAAATATCTTCCGTTCAAAACTGGAAAGAAGCTTTCTGAGAAACTGCTCTGTGTTCTGTTAATTCATCTCACAGAGTTACATCTTTCCCTTCAAGAAGCCTTTCGCTAAGGCTGTTCTTGTGGAATTGGCAAAGGGATATTTGGAAGCCCATAGAGCGCTATGGTGAAAAAGGAAATATCTTCCGTTCAAAACTGGGAAGAAGCTTTCTGAGAAACTGCTCTGTGTTCTGTTAATTCATCTCACAGAGTTACATCTTACCTTTCGAGAAGCCTTTCGCTAAGGCTGTTCTTGTGGAATTGGCAAAGGGATATTTGGAAGCCCATAGAGGGCTATGGTGAAAAAGGAAATATCTTCCGTTCAAACCTGGAAAGAAGCTTTCTGAGAAACTGCTCTGTGTTCTGTTAATTCATCTCACAGAGTTACATCTTTCCCTTCAAGAAGCCTTTCGCTAAGGCTGTTCTTGTGGAATTGGCAAAGGGATATTTGGAAGCCCATAGAGGACTATGGTGAAAAAGGAAACATCTTCCGTTCAAAACTGGAAAGAAGCTTTCTGAGAAACGGCTCTGTGTTCTGTTAATTCACCTCACAGAGTTACATCTTTCCCTTCAAGAAGCCTTTCGCTAAGGCTGTTCTTGTGGAATTGGCAAAGGGATATTTCGAAGCCCATACAGAGCTATGGTGAAAAAGGAAATAACTTCCGTTCAAAACTGAATAGAAGCTTTCTGAGAAACTGCTCTGTGTTCTGTTAATTCATCTCACAGAGTTACATCTTTCCCTTCAAGAAGCCTTTCGCTAAGGCTGTTCTTGTGGAATTGGCAAAGGGATATTTGGAAGCCCATACAGGGCTATGGTGAAAAAGGAAATATCTTCCGTTCAAAACAAGAGAGAAGCTTTCTGAGAAACTGCTCTGTGTTCTGTTAATTCATCTCACAGAGTTACATCTTTCCCTTCAAGAAGCCTTTCGCTAAGGCTGTTCTTGTGGAATTGGCAAAGGGATATTTGGAAGCCCATAGAGGGCTATGGTGAAAAAGGAAATATCTTCCGTTCAAAACTGGAAAGAAGCTTTCTGAGAAACGGCTCTGTGTTCTGTTAATTCATCTCACAGAGTTACATCATTGCCTTCAAGAAGCCTTTCGCTAACGCTGTTCTTGTGGAATTGGCAAAGGGATATTTGGAAGCCCATAGAGGGCTATGGTGAAAAAGGAATTATCTTCCGTTCAAAACTGGAAGGAAGCTTTCTGAGAAACTGCTCTGTGTTCTGTTAATTCATCTCACAGAGTTACATCTTTCCCTTCAAGAAGCCTTTCGCTAACGCTGTTCTTGTGGAATTGGCAAAGGGATATTTGGAAGCCCATAGAGGGCTATGGTGAAAAAGGAAATATCTTCCGTTCAAAACTGGAAGGAAGCTTTCTGAGAAACTGCTCTGTGTTCTGTTAATTCATCTCACAGAGTTACATCTTTCCCTTCAAGAAGCCTTTCGCTAAGGCTGTTCTTGTGGAATTGGCAAAGGGATATTTGGAAGCCCATAGAGGGCTATGGTGAAAAAGGAAATATCTTCCGTTCAAAACTGGAAAGAAGCTTTCTGAGAAACTGCTCTGTGTTCTGTTAATTCATCTCACAGAGATACATCTTTCCCTTCAAGAAGCCTTTCGCTAAGGCTGTTCTTGTGGAATTGGCAAAGGGATATTTGGAATCCCATAGAGGGCTATGGTGTAAAAGGAAATATCTTCCTTTCAAAACTGGAAAGAAGCTTTCTGAGAAACTGCTCTGTGTTCTGTTAATTCATCTCACAGAGTTACATCTTTCCCTTCAAGAAGCCTTTCGCTAAGGCTGTTCTTGTGGAATTGGCAAAGGGATATTTGGAAGCCCATAGAGGGCTATGGTGAAAAAGGAAATATCTTCCGTTCAAAAGTGGAAAGAAGCTTTCTGAGAAACGGCTCTGTGTTCTGTTAATTCATCTCACAGAGTTACATCTTTCCCTTCAAGAAGCCTTTCGCTAAGGCTGTTCTTGTGGAATTGGCAAAGGGATATTTGGAAGCCCATAGAGGGCTATGGTGAAAAAGGAAATATCTTCCGTTCAAAACTGGAAAGAAGCTTTCTGAGAAACTGCTCTGTGTTCTGTTAATTCATCTCACAGAGTTAGATCTTTCCCTTCATGAAGCCTTTCGCTAAGGCTGTTCTTGTGGAATTGGCAAAGGGATATTTGGAAGCCCATAGAGGGCTATGGTGAAAAAGGAAATATCTTCCGTTCAAAACTGGAAAGAAGCTTTCTGAGAAACTGCTCTGTGTTCTGTTAATTCATCTCACAGAGTTACATCTTTCCCTTCAAGAAGCCTTTGGCTAAGGCTGTTCTTGTGGAATTGGCAAAGGGATATTTGGAAGCCCATAGAGCGCTATGGTGAAAAAGGAAATATCTTCCGTTCAAAACAAGAAAGAAGCTTTCTGAGAAACTGTCTGTGTTCTGTTAATTCATCTCACAGAGTTACATCTTTCCCTTCAAGAAGCCTTTCGCTAAGGCTGTTGTTGTGGAATTGGCAAAGGGATATTTGGAAGCCCATAGAGGGCTATGGTGAAAAAGGAAATATCTTCCGTTCAAAACTGCAAAGAAGCTTTCTGAGAAACTGCTCTGTGTTCTGTTAATTCATCTCACAGAGTTACATCTTTCCCTTCAAGAAGCCTTTCGCTACGGCTGTTCTTGTGGAATTGGCAAAGGGATATTTGGAAGCCCATAGAGTGCTATGGTGAAAAAGAAAATATCTTCCGTTCAAAACTGGAAAGAAGCTTTCTGAGAAACTGCTCTGTGTTTTGTTAATTCATCTCACCGAGTTACATCTTTCCCTTCAAGAAGCCTTTCGCTAAGGCTGTTCTTGTGGAATTGGCAAAGGGATATTTGGAAGCCCATAGAGGGCTATGGTGAAAAAGGAAATATCTTCCGTTCAAAACTGGAAAGAAGCTCTCTGAGAAACTGCTCTGTGTTCTGTTAATTCATCTCACAGAGTTACATCTTTCCCTTCAAGAAGCCTTTCTCTAAGGCTGTTCTTGTGGAATTGGCAAAGGGATATTTGGAAGCCCATAGAGGGCTATGGTGTAAAGGAAATAACTTCCGTTCAAAACTGGAAAGAAGCTTTCTGAGAAACGGCTCTGTGTTCTGTTAATTCATCTCACAGAGTTACATCTTTCCCTTCAAGAAGCCTTTCGCTAAGGCTGTTCTTGTGGAATTGGCAAAGGGATATTTCCAAGCCCTTAGAGGGCTATGGTGAAAAAGGAAATATCTTCCGTTCAAAACTGGAAAGAAGATTTCTGAGAAACTGCTCTGTGTTCTGTTCATTCATCTCACAGAGTTACATCTTTCCCTTCAAGAAGCCTTTTTCTAAGGCTGTTCTTGTGGAATTGGCAAAGGGATATTTGGAAGCCCATAGAGGGCTATGGTGAAAAAGGAAATATCTTCCGTTCAAAACTGGAAAGAAGCTTTCTGAGAAACGGCTCTGTGTTCTGTTAATTCATCTCACAGAGTTACATCTTTCCCTTCAAGAAGCCTTTCGCTAAGGCTGTTCTTGTGGAATTGGCAAAGGGATATTTGGAAGCCCATAGAGGGCTATGGTGAAAAAGGAAATATCTTCCGTTCAAAACTGGAAAGAAGCTTTCTGAGAAACTGCTCTGTGTTCTGTTAATTCATCTCACAGAGTTACATCTTTCCCTTCAAGAAGCCTTTCGCTAAGGCTGTTCTTGTGGAATTGGCAAAGGGATATTTGGAAGCCCGTAGAGGGCTATGGTGAAAAAGGAAATATCTTTCGTTCCAAACAAGAAAGAAGCTTTCTGAGAAACTGCTCTGTGTTCTGTGAATTCATCTCACGGAGTTACATCTTTCCCTTCAAGAAGCCTTTCGCTAAGGCTGTTCTTGTGGAATTGGCAAAGGGATATTTGGAAGCCCATAGAGGGCTATGGTGAAAAAGGAAATATCTTCCGTTCAAAACTGGAAAGAAGCTTTCTGAGAAACGGCTCTGTGTTCTGTTAATTCATCTCACAGAGTTACATCTTTCCCTTCAAGAAGCCTTTCGCTAAGGCTGTTCTTGTGGAATTGAAAAAGGGATATTTGGAAGCTCATAGAAGGCTATGGTGAAAAAGGAAATATCTTCCGTTCAAAATTGGAAAGAAGCTTTCTGAGAAACTGCTCTGTGTTCTGTTAATTCATCTCACAGAGTTACATCTTTCCCTTCAAGAAGCCTTTCGCTAAGGCTGTTCTTGTGGAATTGGCAAAGGGATATTTAGAAGCCCATAGAGGGCTATGGTGAAAAAGGAAATATCTTCCGTTCAAACCTGGAAAGAAGCTTTCTGAGAAACTGCTCTGTGTTCTGTTAATTCATCTCACAGAGTTACCTCTTTCCCTTCAAGAAGCCTTTCGCTAAGGCTGTTCTTGTGGAATTGGCAAAGGGATATTTGGAAGCCCATAGAGGGCTATGGTGAAAAAGGAAATATCTTCCGTTCAAAAATGGAAAGAAGCTTTCTGAGAAACTGCTCTTTGTTCTGTTAATTCATCTCACAGAGTTACCTCTTTCCCTTCAAGAAGCCTTTCGCTAAGGCTGTTCTTGTGGAATTGGCAAAGGGATATTTGGAAGCCCATAGAGGGCTATGGTGAAAAAGGAAATATCTTCCGTTCAAAACTGGAAAGAAGCTTTCTGAGAAACGGCTCTGTGTTCTGTTAATTCATCTCACAGAGTTACATCTTTCCCTTCCAGAAGCCTTTCGCTAAGGCTGTTCTTGTGGAATTGGCAAAGGGATATTTGGAAGCCCATAGAGGGCTATGGTGAAAAAGGAAATATCTTCCGTTCAAAACTGGAAAGAAGCTTTCTGAGAAACTGCTCTGTGTTCTGTTAATTCATCTCACAGAGTTACATCTTTCCCTTCAAGAAGCCTTTCGCTAAGGCTGTTTTTGGGGAATTGGCAAAGGGATATTTGGAAGCCCATAGAGGGCTAGGGTGAAAAAGGAAATATCCCCCGTTCAAAACTGGAAAGAAACTTTCTGAGAAACTGCTCTGTGTTCTGTTAATTCATCTCACAGAGTTACATCTTTCCCTTCAAGAAGCCTTTCGCTAAGGCTGTTTTTGGGGAATTGGCAAAGGGATATTTGGAAGCCCATAGAGGGCTAGGGTGAAAAAGGAAATAACTTCCGTTCAAAACTGGAAAGAAGCTTTCTGAGAAACTGCTCTGTGTTCTGTGAATTCATCTCACAGAGTTACATCTTTCCCTTCAAGAAGCCTTTCGCTAAGGCTGTTCTTGTGGAATTGGCAAAGGGATATTTGGAAGCCCGTAGAGGGCTATGGTGAAAAAGGAAATATCTTTCGTTCCAAACAAGAAAGAAGCTTTCTGAGAAACTGCTCTGTGTTCTGTGAATTCATCTCACGGAGTTACATCTTTCCCTTCAAGAAGCCTTTCGCTAAGGCTGTTCTTGTGGAATTGGCAAAGGGATATTTGGAAGCCCATAGAGGGCTATGGTGAAAAAGGAAATATCTTCCGTTCAAAACTGGAAAGAAGCTTTCTGAGAAACGGCTCTGTGTTCTGTTAATTCATCTCACAGAGTTACATCTTTCCCTTCAAGAAGCCTTTCGCTAAGGCTGTTCTTGTGGAATTGGCAAAGGGATATTTGGAAGCCCATAGAGGGCTATGGTGAAAAAGGAAATATCTTCCGTTCAAAACTGGAAAGAAGCTTTCTGAGAAACTGCTCTGTGTTCTGTTAATTCATCTCACAGAGTTACATCTTTCCCTTCAAGAAGCCTTTCGCTAAGGCTGTTCTTGTGGAATTGGCAAAGGGATATTTGGAAGCCCATAGAGGGCTATGGTGAAAAAGGAAATATCTTCCGTTCAAAACTGGAAAGAAGCTTTCTGAGAAACTGCTCTGTGTTCTGTTAATTCATCTCACAGAGTTACATCTTTCCCTTCAAGAAGCCTTTCGCTAAGGCTGTTCTTGTGGAATTGGCAAAGGGATATTTGGAAGCCCATAGAGCGCTATGGTGAAAAAGGAAATATCTTCCGTTCAAAACTGGAAAGAAGCTTTCTGAGAAACTGCTCTGTGTTCTGTTAATTCATCTCACAGAGTTACATCTTTCCCTTCAAGAAGCCTTTCGCTAAGGCTGTTGTTGTGGAATTGGCAAAGGGATATTTGGAAGCCCATAGAGGGCTATGGTGAAAAAGGAAATATCTTCCGTTCAAAACTGCAAAGAAGCTTTCTGAGAAACTGCTCTGTGTTCTGTTAATTCATCTCACAGAGTTACATCTTTCCCTTCAAGAAGCCTTTCGCTACGGCTGTTCTTGTGGAATTGGCAAAGGGATATTTGGAAGCCCATAGAGGGCTATGGTGAAAAAGAAAATATCTTCCGTTCAAAACTGGAAAGAAGCTTTCTGAGAAACTGCTCTGTGTTTTGTTAATTCATCTCACCGAGTTACATCTTTCCCTTCAGGAAGCCTTTCGCTAAAGCTGTTCTTGTGGAATTGGCAAAGGGATATTTGGAAGCCCATAGAGGGCTATGGTGAAAAAGGAAATATCTTCCGTTCAAAACAGGAAAGAAGCTCTCTGAGAAACTGCTCTGTGTTCTGTTAATTCATCTCACAGAGTTACATCTTTCCCTTCAAGAAGCCTTTCTCTAAGGCTGTTCTTGTGGAATTGGCAAAGGGATATTTGGAAGCCCATAGAGGGCTATGGTGTAAAGGAAATATCTTCCGTTCAAAACTGGAAAGAAGCTTTCTGAGAAACGGCTCTGTGTTCTGTTCATTCATCTCACAGAGTTACATCTTTCCCTTCAAGAAGCCTTTCGCTAAGGCTGTTCTTGTGGAATTGGCAAAGGGATATTTCCAAGCCCATAGAGGGCTATGGTGAAAAAGGAAATATCTTCCGTTCAAAACTGGAAAGAAGATTTCTGAGAAACTGCTCTGTGTTCTGTTCATTCATCTCACAGAGTTACATCTTTCCCTTCAAGCAGCCTTTCGCTAAGGCTGTTCTTGTGGAATTGGCAAAGGGATATTTGGAAGCCCATAGAGGGCTATGGTGAAAAAGGAAATATCCCCCGTTCAAAACTGGAAAGAAACTTTCTGAGAAACTACTCTGTGTTCTGTTAATTCATCTAACAGAGATATATCTTTCCCTTCAAGAAGCCTTTCGCAAAGGCTGGTCTTGTGGAATTGGCAAAGGGATATTTGGAAGCCCATAGAGGGCTATGGTGAAAAAGGAAATATCTTCCGTTCAAAACTGGAAAGAAGCTTTCTGAGAAACTGCTCTGTGTTCTGTTAATTCATCTCACAGAGTTACATCTTTCCCTTCAAGAAGCCTTTCGCTAAGGCTGTTGTTGTGGAATTGGCAAAGGGATATTTGGAAGCCCATAGAGGGCTATGGTGAAAAAGGAAATATCTTCCGTTCAAAACTGGAAAGAAGCTTTCTGAGAAACTGCTCTGTGTTCTGTTAATTCATCTCACAGAGTTACATCTTTCCCTTCAAGAAGCCTTTCGCTAAGGCTGTTCTTGTGGAATTGGCAAAGGGATATTTGGAAGCCCATAGAGCGCTATGGTGAAAAAGGAAATATCTTCCGTTCAAAACTGGAAAGAAGCTTTCTGAGAAACTGCTCTGTGTTCTGTTAATTCATCTCACAGAGTTACATCTTACCTTTCAAGAAGCCTTTCGCTAAGGCTGTTCTTGTGGAATTGGCAAAGGGATATTTGGAAGCCCATAGAGGGCTATGGTGAAAAAGGAAATATCTTCCGTTCAAACCTGGAAAGAAGCTTTCTGAGAAACTGCTCTGTGTTCTGTTAATTCATCTCACAGAGTTACATCTTTCCCTTCAAGAAGCCTTTCGCTAAGGCTGTTCTTGTGGAATTGGCAAAGGGATATTTGGAAGCCCATAGAGGACTATGGTGAAAAAGGAAATATCTTCCGTTCAAAACTGGAAAGAAGCTTTCTGAGAAACGGCTCTGTGTTCTGTTAATTCACCTCACAGAGTTACATCTTTCCCTTCAAGAAGCCTTTCGCTAAGGCTGTTCTTGTGGAATTGGCAAAGGGATATTTCGAAGCCCATACAGAGCTATGGTGAAAAAGGAAATAACTTCCGTTCAAAACTGAAAAGAAGCTTTCTGAGAAACTGCTCTGTGTTCTGTTAATTCATCTCACAGAGTTACATCTTTCCCTTCAAGAAGCCTTTCGCTAAGGCTGTTCTTGTGGAATTGGCAAAGGGATATTTGGAAGCCCATACAGGGCTATGGTGAAAAAGGAAATATCTTCCGTTCAAAACAAGAGAGAAGCTTTCTGAGAAACTGCTCTGTGTTCTGTTAATTCATCTCACAGAGTTACATCTTTCCCTTCAAGAAGCCTTTCGCTAAGGCTGTTCTTGTGGAATTGGCAAAGGGATATTTGGAAGCCCATAGAGGGCTATGGTGAAAAAGGAAATATCTTCCGTTCAAAACTGGAAAGAAGCTTTCTGAGAAACGGCTCTGTGTTCTGTTAATTCATCTCACAGAGTTACATCATTGCCTTCAAGAAGCCTTTCGCTAACGCTGTTCTTGTGGAATTGGCAAAGGGATATTTGGAAGCCCATAGAGGGCTATGGTGAAAAAGGAAATATCTTCCGTTCAAAACTGGAAGGAAGCTTTCTGAGAAACTGCTCTGTGTTCTGTTAATTCATCTCACAGAGTTACATCTTTCCCTTCAAGAAGCCTTTCGCTAAGGCTGTTCTTGTGGAATTGGCAAAGGGATATTTGGAAGCCCATAGAGGGCTATGGTGTAAAGGAAATATCTTCCGTTCAAAACTGGAAAGAAGCTTTCTGAGAAACGGCTCTGTGTTCTGTTAATTCATCTCACAGAGTTACATCTTTCCCTTCAAGAAGCCTTTCGCTAAGGCTGTTCTTGTGGAATTGGCAAAGGGATATTTCCAAGCCCATAGAGGGCTATGGTGAAAAAGGAAATATCTTCCGTTCAAAACTGGAAAGAAGATTTCTGAGAAACTGCTCTGTGTTCTGTTCATTCATCTCACAGAGTTACATCTTTCCCTTCAAGCAGCCTTTCGCTAAGGCTGTTCTTGTGGAATTGGCAAAGGGATATTTGGAAGCCCATAGAGGGCTATGGTGAAAAAGGAAATATCCCCCGTTCAAAACTGGAAAGAAACTTTCTGAGAAACTACTCTGTGTTCTGTTAATTCATCTAACAGAGATATATCTTTCCCTTCAAGAAGCCTTTCGCAAAGGCTGGTCTTGTGGAATTGGCAAAGGGATATTTGGAAGCCCATAGAGGGCTATGGTGAAAAAGGAAATATCTTCCGTTCAAAACTGGAAAGAAGCTTTCTGAGAAACTGCTCTGTGTTCTGTTACTTCATCTCACAGAGTTACATCTTTCCCTTCAAGAAGCCTTTCGCTAAGGCTGTTGTTGTGGAATTGGCAAAGGGATATTTGGAAGCCCATAGAGGGCTATGGTGAAAAAGGAAATATCTTCCGTTCAAAACTGGAAAGAAGCTTTCTGAGAAACTGCTCTGTGTTCTGTTAATTCATCTCACAGAGTTACATCTTTCCCTTCAAGAAGCCTTTCGCTAAGGCTGTTCTTGTGGAATTGGCAAAGGGATATTTGGAAGCCCATAGAGCGCTATGGTGAAAAAGGAAATATCTTCCGTTCAAAACTGGAAAGAAGCTTTCTGAGAAACTGCTCTGTGTTCTGTTAATTCATCTCACAGAGTTACATCTTACCTTTCGAGAAGCCTTTCGCTAAGGCTGTTCTTGTGGAATTGGCAAAGGGATATTTGGAAGCCCATAGAGGGCTATGGTGAAAAAGGAAATATCTTCCGTTCAAACCTGGAAAGAAGCTTTCTGAGAAACTGCTCTGTGTTCTGTTAATTCATCTCACAGAGTTACATCTTTCCCTTCAAGAAGCCTTTCGCTAAGGCTGTTCTTGTGGAATTGGCAAAGGGATATTTGGAAGCCCATAGAGGACTATGGTGAAAAAGGAAATATCTTCCGTTCAAAACTGGAAAGAAGCTTTCTGAGAAACGGCTCTGTGTTCTGTTAATTCACCTCACAGAGTTACATCTTTCCCTTCAAGAAGCCTTTCGCTAAGGCTGTTCTTGTGGAATTGGCAAAGGGATATTTCGAAGCCCATACAGAGCTATGGTGAAAAAGGAAATAACTTCCGTTCAAAACTGAATAGAAGCTTTCTGAGAAACTGCTCTGTGTTCTGTTAATTCATCTCACAGAGTTACATCTTTCCCTTCAAGAAGCCTTTCGCTAAGGCTGTTCTTGTGGAATTGGCAAAGGGATATTTGGAAGCCCATACAGGGCTATGGTGAAAAAGGAAATATCTTCCGTTCAAAACAAGAGAGAAGCTTTCTGAGAAACTGCTCTGTGTTCTGTTAATTCATCTCACAGAGTTACATCTTTCCCTTCAAGAAGCCTTTCGCTAAGGCTGTTCTTGTGGAATTGGCAAAGGGATATTTGGAAGCCCATAGAGGGCTATGGTGAAAAAGGAAATATCTTCCGTTCAAAACTGGAAAGAAGCTTTCTGAGAAACGGCTCTGTGTTCTGTTAATTCATCTCACAGAGTTACATCATTGCCTTCAAGAAGCCTTTCGCTAACGCTGTTCTTGTGGAATTGGCAAAGGGATATTTGGAAGCCCATAGAGGGCTATGGTGAAAAAGGAATTATCTTCCGTTCAAAACTGGAAGGAAGCTTTCTGAGAAACTGCTCTGTGTTCTGTTAATTCATCTCACAGAGTTACATCTTTCCCTTCAAGAAGCCTTTCGCTAACGCTGTTCTTGTGGAATTGGCAAAGGGATATTTGGAAGCCCATAGAGGGCTATGGTGAAAAAGGAAATATCTTCCGTTCAAAACTGGAAGGAAGCTTTCTGAGAAACTGCTCTGTGTTCTGTTAATTCATCTCACAGAGTTACATCTTTCCCTTCAAGAAGCCTTTCGCTAAGGCTGTTCTTGTGGAATTGGCAAAGGGATATTTGGAAGCCCATAGAGGGCTATGGTGAAAAAGGAAATATCTTCCGTTCAAAACTGGAAAGAAGCTTTCTGAGAAACTGCTCTGTGTTCTGTTAATTCATCTCACAGAGATACATCTTTCCCTTCAAGAAGCCTTTCGCTAAGGCTGTTCTTGTGGAATTGGCAAAGGGATATTTGGAATCCCATAGAGGGCTATGGTGTAAAAGGAAATATCTTCCTTTCAAAACTGGAAAGAAGCTTTCTGAGAAACTGCTCTGTGTTCTGTTAATTCATCTCACAGAGTTACATCTTTCCCTTCAAGAAGCCTTTCGCTAAGGCTGTTCTTGTGGAATTGGCAAAGGGATATTTGGAAGCCCATAGAGGGCTATGGTGAAAAAGGAAATATCTTCCGTTCAAAAGTGGAAAGAAGCTTTCTGAGAAACGGCTCTGTGTTCTGTTAATTCATCTCACAGAGTTACATCTTTCCCTTCAAGAAGCCTTTCGCTAAGGCTGTTCTTGTGGAATTGGCAAAGGGATATTTGGAAGCCCATAGAGGGCTATGGTGAAAAAGGAAATATCTTCCGTTCAAAACTGGAAAGAAGCTTTCTGAGAAACTGCTCTGTGTTCTGTTAATTCATCTCACAGAGTTAGATCTTTCCCTTCAAGAAGCCTTTCGCTAAGGCTGTTCTTGTGGAATTGGCAAAGGGATATTTGGAAGCCCATAGAGGGCTACGGTGAAAAAGGAAATATCTTCCGTTCAAAACTGGAAAGAAGCTTTCTGAGAAACTGCTCTGTGTTCTGTTAATTCATCTCACCGAGTTACATCTTTCCCTTCAAGAAGCCTTTGGCTAAGGCTGTTCTTGTGGAATTGGCAAAGGGATATTTGGAAGCCCATAGAGCGCTATGGTGAAAAAGGAAATATCTTCCGTTCAAAACAAGAAAGAAGCTTTCTGAGAAACTGTCTGTGTTCTGTTAATTCATCTCACAGAGTTACATCTTTCCCTTCAAGAAGCCTTTCGCTAAGGCTGTTGTTGTGGAATTGGCAAAGGGATATTTGGAAGCCCATAGAGGGCTATGGTGAAAAAGGAAATATCTTCCGTTCAAAACTGCAAAGAAGCTTTCTGAGAAACTGCTCTGTGTTCTGTTAATTCATCTCACAGAGTTACATCTTTCCCTTCAAGAAGCCTTTCGCTACGGCTGTTCTTGTGGAATTGGCAAAGGGATATTTGGAAGCCCATAGAGTGCTATGGTGAAAAAGAAAATATCTTCCGTTCAAAACTGGAAAGAAGCTTTCTGAGAAACTGCTCTGTGTTTTGTTAATTCATCTCACCGAGTTACATCTTTCCCTTCAAGAAGCCTTTCGCTAAGGCTGTTCTTGTGGAATTGGCAAAGGGATATTTGGAAGCCCATAGAGGGCTATGGTGAAAAAGGAAATATCTTCCGTTCAAAACTGGAAAGAAGCTCTCTGAGAAACTGCTCTGTGTTCTGTTAATTCATCTCACAGAGTTACATCTTTCCCTTCAAGAAGCCTTTCTCTAAGGCTGTTCTTGTGGAATTGGCAAAGGGATATTTGGAAGCCCATAGAGGGCTATGGTGTAAAGGAAATAACTTCCGTTCAAAACTGGAAAGAAGCTTTCTGAGAAACGGCTCTGTGTTCTGTTAATTCATCTCACAGAGTTACATCTTTCCCTTCAAGAAGCCTTTCGCTAAGGCTGTTCTTGTGGAATTGGCAAAGGGATATTTCCAAGCCCTTAGAGGGCTATGGTGAAAAAGGAAATATCTTCCGTTCAAAACTGGAAAGAAGATTTCTGAGAAACTGCTCTGTGTTCTGTTCATTCATCTCACAGAGTTACATCTTTCCCTTCAAGAAGCCTTTTTCTAAGGCTGTTCTTGTGGAATTGGCAAAGGGATATTTGGAAGCCCATAGAGGGCTATGGTGAAAAAGGAAATATCTTCCGTTCAAAACTGGAAAGAAGCTTTCTGAAAAACGGCTCTGTGTTCTGTTAATTCATCTCACAGAGTTACATCTTTCCCTTCAAGAAGCCTTTCGCTAAGGCTGTTCTTGTGGAATTGGCAAAGGGATATTTGGAAGCCCATAGAGGGCTATGGTGAAAAAGGAAATATCTTCCGTTCAAAACTGGAAAGAAGCTTTCTGAGAAACTGCTCTGTGTTCTGTTAATTCATCTCACAGAGTTACATCTTTCCCTTCAAGAAGCCTTTCGCTAAGGCTGTTCTTGTGGAATTGGCAAAGGGATATTTGGAAGCCCATAGAGGGCTATGGTGAAAAAGGAAATATCTTCCGTTCAAAAGTGGAAAGAAGCTTTCTGAGAAACGGCTCTGTGTTCTGTTAATTCATCTCACAGAGTTACATCTTTCCCTTCAAGAAGCCTTTCGCTAAGGCTGTTCTTGTGGAATTGGCAAAGGGATATTTGGAAGCCCATAGAGGGCTATGGTGAAAAAGGAAATATCTTCCGTTCAAAACTGGAAAGAAGCTTTCTGAGAAACTGCTCTGTGTTCTGTTAATTCATCTCACAGAGGTAGATCTTTCCCTTCAAGAAGCCTTTCGCTAAGGCTGTTCTTGTGGAATTGGCAAAGGGATATTTGGAAGCCCATAGAGGGCTATGGTGAAAAAGGAAATATCTTCCGTTCAAAACTGGAAAGAAGCTTTCTGAGAAACGGCTCTGTGTTCTGTTAATTCATCTCACAGAGTTACATCTTTCCCTTCAAGAAGCCTTTGGCTAAGGCTGTTCTTGTGGAATTGGCAAAGGGATATTTGGAAGCCCATAGAGCGCTATGGTGAAAAAGGAAATATCTTCCGTTCAAAACAAGAAAGAAGCTTTCTGAGAAACTGTCTGTGTTCTGTTAATTCATCTCACAGAGTTACATCTTTCCCTTCAAGAAGCCTTTCGCTAAGGCTGTTGTTGTGGAATTGGCAAAGGGATATTTGGAAGCCCATAGAGGGCTATGGTGAAAAAGGAAATATCTTCCGTTCAAAACTGCAAAGAAGCTTTCTGAGAAACTGCTCTGTGTTCTGTTAATTCATCTCACAGAGTTACATCTTTCCCTTCAAGAAGCCTTTCGCTACGGCTGTTCTTGTGGAATTGGCAAAGGGATATTTGGAAGCCCATAGAGTGCTATGGTGAAAAAGAAAATATCTTCCGTTCAAAACTGGAAAGAAGCTTTCTGAGAAACTGCTCTGTGTTTTGTTAATTCATCTCACCGAGTTACATCTTTCCCTTCAAGAAGCCTTTCGCTAAGGCTGTTCTTGTGGAATTGGCAAAGGGATATTTGGAAGCCCATAGAGGGCTATGGTGAAAAAGGAAATATCTTCCGTTCAAAACTGGAAAGAAGCTCTCTGAGAAACTGCTCTGTGTTCTGTTAATTCATCTCACAGAGTTACATCTTTCCCTTCAAGAAGCCTTTCTCTAAGGCTGTTCTTGTGGAATTGGCAAAGGGATATTTGGAAGCCCATAGAGGGCTATGGTGTAAAGGAAATAACTTCCGTTCAAAACTGGAAAGAAGCTTTCTGAGAAACGGCTCTGTGTTCTGTTAATTCATCTCACAGAGTTACATCTTTCCCTTCAAGAAGCCTTTCGCTAAGGCTGTTCTTGTGGAATTGGCAAAGGGATATTTCCAAGCCCTTAGAGGGCTATGGTGAAAAAGGAAATATCTTCCGTTCAAAACTGGAAAGAAGATTTCTGAGAAACTGCTCTGTGTTCTGTTCATTCATCTCACAGAGTTACATCTTTCCCTTCAAGAAGCCTTTTTCTAAGGCTGTTCTTGTGGAATTGGCAAAGGGATATTTGGAAGCCCATAGAGGGCTATGGTGAAAAAGGAAATATCTTCCGTTCAAAACTGGAAAGAAGCTTTCTGAGAAACGGCTCTGTGTTCTGTTAATTCATCTCACAGAGTTACATCTTTCCCTTCAAGAAGCCTTTCGCTAAGGCTGTTCTTGTGGAATTGGCAAAGGGATATTTGGAAGCCCATAGAGGGCTATGGTGAAAAAGGAAATATCTTCCGTTCAAAACTGGAAAGAAGCTTTCTGAGAAACTGCTCTGTGTTCTGTTAATTCATCTCACAGAGTTACATCTTTCCCTTCAAGAAGCCTTTCGCTAAGGCTGTTCTTGTGGAATTGGCAAAGGGATATTTGGAAGCCCATAGAGGGCTATGGTGAAAAAGGAAATAACTTCCGTTCAAAACTGGAAAGAAGCTTTCTGAGAAACTGCTCTGTGTTCTGTTAATTCATCTCACAGAGTTACATCTTTCCCTTCAAGACGCCTTTCGCTAAGGCTGTTCTTGTGGAATTGGCAAAGGGATATTTGGAAGCCCATAGAGCGCTATGGTGAAAAAGGAAATATCTTCCGTTCAAAACTGGAAAGAAGCTTTCTGAGAAACTGCTCTGTGTTCTGTTAATTCATCTCACAGAGTTACATCTTTCCCTTCAAGAAGCCTTTCGCTAAGGCTGTTGTTGTGGAATTGGCAAAGGGATATTTGGAAGCCCATAGAGGGCTATGGTGAAAAAGGAAATATCTTCCGTTCAAAACTGCAAAGAAGCTTTCTGAGAAACTGCTCTGTGTTCTGTTAATTCATCTCACAGAGTTACATCTTTCCCTTCAAGAAGCCTTTCGCTAAGGCTGTTCTTGTGGAATTGGCAAAGGGATATTTGGAAGCCCATAGAGTGCTATGGTGAAAAAGAAAATATCTTCCGTTCAAAACTGGAAAGAAGCTTTCTGAGAAACTGCTCTGTGTTTTGTTAATTCATCTCACCGAGTTACATCTTTCCCTTCAGGAAGCCTTTCGCTAAAGCTGTTCTTGTGGAATTGGCAAAGGGATATTTGGAAGCCCATAGAGGGCTATGGTGAAAAAGGAAATATCTTCGGTTCAAAACAGGAAAGAAGCTCTCTGAGAAACTGCTCTGTGTTCTGTTAATTCATCTCACAGAGTTACATCTTTCCCTTCAAGAAGCCTTTCTCTAAGGCTGTTCTTGTGGAATTGGCAAAGGGATATTTGGAAGCCCATAGAGGGCTATGGTGTAAAGGAAATATCTTCCGTTCAAAACTGGAAAGAAGCTTTCTGAGAAACGGCTCTGTGTTCTGTTAATTCATCTCACAGAGTTACATCTTTCCCTTCAAGAAGCCTTTCGCTAAGGCTGTTCTTGTGGAATTGGCAAAGGGATATTTCCAAGCCCATAGAGGGCTATGGTGAAAAAGGAAATATCTTCCGTTCAAAACTGGAAAGAAGATTTCTGAGAAACTGCTCTGTGTTCTGTTCATTCATCTCACAGAGTTACATCTTTCCCTTCAAGCAGCCTTTCGCTAAGGCTGTTCTTGTGGAATTGGCAAAGGGATATTTGGAAGCCCATAGAGGGCTACGGTGAAAAAGGAAATATCCCCCGTTCAAAACTGGAAAGAAACTTTCTGAGAAACTACTCTGTGTTCTGTTAATTCATCTAACAGAGATATATCTTTCCCTTCAAGAAGCCTTTCGCAAAGGCTGGTCTTGTGGAATTGGCAAAGGGATATTTGGAAGCCCATAGAGGGCTATGGTGAAAAAGGAAATATCTTCCGTTCAAAACTGGAAAGAAGCTTTCTGAGAAACTGCTCTGTGTTCTGTTAATTCATCTCACAGAGTTACATCTTTCCCTTCAAGAAGCCTTTCGCTAAGGCTGTTGTTGTGGAATTGGCAAAGGGATATTTGGAAGCCCATAGAGGGCTATGGTGAAAAAGGAAATATCTTCCGTTCAAAACTGGAAAGAAGCTTTCTGAGAAACTGCTCTGTGTTCTGTTAATTCATCTCACAGAGTTACATCTTTCCCTTCAAGAAGCCTTTCGCTAAGGCTGTTCTTGTGGAATTGGCAAAGGGATATTTGGAAGCCCATAGAGCGCTATGGTGAAAAAGGAAATATCTTCCGTTCAAAACTGGAAAGAAGCTTTCTGAGAAACTGCTCTGTGTTCTGTTAATTCATCTCACAGAGTTACATCTTACCTTTCAAGAAGCCTTTCGCTAAGGCTGTTCTTGTAGAATTGGCAAAGGGATATTTGGAAGCCCATACAGGGCTATGGTGAAAAAGGAAATATCTTCCGTTCAAAACAAGAGAGAAGCTTTCTGAGAAACTGCTCTGTGTTCTGTTAATTCATCTCACAGAGTTACATCTTTCCCTTCAAGAAGCCTTTCGCTAAGGCTGTTCTTGTGGAATTGGCAAAGGGATATTTGGAAGCCCATAGAGGGCTATGGTGAAAAAGGAAATATCTTCCGTTCAAAACTGGAAAGAAGCTTTTTGAGAAACGGCTCTGTGTTCTGTTAATTCATCTCACAGAGTTACATCATTGCCTTCAAGAAGCCTTTCGCTAACGCTGTTCTTGTGGAATTGGCAAAGGGATATTTGGAAGCCCATAGAGGGCTATGGTGAAAAAGGAAATATCTTCCGTTCAAAACTGGAAGGAAGCTTTCGGAGAAACTGCTCTGTGTTCTGTTAATTCATCTCACAGAGTTACATCTTTCCCTTCAAGAAGCCTTTCGCTAACGCTGTTCTTGTGGAATTGGCAAAGGGATATTTGGAAGCCCATAGAGGGCTATGGTGAAAAAGGAAATATCTTCCGTTCAAAACTGGAAGGAAGCTTTCTGAGAAACTGCTCTGTGTTCTGTTAATTCATCTCACAGAGTTACATCTTTCCCTTCAAGAAGCCTTTCGCTAAGGCTGTTCTTGTGGAATTGGCAAAGGGATATTTGGAAGCCCATAGAGGGCTATGGTGAAAAAGGAAATATCTTCCGTTCAAAACTGGAAAGAAGCTTTCTGAGAAACTGCTCTGTGTTCTGTTAATTCATCTCACAGAGTTACATCTTTCCCTTCAAGAAGCCTTTCGCTAAGGCTGTTCTTGTGGAATTGGCAAAGGGATATTTGGAAGCCCATAGAGGGCTATGGTGAAAAAGGAAATATCTTCCGTTCAAAAGTGGAAAGAAGCTTTCTGAGAAACGGCTCTGTGTTCTGCTAATTCATCTCACAGAGTTACATCTTTCCCTTCAAGAAGCCTTTCGCTAAGGCTGTTCTTGTGGAATTGGCAAAGGGATATTTGGAAGCCCATAGAGGGCTATGGTGAAAAAGGAAATATCTTCCGTTCAAAACTGGAAAGAAGCTTTCTGAGAAACTGCTCTGTGTTCTGTTAATTCATCTCACAGAGTTACATCTTTCCCTTCAAGAAGCCTTTCGCTAAGGCTGTTCTTGTGGAATTGGCAAAGGGATATTTGGAAGCCCATAGAGCGCTATGGTGAAAAAGGAAATATCTTCCGTTCAAAACTGGAAAGAAGCTTTCTGAGAAACTGCTCTGTGTTCTGTTAATTCATCTCACAGAGTTACATCTTTCCTTTCAAGAAGCCTTTCACTAAGGCTGTTCTTGTGGAATTGGCAAAGGGATATTTGGAAGCCCATAGAGGGCTATGGTGAAAAAGGAAATATCTTCCGTTCAAACCTGGAAAGAAGCTTTCTGAGAAACTGCTCTGTGTTCTGTTAATTCATCTCACAGAGTTACATCTTTCCCTTCAAGAAGCCTTTCGCTAAGGCTGTTCTTGTGGATTGGCAAAGGGATATTTGGAAGCCCATAGAGGACTATGGTGAAAAAGGAAATATCTTCCGTTCAAAACTGGAAAGAAGCTTTCTGAGAAACGGCTCTGTGTTCTGTTAATTCACCTCACAGAGTTACATCTTTCCCTTCAAGAAGCCTTTCGCTAAGGCTGTTCTTGTGGAATTGGCAAAGAGATATTTCGAAGCCCATACAGAGCTATGGTGAAATAGGAAATATCTTCCGTTCAAAACTGGAAAGAAGCTTTCTGAGAAACTGCTCTGTGTTCTGTTCATTCATCTCACAGAGTAACATCTTTCCCTTCAAGAAGCCTTTCGCTAAGGCTTTTTTTGTGGAATTGGCAATGGGATATTTGGAAGCCCATAGAGGGCTATGGTGAAAAAGGAAATATCTTCCGTTCAAAACTGGAAAGAAGCTTTCTGAGAAACTGCTCTGTGTTCTGTTAATTCATCTCACAGAGTTACATCTTTCCCTTCAAGAAGCCTTTCGCTAAGGCTGTTCTTGTGGAATTGGCAAAGGGATATTTGGAAGCCCATAGAGGGCTATGGTGAAAAAGGAAATATCTTCCGTTCAAAACTGGAAAGAAGGTTTCTGAGAAACTGCTCTGTGTTCTGTTAATTCATCTCACAGAGTTACATCTTTCCCTTCAAGAAGCCTTTCGCTAAGGCTGTTCTTGTGGAATTGGCAAAGGGATATTTGGAAGCCCATTGAGGGCTATGGTGAAAAAGGAAATATCTTCCGTTCAAAACTGGAAAGAAGCTTTCTGAGAAACTGCTCTGTGTTCTGTTAATTCATCTCACAGAGTTACATCTTTCCCTTCAAGAAGCCTTTCGCTAAGGCTGTTGTTGTGGAATTGGCAAAGGGATATTTGGAAGCCCATAGAGGGCTATGGTGAAAAAGGAAATATCTTCCGTTCAAAACTGGAAAGAAGCTTTCTGAGAAACTGCTCTGTGTTCTGTTAATTCATCTCACAGAGTTACATCTTTCCCTTCAAGAAGCCTTTCGCTAAGGCTGTTCTTGTGGAATTGGCAAAGGGATATTTGAAGCACATAGAGGGCTATGGTGAAAAAGGAAATATCTTCCGTTCAAAACTGGAAAGAAGCTTTCTGAGAAACTGCTCTGTGTTCTGTTAATTCATCTCACAGAGTTACATCTTTCCCTTCAAGAAGCCTTTCGCTAAGGCTGTTCTTGTGGAATTGGCAAAGGGATATTTGGAAGCCCATAGAGGGCTATGGTGAAAAAGCAAATATCTTCCGTTCAAAACTGGAAAGAAGCTTTCTGAGAAACGGCTCTGTGTTCTGTTAATTCATCTCACAGAGTTACATCTTTGCCTTCAAGAAGCCTTTCGCTAACGCTGTTCTTGTGGAATTGGCAAAGGGATATTTGGAAGCCCATAGAGGGCTATGGTGAAAAAGGAAATATCTTCCGTTCAAAACTGGAAGGAAGCTTTCTGAGAAACTGCTCTGTGTTCTGTTAATTCATCTCACAGAGTTACATCTTTCCCTTCAAGAAGCCTTTCGCTAAGGCTGTTCTTGTGGAATTGGCAAAGGGATATTTGGAAGCCCATAGAGGGCTATGGTGAAAAAGGAAATATCTTCCGTTCAAAACTGGAAAGAAGCTTTCTGAGAAACTGCTCTGTGTTCTGTTAATTCATCTCACAGAGTTACATCTTTCCCTTCAAGAAGCCTTTCGCTAAGGCTGTTCTTGTGGAATTGGCAAAGGGATATTTGGAATCCCATAGAGGGCTATGGTGTAAAAGGAAATATCTTCCGTTCAAAACTGGAAAGAAGCTTTCTGAGAAACTGCTCTGTGTTCTGTTAATTCATCTCACAGAGTTACATCTTTCCCTTCAAGAAGCCTTTCGCTAAGGCTGTTCTTGTGGAATTGGCAAAGGGATATTTGGAAGCCCATAGAGGGCTATGGTGAAAAAGGAAATATCTTCCGTTCAAAAGTGGAAAGAAGCTTTCTGAGAAACGGCTCTGTGTTCTGTTAATTCATCTCACAGAGTTACATCTTTCCCTTCAAGAAGCCTTTCGCTAAGGCTGTTCTTGTGGAATTGGCAAAGGGATATTTGGAAGCCCATAGAGGGCTATGGTGAAGAAGGAAATATCTTCCGTTCAAAACGGGAAAGAAGCTTTCTGAGAAACTGCTCTGTGTTCTGTTAATTCATCTCACAGAGTTACATCTTTCCCTTCAAGAAGCCTTTCGCTAAGGCTGTTCTTGTGCAATTGGCAAAGGGATATTTGGAAGCCCATAGAGGGCTATGGTGAAAAAGGAAATATCTTCCGTTCAAAACTGGAAAGAAGCTTTCTGAGAAACTGCTCTGTGTTCTGTTAATTCATCTCACAGAGTTACATCTTTCCCTTCAAAAAGCCTTTCGCTAAGGCTGTTCTTGTGGAATTGGCAAAGGGATATTTGAAGCCCATAGAGCGCTATGGTGAAAAAGGAAATATCTTCCGTTCAAAACTGGAAAGAAGCTTTCTGAGAAACTGCTCTGTGTTCTGTTAATTCATCTCACAGAGTTACATCTTTCCCTTCAAGAAGCCTTTCGCTAAGGCTGTTGTTGTGGAATTGGCAAAGGGATATTTGGAAGCCCATAGAGGGCTATGGTGAAAAAGGAAATATCTTCCGTTCAAAACTGCAAAGAAGCTTTCTGAGAAACTGCTCTGTGTTCTGTTAATTCATCTCACAGAGTTACATCTTTCCCTTCAAGAAGCCTTTCGCTAAGGCTGTTCTTGTGGAATTGGCAAAGGGATATTTGGAAGCCCATAGAGGGCTATGGTGAAAAAGGAAATATCCCCCGTTCAAAACTGGAAAGAAACTTTCTGAGAAACTACTCTGTGTTCTGTTAATTCATCTAACAGAGTTATATCTTTCCCTTCAAGAAGCCTTTCGCAAAGGCTGGTCTTGTGGAATTGGCAAAGGGATATTTTGAAGCCCATAGAGGGCTATGGTGAAAAAGGAAATATCTTCCGTTCAAAACTGGAAAGAAGCTTTCTGAGAAACTGCTCTGTGTTCTGTTAATTCATCTCACAGAGTTACATCTTTCCCTTCAAGAAGCCTTTCGCTAAGGCTGTTCTTGTGGAATTGGCAAAGGGATATTTGGAAGCCCATAGAGGGCTATGGTGAAAAAGGAAATATCTTCCGTTCAAAACTGGAAAGAAGCTTTCTGAGAAACTGCTCTGTGTTCTATTAATTCATCTCACAGAGTTACATCTTTCCCTTCAAGAAGCCTTTCGCTAAGGCTGTTCTTGTGGAATTGGCAAAGGGATATTTGGAAGCCCATAGAGCGCTATGGTGAAAAAGGAAATATCTTCCGTTCAAAACTGGAAAGAAGCTTTCTGAGAAACTGCTCTGTGTTCTGTTAATTCATCTCACAGAGTTACATCTTTCCTTTCAAGAAGCCTTTCGCTAAGGCTGTTCTTGTGGAATTGGCAAAGGGATATTTGGAAGCCCATAGAGGGCTATGGTGAAAAAGAAAATATCTTCCGTTCAAACCTGGAAAGAAGCTTTCTGAGAAACTGCTCTGTGTTCTGTTAATTCATCTCACAGAGTTACATCTTTCCCTTCAAGAAGCCTTTCGCTAAGGCTGTTCTTGTGGAATTGGCAAAGGGATATTTGGAAGCCCATAGAGGACTATGGTGAAAAAGGAAATATCTTCCGTTCAAAACTGGAAAGAAGCTTTCTGAGAAACGGCTCTGTGTTCTGTTAATTCACCTCACAGAGTTACATCTTTCCCTTCAAGAAGCCTTTCGCTAAGGCTGTTCTTGTGGAATTGGCAAAGGGATATTTGGAAGCCCATAGAGGGCTATGGTAAAAAAGGAAATATCTTCCGTTCAAAAGTGGAAAGAAGCTTTCTGAGAAACGGCTCTGTGTTCTGTTAATTCATCTCACAGAGTTACATCTTTCCCTTCAAGAAGCCTTTCGCTAAGGCTGTTCTTGTGGAATTGGCAAAGGGATATTTGGAAGCCCATAGAGGGCTATGGTGAAAAAGGAAATATCTTCCGTTCAAAACTGGAAAGAAGCTTTCTCAGAAACTGCTCTGTGTTCTGTTAATTCATCTCACAGAGTTACATCTTTCCCTTCAAGAAGCCTTTCGCTAAGGCTGTTCTTGTGGAATTGGCAAAGGGATATTTGGAAGCCCATAGAGGGCTATGGTGAAAAAGGAAATATCTTCCGTTGAAAACTGGAAAGAAGCTTTCTGAGAAACTGCTCTGTGTTCTGTTAATTCATCTCACAGAGTTACATCTTTCCCTTCAAGAAGCCTTTCGCTAAGGCTGTTCTTGTGGAATTGGCAAAGGGATATTTGGAAGCCCATAGAGGGCTATGGTGAAAAAGGAAATATCTTCCGTTCAAAACAAGAGAGAAGCTTTCTGAGAGACTGCTCTGTGTTCTGTTAATTCATCTCACAGAGTTACATCTTTCCCTTCAAGAAGCCTTTCGCTAAGGCTGTTCTTCTGGAATTGGCAAAGGGATATTTGGAAGCCCATAGAGGGCTATGGTGAAAAAGGAAATATATTCCGTTCAAAACTGGAAAGAAGTTTTCTGAGAAACGGCTCTGTGTTCTGTTAATTCATCTCACAGAGTTACATATTTGCCTTCAAGAAGCCTTTCGCTAACGCTGTTCTTGTGGAATTGGCAAAGGGATATTTGGAAGCCCATAGAGGGCTATGGTGAAAAAGGAAATATCTTCCGTTCAAAACTGGAAGGAAGCTTTCTGAGAAACTGCTCTGTGTTCTGTTAATTCATCTCACAGAGTTACATCTTTCCCTTCAAGAAGCCTTTCGCTAAGGCTGTTCTTGTGGAATTGGCAAAGGGATATTTGGAAGCCCATAGAGGGCTACGGTGAAAAAGGAAATATCTTCCGTTCAAAACTGGAAAGAAGCTTTCTGAGAAACTGCTCTGTGTTCTGTTAATTCATCTCACAGAGTTACATCTTTCCCTTCAAGAAGCCTTTCGCTAAGGCTGTTCTTGTGGAATTGGCAAAGGGATATTTGGAATCCCATAGAGGGCTATGGTGTAAAAGGAAATATCTTCCGTTCAAAACTGGAAAGAAGCTTTCTGAGAAACTGCTCTGTGTTCTGTTAATTCATCTCACAGAGTTACATCTTTCCCTTCAAGAAGCCTTTCGCTAAGGCTGTTCTTGTGGAATTGGCAAAGGGATATTTGGAAGCCCATAGAGGGCTATGGTGAAAAAGGAAATATCTTCCGTTCAAAACTGGAAAGAAGCTTTCTGAGAAACTGCTCTGTGTTCTGTTAATTCATCTCACAGAGTTACATCTTTCCCTTCAAAAAGCCTTTCGCTAAGGCTGTTCTGGTGGAATTGGCAAAGGGATATTTGGAAGCCCATAGAGCGCTATGGTGAAAAAGGAAATATCTTCCGTTCAAAACTGGAAAGAAGCTTTCTGAGAAACTGCTCTGTGTTCTGTTAATTCATCTCACAGAGTTACATCTTTCCCTTCAAGAAGCCTTTCGCTAAGGCTGTTGTTGTGGAATTGGCAAAGGGATATTTGGAAGCCCATAGAGGGCTATGGTGAAAAAGGAAATATCTTCCGTTCAAAACTGCAAAGAAGCTTTCTGAGAAACTGCTCTGTGTTCTGTTAATTCATCTCACAGAGTTACATCTTTCCCTTCAAGAAGCCTTTCGCTACGGCTGTTCTTGTGGAATTGGCAAAGGGATATTTGGAAGCCCATAGAGTGCTATGGTGAAAAAGAAAATATCTTCCGTTCAAAACCGGAAAGAAGCTTTCTGAGAAACTGCTCTGTGTTTTGTTAATTCATCTCACCGAGTTACATCTTTCCCTTCAAGAAGCCTTTCGCTAACGCTGTTCTTGTGGAATTGGCAAAGGGATATTTGGAAGCCCATAGAGGGCTATGGTGAAAAAGGAAATATCTTCGGTTCAAAACAGGAAAGAAGCTCTCTGAGAAACTGCTCTGTGTTCTGTTAATTCATCTCACAGAGTTACATCTTTCCCTTCAAGAAGCCTTTCTCTAAGGCTGTTCTTGTGGAATTGGCAAAGGGATATTTGGAAGCCCATAGAGGGCTATGGTGTAAAGGAAATATCTTCCGTTCAAAACTGGAAAGAAGCTTTCTGAGAAACGGCTCTGTGTTCTGTTAATTCATCTCACAGAGTTACATCTTTCCCTTCAAGAAGCCTTTCGCTAAGGCTCTTCTTGTGGAATTGGCAAAGGGATATTTCCAAGCCCATAGAGGGCTATGGTGAAAAAGGAAATATCTTCCGTTCAAAACTGGAAAGAAGATTTCTGAGAAACTGCTCTGTGTTCTCTTCATTCATCTCACAGAGTTACATCTTTCCCTTCAAGCAGCCTTTCGCTAAGGCTGTTGTTGTGGAATTGGCAAAGGGATATTTGGAAGCCCATAGAGGGCTATGGTGAAAAAGGAAATATCCCCCGTTCAAAACTGGAAAGAAACTTTCTGAGAAACTACTCTGTGTTCTGTTAATTCATCTAACAGAGTTATATCTTTCCCTTCAAGAAGCCTTTCGCAAAGGCTGGTCTTGTGGAATTGGCAAAGGGATATTTGGAAGCCCATAGAGGGCTATGGTGAAAAAGGAAATATCTTCCGTTCAAAACTGGAAAGAAGCTTTCTGAGAAACTGCTCTGTGTTCTGTTAATTCATCTCACAGAGTTACATCTTTCCCTTCAAGAAGCCTTTCGCTAAGGCTGTTCTTGTGGAATTGGCAAAGGGATATTTGGAAGCCCATAGAGGGCTATGGTGAAAAAGGAAATATCTTCCGTTCAAAACTGGAAAGAAGCTTTCTGAGAAACTGCTCTGTGTTCTGTTAATTCATCTCACAGAGTTACATCTTTCCCTTCAAGAAGCCTTTCGCTAAGGCTGTTCTTGTGGAATTGGCAAAGGGATATTTGGAAGCCCATAGAGGGCTATGGTGAAAAAGGAAATATCTTCCGTTCAAACCTGGAAAGAAGCTTTCTGAGAAACTGCTCTGTGTTCTGTTAATTCATCTCACAGAGTTACATCTTTCCCTTCAAGAAGCCTTTCGCTAAGGCTGTTCTTGTGGATTGGCAAAGGGATATTTGGAAGCCCATAGAGGACTATGGTGAAAAAGGAAATATCTTCCGTTCAAAACTGGAAAGAAGCTTTCTGAGAAACGGCTCTGTGTTCTGTTAATTCACCTCACAGAGTTACATCTTTCCCTTCAAGAAGCCTTTCGCTAAGGCTGTTCTTGTGGAATTGGCAAAGGGATATTTCGAAGCCCATACAGAGCTATGGTGAAATAGGAAATATCTTCCGTTCAAAACTGGAAAGAAGCTTTCTGAGAAACTGCTCTGTGTTCTGTTCATTCATCTCACAGAGTAACATCTTTCCCTTCAAGAAGCCTTTCGCTAAGGCTTTTTTTGTGGAATTGGCAATGGGATATTTGGAAGCCCATAGAGGGCTATGGTGAAAAAGGAAATATCTTCCGTTCAAAACTGGAAAGAAGCTTTCTGAGAAACTGCTCTGTGTTCTGTTAATTCATCTCACAGAGTTACATCTTTCCCTTCAAGAAACCTTTCGCTAAGGCTGTTCTTGTGGAATTGGCAAAGGGATATTTGGAAGCCCATAGAGGGCTATGGTGAAAAAGGAAATATCTTCCGTTCAAAACTGGAAAGAAGGTTTCTGAGAAACTGCTCTGTGTTCTGTTAATTCATCTCACAGAGTTACATCTTTCCCTTCAAGAAGCCTTTCGCTAAGGCTGTTCTTGTGGAATTGGCAAAGGGATATTTGGAAGCCCATTGAGGGCTATGGTGAAAAAGGAAATATCTTCCGTTCAAGACTGGAAAGAAGCTTTCTGAGAAACTGCTCTGTGTTCTGTTAATTCATCTCACAGAGTTACATCTTTCCCTTCAAGAAGCCTTTCGCTAAGGCTGTTCTTGTGGAATTGGCAAAGGGATATTTGGAAGCCCATAGAGGGCTATGGTGAAAAAGGAAATATCTTCCGTTCAAAACTGGAAAGAAGCTTTCTGAGAAACTGCTCTGTGTTCTGTTAATTCATCTCACAGAGTTACATCTTTCCCTTCAAGAAGCCTTTCGCTAAGGCTGTTCTTGTGGAATTGGCAAAGGGATATTTGAAGCACATAAAGGGCTATGGTGAAAAAGGAAATATCTTCCGTTCAAAACTGGAAAGAAGCTTTCTGAGAAACTGCTCTGTGTTCTGTTAATTCATCTCACAGAGTTACATCTTTCCCTTCAAGAAGCCTTTCGCTAAGGCTGTTCTTGTGGAATTGGCAAAGGGATATTTGGAAGCCCATAGAGGGCTATGGTGAAAAAGCAAATATCTTCCGTTCAAAACTGGAAAGAAGCTTTCTGAGAAACGGCTCTGTGTTCTGTTAATTCATCTCACAGAGTTACATCTTTCCCTTCAAGAAGCCTTTCGCTAACGCTGTTCCTGTGGAATTGGCAAAGGGATATTTGGAAGCCCATAGAGGGCTATGGTGAAAAAGGAAATATCTTCCGTTCAAAACTGGAAGGAAGCTTTCTGAGAAACTGCTCTGTGTTCTGTTAATTCATCTCACAGAGTTACATCTTTCCCTTCAAGAAGCCTTTCGCTAAGGCTGTTCTTGTGGAATTGGCAAAGGGATATTTGGAAGCCCATAGAGGGCTATGGTGAAAAAGGAAATATCTTCCGTTCAAAACTGGAAAGAAGCTTTCTGAGAAACTGCTCTGTGTTCTGTTAATTCATCTCACAGAGTTACATCTTTCCCTTCAAGAAGCCTTTCGCTAAGGCTGTTCTTGTGGAATTGGCAAAGGGATATTTGGAATCCCATAGAGGGCTATGGTGTAAAAGGAAATATCTTCCGTTCAAAACTGGAAAGAAGCTTTCTGAGAAACTGCTCTGTGTTCTGTTAATTCATCTCACAGAGTTACATCTTTCCCTTCAAGAAGCCTTTCGCTAAGGCTGTTCTTGTGGAATTGGCAAAGGGATATTTGGAAGCCCATAGAGGGCTATGGTGAAAAAGGAAATATCTTCCGTTCAAAAGTGGAAAGAAGCTTTCTGAGAAACGGCTCTGTGTTCTGTTAATTCATCTCACAGAGTTACATCTTTCCCTTCAAGAAGCCTTTCGCTAAGGCTGTTCTTGTGGAATTGTCAAAGGGATATTTGGAAGCCCATAGAGGGCTATGGTGAAAAAGGAAATATCTTCCGTTCAAAACGGGAAAGAAGCTTTCTGAGAAACTGCTCTGTGTTCTGTTAATTCATCTCACAGAGTTACATCTTTCCCTTCAAGAAGCCTTTCGCTAAGGCTGTTCTTGTGGAATTGGCAAAGGGATATTTGGAAGCCCATAGAGGGCTATGGTGAAAAAGGAAATATCTTCCGTTCAAAACTGGAAAGAAGCTTTCTGAGAAACTGCTCTGTGTTCTGTTAATTCATCTCACAGAGTTACATCTTTCCCTTCAAAAAGCCTTTCGCTAAGGCTGTTCTTGTGGAATTGGCAAAGGGATATTTGGAAGCCCATATAGCGCTATGGTGAAAAAGGAAATATCTTCCGTTCAAAACTGGAAAGAAGCTTTCTGAGAAACTGCTCTGTGTTCTGTTAATTCATCTCACAGAGTTACATCTTTCCCTTCAAGAAGCCTTTCGCTAAGGCTGTTGTTGTGGAATTGGCAAAGGGATATTTGGAAGCCCATAGAGGGCTATGGTGAAAAAGGAAATATCTTCCGTTCAAAACTGCAAAGAAGCTTTCTGAGAAACTGCTCTGTGTTCTGTTAATTCATCTCACAGAGTTACATCTTTCCCTTCAAGAAGCCTTTCGCTACGGCTGTTCTTGTGGAATTGGCAAAGGGATATTTGGAAGCCCATAGAGTGCTATGGTGAAAAAGAAAATATCTTCCGTTCAAAACTGGAAAGAAGCTTTCTGAGAAACTGCTCTGTGTTTTGTTAATTCATCTCACCGAGTTACATCTTTCCCTTCAAGAAGCCTTTCGCTAAGGCTGTTCTTGTGGAATTGGCAAAGGGATATTTGGAAGCCCATACAGGGCTATGGTGAAAAAGGAAATATCTTCGGTTCAAAACAGGAAAGAAGCTCTCTGAGAAACTGCTCTGTGTTCTGTTAATTCATCTCACAGAGTTACATCTTTCCCTTCAAGAAGCCTTTCTCTAAGGCTGTTCTTGTGGAATTGGCAAAGGGATATTTGGAAGCCCATAGAGGGCTATGGTGTAAAGGAAATATCTTCCGTTCAAAACTGGAAAGAATCTTTCTGAGAAACGGCTCTGTGTTCTGTTAATTCATCTCACAGAGTTACATCTTTCCCTTCAAGAAGCCTTTCGCTAAGGCTGTTCTTGTGGAATTGGCAAAGGGATATTTCCAAGCCCATAGAGGGCTATGGTGAAAAAGGAAATATCTTCCGTTCAAAACTGGAAAGAAGATTTCTGAGAAACTGCTCTGTGTTCTGTTCATTCATCTCACAGAGTTACATCTTTCCCTTCAAGCAGCCTTTCGCTAAGGCTGTTCTTGTGGAATTGGCAAAGGGATATTTGGAAGCCCATAGAGGGCTATGGTGAAAAAGGAAATATCCCCCGTTCAAAACTGGAAAGAAACTTTCTGAGAAACTACTCTGTGTTCTGTTAATTCATCTAACAGAGTTATATCTTTCCCTTCAAGAAGCCTTTCGCAAAGGCTGGTCTTGTGGAATTGGCAAAGGGATATTTGGAAGCCCATAGAGGGCTATGGTGAAAAAGGAAATATCTTCCGTTCAAAACTGGAAAGAAGCTTTCTGAGAAACTGCTCTGTGTTCTGTTAATTCATCTCACAGAGTTACATCTTTCCCTTCAAGAAGCCTTTCGCTAAGGCTGTTCTTGTGGAATTGGCAAAGGGATATTTGGAAGCCCATAGAGGGCTATGGTGAAAAAGGAAATATCTTCCGTTCAAAACTGGAAAGAAGCTTTCTGAGAAACTGCTCTGTGTTCTGTTAATTCATCTCACAGAGTTACATCTTTCCCTTCAAGAAGCCTTTCGCTAAGGCTGTTCTTGTGGAATTGGCAAAGGGATATTTGGAAGCCCATAGAGCGCTATGGTGAAAAAGGAAATATCTTCCGTTCAAAACTGGAAAGAAGCTTTCTGAGAAACTGCTCTGTGTTCTGTTAATTCATCTCACAGAGTTACATCTTTCCTTTCAAGAAGCCTTTCGCTAAGGCTGTTCTTGTGGAATTGGCAAAGGGATATTTGGAAGCCCATAGAGGGCTATGGTGAAAAAGGAAATATCTTCCGTTCAAACCTGGAAAGAAGCTTTCTGAGAAACTGCTCTGTGTTCTGTTAATTCATCTCACAGAGTTACATCTTTCCCTTCAAGAAGCCTTTCGCTAAGGCTGTTCTTGTGGAATTGGCAAAGGGATATTTGGAAGCCCATAGAGGACTATGGTGAAAAAGGAAATATCTTCCGTTCAAAACTGGAAAGAAGCTTTCTGAGAAACGGCTCTGTGTTCTGTTAATTCACCTCACAGAGTTACATCTTTCCCTTCAAGAAGCCTTTCGCTAAGGCTGTTCTTGTGGAATTGGCAAAGGGATATTTGGAAGCCCATAGAGGGCTATGGTGAAAAAGGAAATATCTTCCGTTCAAAAGTGGAAAGAAGCTTTCTGAGAAACGGCTCTGTGTTCTGTTAATTCATCTCACAGAGTTACATCTTTCCCTTCAAGAAGCCTTTCGCTAAGGCTGTTCTTGTGGAATTGGCAAAGGGATATTTGGAAGCCCATAAAGGGCTATGGTGAAAAAGGAAATATCTTCCGTTCAACACTGGAAGGAAGCTTTCTGAGAAACTGCTCTGTGTTCTGTTAATTCATCTCACAGAGTTACATCTTTCCCTTCAAGAAGCCTTTCGCTAAGGCTGTTCCTGTGGAATTGGCAAAGGGATATTTGGAAGCCCATAGAGGGCTATGGTGAAAAAGGAAATATCTTCCGTTCAAAACTGGAAAGAAGCTTTCTGAGAAACTGCTCTGTGTTCTGTTAATTCATCTCACAGAGTTACATCTTTCCCTTCAAGAAGCCTTTCGCTAAGGCTGTTCTTGTGGAATTGGCAAAGGGATATTTGGAATCCCATAGAGGGCTATGGTGTAAAAGGAAATATCTTCCGTTCAAAACTGGAAAGAAGCTTTCTGAGAAACTGCTCTGTGTTCTGTTAATTCATCTCACAGAGTTACATCTTTCCCTTCAAGAAGCCTTTCGCTAAGGCTGTTCTTGTGGAATTGGCAAAGGGATATTTGGAAGCCCATAGAGGGCTATGGTGAAAAAGGAAATATCTTCCGTTCAAAACTGGAAAGAAGCTTTCTGAGAAACTGCTCTGTGTTCTGTTAATTCATCTCACAGAGTTACATCTTTCCCTTCAAGAAGCCTTTCGCTAAGGCTGTTCTGGTGGAATTGGCAAAGGGATATTTGGAAGCCCATAGAGCGCTATGGTGAAAAAGGAAATATCTTCCGTTCAAAACTGGAAAGAAGCTTTCTGAGAAACTGCTCTGTGTTCTGTTAATTCATCTCACAGAGTTACATCTTTCCCTTCAAGAAGCCTTTCGCTAAGGCTGTTCTTGTGGAATTGGCAAAGGGATATTTGGAAGCCCATAGAGGGCTATGGTGAAAAAGGAAATATCTTCCGTTCAAAACTGCAAAGAAGCTTTCTGAGAAACTGCTCTGTGTTCTGTTAATTCATCTCACAGAGTTACATCTTTCCCTTCAAGAAGCCTTTCGCTACGGCTGTTCTTGTGGAATTGGCAAAGGGATATTTGGAAGCCCATAGAGTGCTATGGTGAAAAAGAAAATATCTTCCGTTCAAAACTGGAAAGAAGCTTTCTGAGAAACTGCTCTGTGTTTTGTTAATTCATCTCACCGAGTTACATCTTTCCCTTCAAGAAGCCTTTCGCTAAGGCTGTTCTTGTGGAATTGGCAAAGGGATATTTGGAAGCCCATAGAGGGCTATGGTGAAAAAGGAAATATCTTCGGTTCAAAACAGGAAAGAAGCTCTCTGAGAAACTGCTCTGTGTTCTGTTAATTCATCTCACAGAGTTACATCTTTCCCTTCAAGAAGCCTTTCGCTAAGGCTGTTCTTGTGGAATTGGCAAAGGGATATTTGGAAGCCCATAGAGGGCTATGGTGAAAAAGGAAATATCTTCCGTTCAAAAGTGGAAAGAAGCTTTCTGAGAAACGGCTCTGTGTTCTGTTAATTCATCTCACAGAGTTACATCTTTCCCTTCAAGAAGCCTTTCGCTAAGGCTGTTCTTGTGGAATTGTCAAAGGGATATTTGGAAGCCCATAGAGGGCTATGGTGAAAAAGGAAATATCTTCCGTTCAAAACGGGAAAGAAGCTTTCTGAGAAACTGCTCTGTGTTCTGTTAATTCATCTCACAGAGTTACATCTTTCCCTTCAAGAAGCCTTTCGCTAAGGCTGTTCTTGTGGAATTGGCAAAGGGATATTTGGAAGCCCATAGAGGGCTATGGTGAAAAAGGAAATATCTTCCGTTCAAAACTGGAAAGAAGCTTTCTGAGAAACTGCTCTGTGTTCTGTTAATTCATCTCACAGAGTTACATCTTTCCCTTCAAAAAGCCTTTCGCTAAGGCTGTTCTTGTGGAATTGGCAAAGGGATATTTGGAAGCCCATATAGCGCTATGGTGAAAAAGGAAATATCTTCCGTTCAAAACTGGAAAGAAGCTTTCTGAGAAACTGCTCTGTGTTCTGTTAATTCATCTCACAGAGTTACATCTTTCCCTTCAAGAAGCCTTTCGCTAAGGCTGTTGTTGTGGAATTGGCAAAGGGATATTTGGAAGCCCATAGAGGGCTATGGTGAAAAAGGAAATATCTTCCGTTCAAAACTGCAAAGAAGCTTTCTGAGAAACTGCTCTGTGTTCTGTTAATTCATCTCACAGAGTTACATCTTTCCCTTCAAGAAGCCTTTCGCTACGGCTGTTCTTGTGGAATTGGCAAAGGGATATTTGGAAGCCCATAGAGTGCTATGGTGAAAAAGAAAATATCTTCCGTTCAAAACTGGAAAGAAGCTTTCTGAGAAACTGCTCTGTGTTTTGTTAATTCATCTCACCGAGTTACATCTTTCCCTTCAAGAAGCCTTTCGCTAAGGCTGTTCTTGTGGAATTGGCAAAGGGATATTTGGAAGCCCATACAGGGCTATGGTGAAAAAGGAAATATCTTCGGTTCAAAACAGGAAAGAAGCTCTCTGAGAAACTGCTCTGTGTTCTGTTAATTCATCTCACAGAGTTACATCTTTCCCTTCAAGAAGCCTTTCTCTAAGGCTGTTCTTGTGGAATTGGCAAAGGGATATTTGGAAGCCCATAGAGGGCTATGGTGTAAAGGAAATATCTTCCGTTCAAAACTGGAAAGAATCTTTCTGAGAAACGGCTCTGTGTTCTGTTAATTCATCTCACAGAGTTACATCTTTCCCTTCAAGAAGCCTCTCGCTAAGGCTGTTCTTGTGGAATTGGCAAAGGGATATTTCCAAGCCCATAGAGGGCTATGGTGAAAAAGGAAATATCTTCCGTTCAAAACTGGAAAGAAGATTTCTGAGAAACTGCTCTGTGTTCTGTTCATTCATCTCACAGAGTTACATCTTTCCCTTCAAGCAGCCTTTCGCTAAGGCTGTTCTTGTGGAATTGGCAAAGGGATATTTGGAAGCCCATAGAGGGCTATGGTGAAAAAGGAAATATCCCCCGTTCAAAACTGGAAAGAAACTTTCTGAGAAACTACTCTGTGTTCTGTTAATTCATCTAACAGAGTTATATCTTTCCCTTCAAGAAGCCTTTCGCAAAGGCTGGTCTTGTGGAATTGGCAAAGGGATATTTGGAAGCCCATAGAGGGCTATGGTGAAAAAGGAAATATCTTCCGTTCAAAACTGGAAAGAAGCTTTCTGAGAAACTGCTCTGTGTTCTATTAATTCATCTCACAGAGTTACATCTTTCCCTTCAAGAAGCCTTTCGCTAAGGCTGTTCTTGTGGAATTGGCAAAGGGATATTTGGAAGCCCATAGAGGGCTATGGTGAAAAAGGAAATATCTTCCGTTCAAAACTGGAAAGAAGCTTTCTGAGAAACTGCTCTGTGTTCTGTTAATTCATCTCACAGAGTTACATCTTTCCCTTCAAGAAGCCTTTCGCTAAGGCTGTTCTTGTGGAATTGGCAAAGGGATATTTGGAAGCCCATAGAGCGCTATGGTGAAAAAGGAAATATCTTCCGTTCAAAACTGGAAAGAAGCTTTCTGAGAAACTGCTCTGTGTTCTGTTAATTCATCTCACAGAGTTACATCTTTCCTTTCAAGAAGCCTTTCGCTAAGGCTGTTCTTGTGGAATTGGCAAAGGGATATTTGGAAGCCCATAGAGGGCTATGGTGAAAAAGGAAATATCTTCCGTTCAAACCTGGAAAGAAGCTTTCTGAGAAACTGCTCTGTGTTCTGTTAATTCATCTCACAGAGTTACATCTTTCCCTTCAAGAAGCCTTTCGCTAAGGCTGTTCTTGTGGAATTGGCAAAGGGATATTTGGAAGCCCATGGAGGACTATGGTGAAAAAGGAAATATCTTCCGTTCAAAACTGGAAAGAAGCTTTCTGAGAAACGGCTCTGTGTTCTGTTAATTCACCTCACAGAGTTACATCTTTCCCTTCAAGAAGCCTTTCGCTAAGGCTGTTCTTGTGGAATTGGCAAAGGGATATTTGGAAGCCCATAGAGGGCTATGGTGAAAAAGGAAATATCTTCCGTTCAAAAGTGGAAAGAAGCTTTCTGAGAAACGGCTCTGTGTTCTGTTAATTCATCTCACAGAGTTACATCTTTCCCTTCAAGAAGCCTTTCGCTAAGGCTGTTCTTGTGGAATTGGCAAAGGGATATTTGGAAGCCCATAAAGGGCTATGGTGAAAAAGGAAATATCTTCCGTTCAACACTGGAAGGAAGCTTTCTGAGAAACTGCTCTGTGTTCTGTTAATTCATCTCACAGAGTTACATCTTTCCCTTCAAGACGCCTTTCGCTAAGGCTGTTCTTGTGGAATTGGCAAAGGGATATTTGGAAGCCCATAGAGGGCTATGGTGAAAAAGGAAATATCTTCCGTTCAAAACTGGAAAGAAGCTTTCTGAGAAACTGCTCTGTGTTCTGTTAATTCATCTCACAGAGTTACATCTTTCCCTTCAAGAAGCCTTTCGCTAAGGCTGTTCTTGTGGAATTGGCAAAGGGATATTTGGAATCCCATAGAGGGCTATGGTGTAAAAGGAAATATCTTCCGTTCAAAACTGGAAAGAAGCTTTCTGAGAAACTGCTCTGTGTTCTGTTAATTCATCTCACAGAGTTACATCTTTCCCTTCAAGAAGCCTTTCGCTAAGGCTGTTCTTGTGGAATTGGCAAAGGGATATTTGGAAGCCCATAGAGGGCTATGGTGAAAAAGGAAATATCTTCCGTTCAAAACTGGAAAGAAGCTTTCTGAGAAACTGCTCTGTGTTCTGTTAATTCATCTCACAGAGTTACATCTTTCCCTTCAAGAAGCCTTTCGCTAAGGCTGTTCTGGTGGAATTGGCAAAGGGATATTTGGAAGCCCATAGAGCGCTATGGTGAAAAAGGAAATATCTTCCGTTCAAAACTGGAAAGAAGCTTTCTGAGAAACTGCTCTGTGTTCTGTTAATTCATCTCACAGAGTTACATCTTTCCCTTCAAGAAGCCTTTCGCTAAGGCTGTTCTTGTGGAATTGGCAAAGGGATATTTGGAAGCCCATAGAGGGCTATGGTGAAAAAGGAAATATCTTCCGTTCAAAACTGCAAAGAAGCTTTCTGAGAAACTGCTCTGTGTTCTGTTAATTCATCTCACAGAGTTACATCTTTCCCTTCAAGAAGCCTTTCGCTACGGCTGTTCTTGTGGAATTGGCAAAGGGATATTTGGAAGCCCATAGAGTGCTATGGTGAAAAAGAAAATATCTTCCGTTCAAAACTGGAAAGAAGCTTTCTGAGAAACTGCTCTGTGTTTTGTTAATTCATCTCACCGAGTTACATCTTTCCCTTCAAGAAGCCTTTCGCTAAGGCTGTTCTTGTGGAATTGGCAAAGGGATATTTGGAAGCCCATAGAGGGCTATGGTGAAAAAGGAAATATCTTCGGTTCAAAACAGGAAAGAAGCTCTCTGAGAAACTGCTCTGTGTTCTGTTAATTCATCTCACAGAGTTACATCTTTCCCTTCAAGAAGCCTTTCTCTAAGGCTGTTCTTGTGGAATTGGCAAAGGGATATTTGGAAGCCCATAGAGGGCTATGGTGTAAAGGAAATATCTTCCGTTCAAAACTGGAAAGAAGCTTTCTGAGAAACGGCTCTGTGTTCTGTTAATTCATCTCACAGAGTTACATCTTTCCCTTCAAGAAGCCTTTCGCTAAGGCTCTTCTTGTGGAATTGGCAAAGGGATATTTCCAAGCCCATAGAGGGCTATGGTGAAAAAGGAAATATCTTCCGTTCAAAACTGGAAAGAAGATTTCTGAGAAACTGCTCTGTGTTCTGTTCATTCATCTCACAGAGTTACATCTTTCCCTTCAAGCAGCCTTTCGCTAAGGCTGTTCTTGTGGAATTGGCAAAGGGATATTTGGAAGCCCATAGAGGGCTATGGTGAAAAAGGAAATATCCCCCGTTCAAAACTGGAAAGAAACTTTCTGAGAAACTACTCTGTGTTCTGTTAATTCATCTAACAGAGTTATATCTTTCCCTTCAAGAAGCCTTTCGCAAAGGCTGGTCTTGTGGAATTGGCAAAGGGATATTTGGAAGCCCATAGAGGGCTATGGTGAAAAAGGAAATATCTTCCGTTCAAAACTGGAAAGAAGCTTTCTGAGAAACTGCTCTGTGTTCTGTTAATTCATCTCACAGAGTTACATCTTTCCCTTCAAGAAGCCTTTCGCTAAGGCTGTTCTTGTGGAATTGGCAAAGGGATATTTGGAAGCCCATAGAGGGCTACGGTGAAAAAGGAAATATCTTCCGTTCAAAACTGGAAAGAAGCTTTCTGAGAAACTGCTCTGTGTTCTGTTAATTCATCTCACAGAGTTACATCTTTCCCTTCAAGAAGCCTTTCGCTAAGGCTGTTCTTGTGGAATTGGCAAAGGGATATTTGGAAGCCCATAGAGGGCTATGGTGAAAAAGGAAATATCTTCCGTTCAAACCTGGAAAGAAGCTTTCTGAGAAACTGCTCTGTGTTCTGTTAATTCATCTCACAGAGTTACATCTTTCCCTTCAAGAAGCCTTTCGCTAAGGCTGTTCTTGTGGATTGGCAAAGGGATATTTGGAAGCCCATAGAGGACTATGGTGAAAAAGGAAATATCTTCCGTTCAAAACTGGAAAGAAGCTTTCTGAGAAACGGCTCTGTGTTCTGTTAATTCACCTCACAGAGTTACATCTTTCCCTTCAAGAAGCCTTTCGCTAAGGCTGTTCTTGTGGAATTGGCAAAGGGATATTTCGAAGCCCATACAGAGCTATGGTGAAATAGGAAATATCTTCCGTTCAAAACTGGAAAGAAGCTTTCTGAGAAACTGCTCTGTGTTCTGTTCATTCATCTCACAGAGTAACATCTTTCCCTTCAAGAAGCCTTTCGCTAAGGCTTTTTTTGTGGAATTGGCAATGGGATATTTGGAAGCCCATAGAGGGCTATGGTGAAAAAGGAAATATCTTCCGTTCAAAACTGGAAAGAAGCTTTCTGAGAAACTGCTCTGTGTTCTGTTAATTCATCTCACAGAGTTACATCTTTCCCTTCAAGAAACCTTTCGCTAAGGCTGTTCTTGTGGAATTGGCAAAGGGATATTTGGAAGCCCATAGAGGGCTATGGTGAAAAAGGAAATATCTTCCGTTCAAAACTGGAAAGAAGGTTTCTGAGAAACTGCTCTGTGTTCTGTTAATTCATCTCACAGAGTTACATCTTTCCCTTCAAGAAGCCTTTCGCTAAGGCTGTTCTTGTGGAATTGGCAAAGGGATATTTGGAAGCCCATTGAGGGCTATGGTGAAAAAGGAAATATCTTCCGTTCAAAACTGGAAAGAAGCTTTCTGAGAAACTGCTCTGTGTTCTGTTAATTCATCTCACAGAGTTACATCTTTCCCTTCAAGAAGCCTTTCGCTAAGGCTGTTCTTGTGGAATTGGCAAAGGGATATTTGGAAGCCCATAGAGGGCTATGGTGAAAAAGGAAATATCTTCCGTTCAAAACTGCAAAGAAGCTTTCTGAGAAACTGCTCTGTGTTCTGTTAATTCATCTCACAGAGTTACATCTTTCCCTTCAAGAAGCCTTTCGCTAAGGCTGTTCTTGTGGAATTGGCAAAGGGATATTTGAAGCACATAGAGGGCTATGGTGAAAAAGGAAATATCTTCCGTTCAAAACTGGAAAGAAGCTTTCTGAGAAACTGCTCTGTGTTCTGTTAATTCATCTCACAGAGTTACATCTTTCCCTTCAAGAAGCCTTTCGCTAAGGCTGTTCTTGTGGAATTGGCAAAGGGATATTTGGAAGCCCATAGAGGGCTATGGTGAAAAAGCAAATATCTTCCGTTCAAAACTGGAAAGAAGCTTTCTGAGAAACGGCTCTGTGTTCTGTTAATTCATCTCCCAGAGTTACATCTTTCCCTTCAAGAAGCCTTTCGCTAACGCTGTTCTTGTGGAATTGGCAAAGGGATATTTGGAAGCCCATAGAGGGCTATGGTGAAAAAGGAAATATCTTCCGTTCAAAACTGGAAGGAAGCTTTCTGAGAAACTGCTCTGTGTTCTGTTAATTCATCTCACAGAGTTACATCTTTCCCTTCAAGAAGCCTTTCGCTAAGGCTGTTCTTGTGGAATTGGCAAAGGGATATTTCGAAGCCCATACAGAGCTATGGTGAAATAGGAAATATCTTCCGTTCAAAACTGGAAAGAAGCTTTCTGAGAAACTGCTCTGTGTTCTGTTCATTCATCTCACAGAGTAACATCTTTCCCTTCAAGAAGCCTTTCGCTAAGGCTTTTTTTGTGGAATTGGCAATGGGATATTTGGAAGCCCATAGAGGGCTATGGTGAAAAAGGAAATATCTTCCGTTCAAAACTGGAAAGAAGCTTTCTGAGAAACTGCTCTGTGTTCTGTTAATTCATCTCACAGAGTTACATCTTTCCCTTCAAGAAACCTTTCGCTAAGGCTGTTCTTGTGGAATTGGCAAAGGGATATTTGGAAGCCCATAGAGGGCTATGGTGAAAAAGGAAATATCTTCCGTTCAAAACTGGAAAGAAGGTTTCTGAGAAACTGCTCTGTGTTCTGTTAATTCATCTCACAGAGTTACATCTTTCCCTTCAAGAAGCCTTTCGCTAAGGCTGTTCTTGTGGAATTGGCAAAGGGATATTTGGAAGCCCATTGAGGGCTATGGTGAAAAAGGAAATATCTTCCGTTCAAAACTGGAAAGAAGCTTTCTGAGAAACTGCTCTGTGTTCTGTTAATTCATCTCACAGAGTTACATCTTTCCCTTCAAGAAGCCTTTCGCTAAGGCTGTTCTTGTGGAATTGGCAAAGGGATATTTGGAAGCCCATAGAGGGCTATGGTGAAAAAGGAAATATCTTCCGTTCAAAACTGGAAAGAAGCTTTCTGAGAAACTGCTCTGTGTTCTGTTAATTCATCTCACAGAGTTACATCTTTCCCTTCAAGAAGCCTTTCGCTAAGGCTGTTCTTGTGGAATTGGCAAAGGGATATTTGAAGCACATAGAGGGCTATGGTGAAAAAGGAAATATCTTCCGTTCAAAACTGGAAAGAAGCTTTCTGAGAAACTGCTCTGTGTTCTGTTAATTCATCTCACAGAGTTACATCTTTCCCTTCAAGAAGCCTTTCGCTAAGGCTGTTCTTGTGGAATTGGCAAAGGGATATTTGGAAGCCCATAGAGGGCTATGGTGAAAAAGCAAATATCTTCCGTTCAAAACTGGAAAGAAGCTTTCTGAGAAACGGCTCTGTGTTCTGTTAATTCATCTCACAGAGTTACATCTTTCCCTTCAAGAAGCCTTTCGCTAACGCTGTTCTTGTGGAATTGGCAAAGGGATATTTGGAAGCCCATAGAGGGCTATGGTGAAAAAGGAAATATCTTCCGTTCAAAACTGGAAGGAAGCTTTCTGAGAAACTGCTCTGTGTTCTGTTAATTCATCTCACAGAGTTACATCTTTCCCTTCAAGAAGCCTTTCGCTAAGGCTGTTCTTGTGGAATTGGCAAAGGGATATTTGGAAGCCCATAGAGGGCTATGGTGAAAAAGGAAATATCTTCCGTTCAAAACTGGAAAGAAGCTTTCTGAGAAACTGCTCTGTGTTCTGTTAATTCATCTCACAGAGTTACATCTTTCCCTTCAAGAAGCCTTTCGCTAAGGCTGTTCTTGTGGAATTGGCAAAGGGATATTTGGAATCCCATAGAGGGCTATGGTGTAAAAGGAAATATCTTCCGTTCAAAACTGGAAAGAAGCTTTCTGAGAAACTGCTCTGTGTTCTGTTAATTCATCTCACAGAGTTACATCTTTCCCTTCAAGAAGCCTTTCGCTAAGGCTGTTCTTGTGGAATTGTCAAAGGGATATTTGGAAGCCCATAGAGGGCTATGGTGAAAAAGGAAATATCTTCCGTTCAAAACGGGAAAGAAGCTTTCTGAGAAACTGCTCTGTGTTCTGTTAATTCATCTCACAGAGTTACATCTTTCCCTTCAAGAAGCCTTTCGCTAAGGCTGTTCTTGTGGAATTGGCAAAGGGATATTTGGAAGCCCATAGAGGGCTATGGTGAAAAAGGAAATATCTTCCGTTCAAAACTGGAAAGAAGCTTTCTGAGAAACTGCTCTGTGTTCTGTTAATTCATCTCACAGAGTTACATCTTTCCCTTCAAAAAGCCTTTCGCTAAGGCTGTTCTTGTGGAATTGGCAAAGGGATATTTGGAAGCCCATATAGCGCTATGGTGAAAAAGGAAATATCTTCCGTTCAAAACTGGAAAGAAGCTTTCTGAGAAACTGCTCTGTGTTCTGTTAATTCATCTCACAGAGTTACATCTTTCCCTTCAAGAAGCCTTTCGCTAAGGCTGTTCTTGTGGAATTGGCAAAGGGATATTTGGAAGCCCATAGAGGGCTATGGTGAAAAAGGAAATATCTTCCGTTCAAAACTGCAAAGAAGCTTTCTGAGAAACTGCTCTGTGTTCTGTTAATTCATCTCACAGAGTTACATCTTTCCCTTCAAGAAGCCTTTCACTACGGCTGTTCTTGTGGAATTGGCAAAGGGATATTTGGAAGCCCATAGAGTGCTATGGTGAAAAAGAAAATATCTTCCGTTCAAAACTGGAAAGAAGCTTTCTGAGAAACTGCTCTGTGTTTTGTTAATTCATCTCACCGAGTTACATCTTTCCCTTCAAGAAGCCTTTCGCTAAGGCTGTTCTTGTGGAATTGGCAAAGGGATATTTGGAAGCCCATACAGGGCTATGGTGAAAAAGGACATATCTTCGGTTCAAAACAGGAAAGAAGCTCTCTGAGAAACTGCTCTGTGTTCTGTTAATTCATCTCACAGAGTTACATCTTTCCCTTCAAGAAGCCTTTCTCTAAGGCTGTTCTTGTGGAATTGGCAAAGGGATATTTGGAAGCCCATAGAGGGCTATGGTGTAAAGGAAATATCTTCCGTTCAAAACTGGAAAGAATCTTTCTGAGAAACGGCTCTGTGTTCTGTTAATTCATCTCACAGAGTTACATCTTTCCCTTCAAGAAGCCTTTCGCTAAGGCTGTTCTTGTGGAATTGGCAAAGGGATATTTCCAAGCCCATAGAGGGCTATGGTGAAAAAGGAAATATCTTCCGTTCAAAACTGGAAAGAAGATTTCTGAGAAACTGCTCTGTGTTCTGTTCATTCATCTCACAGAGTTACATCTTTCCCTTCAAGCAGCCTTTCGCTAAGGCTGTTCTTGTGGAATTGGCAAAGGGATATTTGGAAGCCCATAGAGGGCTATGGTGAAAAAGGAAATATCTTCCGTTCAAAACTGGAAAGAAGCTTTCTGAGAAACTGCTCTGTGTTCTGTTAATTCATCTCACAGAGTTACATCTTTCCATTCAAGAAGCCTTTCGCTAAGGCTGTTCTTGTGGAATTGGCAAAGGGATATTTGAAGCACATAGAGGGCTATGGTGAAAAAGGAAATATCTTCCGTTCAAAACTGGAAAGAAGCTTTCTGAGAAACTGCTCTGTGTTCTGTTAATTCATCTCACAGAGTTACATCTTTCCCTTCAAGAAGCCTTTCGCTAAGGCTGTTCTTGTGGAATTGGCAAAGGGATATTTGGAAGCCCATAGAGGGCTATGGTGAAAAAGCAAATATCTTCCGTTCAAAACTGGAAAGAAGCTTTCTGAGAAACGGCTCTGTGTTCTGTTAATTCATCTCACAGAGTTACATCTTTCCCTTCAAGAAGCCTTTCGCTAACGCTGTTCTTGTGGAATTGGCAAAGGGATATTTGGAAGCCCATAGAGGGCTATGGTGAAAAAGGAAATATCTTCCGTTCAAAACTGGAAGGAAGCTTTCTGAGAAACTGCTCTGTGTTCTGTTAATTCATCTCACAGAGTTACATCTTTCCCTTCAAGAAGCCTTTCGCTAAGGCTGTTCTTGTGGAATTGGCAAAGGGATATTTGGAAGCCCATAGAGGGCTATGGTGAAAAAGGAAATATCTTCCGTTCAAAACTGGAAAGAAGCTTTCTGAGAAACTGCTCTGTGTTCTGTTAATTCATCTCACAGAGTTACATCTTTCCCTTCAAGAAGCCTTTCGCTAAGGCTGTTCTTGTGGAATTGGCAAAGGGATATTTGGAATCCCATAGAGGGCTATGGTGTAAAAGGAAATATCTTCCGTTCAAAACTGGAAAGAAGCTTTCTGAGAAACTGCTCTGTGTTCTGTTAATTCATCTCACAGAGTTACATCTTTCCCTTCAAGAAGCCTTTCGCTAAGGCTGTTCTTGTGGAATTGGCAAAGGGATATTTGGAAGCCCATAGAGGTCTATGGTGAAAAAGGAAATATCTTCCGTTCAAAAGTGGAAAGAAGCTTTCTGAGAAACGGCTCTGTGTTCTGTTAATTCATCTCACAGAGTTACATCTTTCCCTTCAAGAAGCCTTTCGCTAAGGCTGTTCTTGTGGAATTGTCAAAGGGATATTTGGAAGCCCATAGAGGGCTATGGTGAAAAAGGAAATATCTTCCGCTCAAAACGGGAAAGAAGCTTTCTGAGAAACTGCTCTGTGTTCTGTTAATTCATCTCACAGAGTTACATCTTTCCCTTCAAGAAGCCTTTCGCTAAGGCTGTTCTTGTGGAATTGGCAAAGGGATATTTGGAAGCCCATAGAGGGCTATGGTGAAAAAGGAAATATCTTCCGTTCAAAACTGGAAAGAAGCTTTCTGAGAAACTGCTCTGTGTTCTGTTAATTCATCTCACAGAGTTACATCTTTCCCTTCAAAAAGCCTTTCGCTAAGGCTGTTCTTGTGGAATTGGCAAAGGGATATTTGGAAGCCCATATAGCGCTATGGTGAAAAAGGAAATATCTTCCGTTCAAAACTGGAAAGAAGCTTTCTGAGAAACTGCTCTGTGTTCTGTTAATTCATCTCACAGAGTTACATCTTTCCCTTCAAGAAGCCTTTCGGTAAGGCTGTTCTTGTGGAATTGGCAAAGGGATATTTGGAAGCCCATAGAGGGCTATGGTGAAAAAGGAAATATCTTCCGTTCAAAACTGCAAAGAAGCTTTCTGAGAAACTGCTCTGTGTTCTGTTAATTCATCTCACAGAGTTACATCTTTCCCTTCAAGAAGCCTTTCACTACGGCTGTTCTTGTGGAATTGGCAAAGGGATATTTGGAAGCCCATAGGGTGCTATGGTGAAAAAGAAAATATCTTCCGTTCAAAACTGGAAAGAAGCTTTCTGAGAAACTGCTCTGTGTTTTGTTAATTCATCTCACCGAGTTACATCTTTCCCTTCAAGAAGCCTTTCGCTAAGGCTGTTCTTGTGGAATTGGCAAAGGGATATTTGGAAGCCCATACAGGGCTATGGTGAAAAAGGAAATATCTTCGGTTCAAAACAGGAAAGAAGCTCTCTGAGAAACTGCTCTGTGTTCTGTTAATTCATCTCACAGAGTTACATCTTTCCCTTCAAGAAGCCTTTCTCTAAGGCTGTTCTTGTGGAATTGGCAAAGGGATATTTGGAAGCCCATAGAGGGCTATGGTGTAAAGGAAATATCTTCCGTTCAAAACTGGAAAGAATCTTTCTGAGAAACGGCTCTGTGTTCTGTTAATTCATCTCACAGAGTTACATCTTTCCCTTCAAGAAGCCTTTCGCTAAGGCTGTTCTTGTGGAATTGGCAAAGGGATATTTCCAAGCCCATAGAGGGCTTTGGTGAAAAAGGAAATATCTTCCGTTCAAAACTGGAAAGAAGATTTCTGAGAAACTGCTCTGTGTTCTGTTCATTCATCTCACAGAGTTACATCTTTCCCTTCAAGCAGCCTTTCGCTAAGGCTGTTCTTGTGGAATTGGCAAAGGGATATTTGGAAGCCCATAGAGGGCTATGGTGAAAAAGGAAATATCCCCCGTTCAAAACTGGAAAGAAACTTTCTGAGAAACTACTCTGTGTTCTGTTAATTCATCTAACAGAGTTATATCTTTCCCTTCAAGAAGCCTTTCGCAAAGGCTGGTCTTGTGGAATTGGCAAAGGGATATTTGGAAGCCCATAGAGGGCTATGGTGAAAAAGGAAATATCTTCCGTTCAAAACTGGAAAGAAGCTTTCTGAGAAACTGCTCTGTGTTCTGTTAATTCATCTCACAGAGTTACATCTTTCCCTTCAAGAAGCCTTTCGCTAAGGCTGTTCTTGTGGAATTGGCAAAGGGATATTTCCAAGCCCATAGAGGGCTATGGTGAAAAAGGAAATATCTTCCGTTCAAAACTGGAAAGAAGCTTTCTGAGAAACTGCTCTGTGTTCTGTTAATTCATCTCACAGAGTTACATCTTTCCCTTCAAGAAGCCTTTCGCTAAGGCTGTTCTTGTGGAATTGGCAAAGGGATATTTGGAAGCCCATAGAGCGCTATGGTGAAAAAGGAAATATCTTCCGTTCAAAACTGGAAAGAAGCTTTCTGAGAAACTGCTCTGTGTTCTGTTAATTCATCTCACAGAGTTACATCTTTCCTTTCAAGAAGCCTTTCGCTAAGGCTGTTCTTGTGGAATTGGCAAAGGGATATTTGGAAGCCCATAGAGGGCTATGGTGAAAAAGGAAATATCTTCCGTTCAAACCTGGAAAGAAGCTTTCTGAGAAACTGCTCTGTGTTCTGTTAATTCATCTCACAGAGTTACATCTTTCCCTTCAAGAAGCCTTTCGCTAAGGCTGTTCTTGTGGAATTGGCAAAGGGATATTTGGAAGCCCATAGAGGACTATGGTGAAAAAGGAAATATCTTCCGTTCAAAACTGGAAAGAAGCTTTCTGAGAAACGGCTCTGTGTTCTGTTAATTCACCTCACAGAGTTACATCTTTCCCTTCAAGAAGCCTTTCGCTAAGGCTGTTCTTGTGGAATTGGCAAAGGGATATTTGGAAGCCCATAAAGGGCTATGGTGAAAAAGGAAATATCTTCCGTTCAAAAGTGGAAAGAAGCTTTCTGAGAAACGGCTCTGTGTTCTGTTAATTCATCTCACAGAGTTACATCTTTCCCTTCAAGAAGCCTTTCGCTAAGGCTGTTCTTGTGGAATTGGCAAAGGGATATTTGGAAGCCCATAAAGGGCTATGGTGAAAAAGGAAATATCTTCCGTTCAACACTGGAAGGAAGCTTTCTGAGAAACTGCTCTGTGTTCTGTTAATTCATCTCACAGAGTTACATCTTTCCCTTCAAGAAGCCTTTCGCTAAGGCTGTTCTTGTGGAATTGGCAAAGGGATATTTGGAAGCCCATAGAGGGCTATGGTGAAAAAGGAAATATCTTCCGTTCAAAACTGGAAAGAAGCTTTCTGAGAAACTGCTCTGTGTTCTGTTAATTCATCTCACAGAGTTACATCTTTCCCTTCAAGAAGCCTTTCGCTAAGGCTGTTCTTGTGGAATTGGCAAAGGGATATTTGGAATCCCATAGAGGGCTATGGTGTAAAAGGAAATATCTTCCGTTCAAAACTGGAAAGAAGCTTTCTGAGAAACTGCTCTGTGTTCTGTTAATTCATCTCACAGAGTTACATCTTTCCCTTCAAGAAGCCTTTCGCTAAGGCTGTTCTTGTGGAATTGGCAAAGGGATATTTGGAAGCCCATAGAGGGCTATGGTGAAAAAGGAAATATCTTCCGTTCAAAACTGGAAAGAAGCTTTCTGAGAAACTGCTCTGTGTTCTGTTAATTCATCTCACAGAGTTACATCTTTCCCTTCAAAAAGCCTTTCGCTAAGGCTGTTCTGGTGGAATTGGCAAAGGGATATTTGGAAGCCCATAGAGCGCTATGGTGAAAAAGGAAATATCTTCCGTTCAAAACTGGAAAGAAGCTTTCTGAGAAACTGCTCTGTGTTCTGTTAATTCATCTCACAGAGTTACATCTTTCCCTTCAAGAAGCCTTTCGCTAAGGCTCTTCTTGTGGAATTGGCAAAGGGATATTTCCAAGCCCATAGAGGGCTATGGTGAAAAAGGAAATATCTTCCGTTCAAAACTGGAAAGAAGATTTCTGAGAAACTGCTCTGTGTTCTGTTCATTCATCTCACAGAGTTACATCTTTCCCTTCAAGCAGCCTTTCGCTAAGGCTGTTCTTGTGGAATTGGCAAAGGGATATTTGGAAGCCCATAGAGGGCTATGGTGAAAAAGGAAATATCCCCCGTTCAAAACTGGAAAGAAACTTTCTGAGAAACTACTCTGTGTTCTGTTAATTCATCTAACAGAGTTATATCTTTCCCTTCAAGAAGCCTTTCGCAAAGGCTGGTCTTGTGGAATTGGCAAAGGGATATTTGGAAGCCCATAGAGGGCTATGGTGAAAAAGGAAATATCTTCCGTTCAAAACTGGAAAGAAGCTTTCTGAGAAACTGCTCTGTGTTCTGTTAATTCATCTCACAGAGTTACATCTTTCCCTTCAAGAAGCCTTTCGCTAAGGCTGTTCTTGTGGAATTGGCAAAGGGATATTTGGAAGCCCATAGAGGGCTATGGTGAAAAAGGAAATATCTTCCGTTCAAAACTGGAAAGAAGCTTTCTGAGAAACTGCTCTGTGTTCTGTTAATTCATCTCACAGAGTTACATCTTTCCCTTCAAGAAGCCTTTCGCTAAGGCTGTTCTTGTGGATTGGCAAAGGGATATTTGGAAGCCCATAGAGGACTATGGTGAAAAAGGAAATATCTTCCGTTCAAAACTGGAAAGAAGCTTTCTGAGAAACGGCTCTGTGTTCTGTTAATTCACCTCACAGAGTTACATCTTTCCCTTCAAGAAGCCTTTCGCTAAGGCTGTTCTTGTGGAATTGGCAAAGGGATATTTCGAAGCCCATACAGAGCTATGGTGAAATAGGAAATATCTTCCGTTCAAAACTGGAAAGAAGCTTTCTGAGAAACTGCTCTGTGTTCTGTTCATTCATCTCACAGAGTAACATCTTTCCCTTCAAGAAGCCTTTCGCTAAGGCTTTTTTTGTGGAATTGGCAATGGGATATTTGGAAGCCCATAGAGGGCTATGGTGAAAAAGGAAATATCTTCCGTTCAAAACTGGAAAGAAGCTTTCTGAGAAACTGCTCTGTGTTCTGTTAATTCATCTCACAGAGTTACATCTTTCCCTTCAAGAAACCTTTCGCTAAGGCTGTTCTTGTGGAATTGGCAAAGGGATATTTGGAAGCCCATAGAGGGCTATGGTGAAAAAGGAAATATCTTCCGTTCAAAACTGGAAAGAAGGTTTCTGAGAAACTGCTCTGTGTTCTGTTAATTCATCTCACAGAGTTACATCTTTCCCTTCAAGAAGCCTTTCGCTAAGGCTGTTCTTGTGGAATTGGCAAAGGGATATTTGGAAGCCCATTGAGGGCTATGGTGAAAAAGGAAATATCTTCCGTTCAAAACTGGAAAGAAGCTTTCTGAGAAACTGCTCTGTGTTCTGTTAATTCATCTCACAGAGTTACATCTTTCCCTTCAAGAAGCCTTTCGCTAAGGCTGTTCTTGTGGAATTGGCTAAGGGATATTTGGAAGCCCATAGAGGGCTATGGTGAAAAAGGAAATATCTTCCGTTCAAAACTGGAAAGAAGCTTTCTGAGAAACTGCTCTGTGTTCTGTTAATTCATCTCACAGAGTTACATCTTTCCCTTCAAGAAGCCTTTCGCTAAGGCTGTTCTTGTGGAATTGGCAAAGGGATATTTGAAGCACATAGAGGGCTATGGTGAAAAAGGAAATATCTTCCGTTCAAAACTGGAAAGAAGCTTTCTGAGAAACTGCTCTGTGTTCTGTTAATTCATCTCACAGAGTTACATCTTTCCCTTCAAGAAGCCTTTCGCTAAGGCTGTTCTTGTGGAATTGGCAAAGGGATATTTGGAAGCCCATAGAGGGCTATGGTGAAAAAGCAAATATCTTCCGTTCAAAACTGGAAAGAAGCTTTCTGAGAAACTGCTCTGTGTTCTGTTAATTCATCTCACAGAGTTACATCTTTCCCTTCAAGAAGCCTTTCGCTAAGGCTGTTCTTGTGGAATTGGCAAAGGGATATTTGGAAGCCCATAGAGGGCTATGGTGAAAAAGGAAATATCTTCCGTTCAAACCTGGAAAGAAGCTTTCTGAGAAACTGCTCTGTGTTCTGTTAATTCATCTCACAGAGTTACATCTTTCCCTTCAAGAAGCCTTTCGCTACGGCTGTTCTTGTGGAATTGGCAAAGGGATATTTGGAAGCCCATAGAGTGCTATGGTGAAAAAGAAAATATCTTCCGTTCAAAACTGGAAAGAAGCTTTCTGAGAAACTGCTCTGTGTTTTGTTAATTCATCTCACCGAGTTACATCTTTCCCTTCAAGAAGCCTTTCGCTAAGGCTGTTCTTGTGGAATTGGCAAAGGGATATTTGGAAGCCCATAGAGGGCTATGGTGAAAAAGGAAATATCTTCGGTTCAAAACAGGAAAGAAGCTCTCTGAGAAACTGCTCTGTGTTCTGTTAATTCATCTCACAGAGTTACATCTTTCCCTTCAAGAAGCCTTTCGCTAAGGCTGTTCTTGTGGAATTGGCAAAGGGATATTTGGAAGCCCATAGAGGGCTATGGTGAAAAAGGAAATATCTTCCGTTCAAAAGTGGAAAGAAGCTTTCTGAGAAACGGCTCTGTGTTCTGTTAATTCATCTCACAGAGTTACATCTTTCCCTTCAAGAAGCCTTTCGCTAAGGCTGTTCTTGTGGAATTGTCAAAGGGATATTTGGAAGCCCATAGAGGGCTATGGTGAAAAAGGAAATATCTTCCGTTCAAAACGGGAAAGAAGCTTTCTGAGAAACTGCTCTGTGTTCTGTTAATTCATCTCACAGAGTTACATCTTTCCCTTCAAGAAGCCTTTCGCTAAGGCTGTTCTTGTGGAATTGGCAAAGGGATATTTGGAAGCCCATAGAGGGCTATGGTGAAAAAGGAAATATCTTCCGTTCAAAACTGGAAAGAAGCTTTCTGAGAAACTGCTCTGTGTTCTGTTAATTCATCTCACAGAGTTACATCTTTCCCTTCAAAAAGCCTTTCGCTAAGGCTGTTCTTGTGGAATTGGCAAAGGGATATTTGGAAGCCCATATAGCGCTATGGTGAAAAAGGAAATATCTTCCGTTCAAAACTGGAAAGAAGCTTTCTGAGAAACTGCTCTGTGTTCTGTTAATTCATCTCACAGAGTTACATCTTTCCCTTCAAGAAGCCTTTCGCTAAGGCTGTTGTTGTGGAATTGGCAAAGGGATATTTGGAAGCCCATAGAGGGCTATGGTGAAAAAGGAAATATCTTCCGTTCAAAACTGCAAAGAAGCTTTCTGAGAAACTGCTCTGTGTTCTGTTAATTCATCTCACAGAGTTACATCTTTCCCTTCAAGAAGCCTTTCGCTACGGCTGTTCTTGTGGAATTGGCAAAGGGATATTTGGAAGCCCATAGAGTGCTATGGTGAAAAAGAAAATATCTTCCGTTCAAAACTGGAAAGAAGCTTTCTGAGAAACTGCTCTGTGTTTTGTTAATTCATCTCACCGACTTACATCTTTCCCTTCAAGAAGCCTTTCGCTAAGGCTGTTCTTGTGGAATTGGCAAAGGGATATTTGGAAGCCCATACAGGGCTATGGTGAAAAAGGAAATATCTTCGGTTCAAAACAGGAAAGAAGCTCTCTGAGAAACTGCTCTGTGTTCTGTTAATTCATCTCACAGAGTTACATCTTTCCCTTCAAGTAGCCTTTCTCTAAGGCTGTTCTTGTGGAATTGGCAAAGGGATATTTGGAAGCCCATAGAGGGCTATGGTGTAAAGGAAATATCTTCCGTTCAAAACTGGAAAGAATCTTTCTGAGAAACGGCTCTGTGTTCTGTTAATTCATCTCACAGAGTTACATCTTTCCCTTCAAGAAGCCTTTCGCTAAGGCTGTTCTTGTGGAATTGGCAAAGGGATATTTCCAAGCCCATAGAGGGCTATGGTGAAAAAGGAAATATCTTCCGTTCAAAACTGGAAAGAAGATTTCTGAGAAACTGCTCTGTGTTCTGTTCATTCATCTCACAGAGTTACATCTTTCCCTTCAAGCAGCCTTTCGCTAAGGCTGTTCTTGTGGAATTGGCAAAGGGATATTTGGAAGCCCATAGAGGGCTATGGTGAAAAAGGAAATATCCCCCGTTCAAAACTGGAAAGAAACTTTCTGAGAAACTACTCTGTGTTCTGTTAATTCATCTAACAGAGTTATATCTTTCCCTTCAAGAAGCCTTTCGCAAAGGCTGGTCTTGTGGAATTGGCAAAGGGATATTTGGAAGCCCATAGAGGGCTATGGTGAAAAAGGAAATATCTTCCGTTCAAAACTGGAAAGAAGCTTTCTGAGAAACTGCTCTGTGTTCTGTTAATTCATCTCACAGAGTTACATCTTTCCCTTCAAGAAGCCTTTCGCTAAGGCTGTTCTTGTGGAATTGGCAAAGGGATATTTGGAAGCCCATAGAGGGCTATGGTGAAAAAGGAAATATCTTCCGTTCAAAACTGGAAAGAAGCTTTCTGAGAAACTGCTCTGTGTTCTGTTAATTCATCTCACAGAGTTACATCTTTCCCTTCAAGAAGCCTTTCGCTAAGGCTGTTCTTGTGGAATTGGCAAAGGGATATTTGGAAGCCCATAGAGCGCTATGGTGAAAAAGGAAATATCTTCCGTTCAAAACTGGAAAGAAGCTTTCTGAGAAACTGCTCTGTGTTCTGTTAATTCATCTCACAGAGTTACATCTTTCCTTTCAAGAAGCCTTTCGCTAAGGCTGTTCTTGTGGAATTGGCAAAGGGATATTTGGAAGCCCATAGAGGGCTATGGTGAAAAAGGAAATATCTTCCGTTCAAACCTGGAAAGAAGCTTTCTGAGAAACTGCTCTGTGTTCTGTTAATTCATCTCACAGAGTTACATCTTTCCCTTCAAGAAGCCTTTCGCTAAGGCTGTTCTTGTGGAATTGGCAAAGGGATATTTGGAAGCCCATAGAGGACTATGGTGAAAAAGGAAATATCTTCCGTTCAAAACTGGAAAGAAGCTTTCTGAGAAACGGCTCTGTGTTCTGTTAATTCACCTCACAGAGTTACATCTTTCCCTTCAAGAAGCCTTTCGCTAAGGCTGTTCTTGTGGAATTGGCAAAGGGATATTTGGAAGCCCATAGAGGGCTATGGTGAAAAAGGAAATATCTTCCGTTCAAAAGTGGAAAGAAGCTTTCTGAGAAACGGCTCTGTGTTCTGTTAATTCATCTCACAGAGTTACATCTTTCCCTTCAAGAAGCCTTTCGCTAAGGCTGTTCTTGTGGAATTGGCAAAGGGATATTTGGAAGCCCATAAAGGGCTATGGTGAAAAAGGAAATATCTTCCGTTCAACACTGGAAGGAAGCTTTCTGAGAAACTGCTCTGTGTTCTGTTAATTCATCTCACAGAGTTACATCTTTCCCTTCAAGAAGCCTTTCGCTAAGGCTGTTCTTGTGGAATTGGCAAAGGGATATTTGGAAGCCCATAGAGGGCTATGGTGAAAAAGGAAATATCTTCCGTTCAAAACTGGAAAGAAGCTTTCTGAGAAACTGCTCTGTGTTCTGTTAATTCATCTCACAGAGTTACATCTTTCCCTTCAAGAAGCCTTTCGCTAAGGCTGTTCTTGTGGAATTGGCAAAGGGATATTTGGAATCCCATAGAGGGCTATGGTGTAAAAGGAAATATCTTCCGTTCAAAACTGGAAAGAAGCTTTCTGAGAAACTGCTCTGTGTTCTGTTAATTCATCTCACAGAGTTACATCTTTCCCTTCAAGAAGCCTTTCGCTAAGGCTGTTCTTGTGGAATTGGCAAAGGGATATTTGGAAGCCCATAGAGGGCTATGGTGAAAAAGGAAATATCTTCCGTTCAAAACTGGAAAGAAGCTTTCTGAGAAACTGCTCTGTGTTCTGTTAATTCATCTCACAGAGTTACATCTTTCCCTTCAAGAAGCCTTTCGCTAAGGCTGTTCTGGTGGAATTGGCAAAGGGATATTTGGAAGCCCATAGAGCGCTATGGTGAAAAAGGAAATATCTTCCGTTCAAAACTGGAAAGAAGCTTTCTGAGAAACTGCTCTGTGTTCTGTTAATTCATCTCACAGAGTTACATCTTTCCCTTCAAGAAGCCTTTCGCTAAGGCTGTTCTTGTGGAATTGGCAAAGGGATATTTGGAAGCCCATAGAGGGCTATGGTGAAAAAGGAAATATCTTCCGTTCAAAACTGCAAAGAAGCTTTCTGAGAAACTGCTCTGTGTTCTGTTAATTCATCTCACAGAGTTACATCTTTCCCTTCAAGAAGCCTTTCGCTACGGCTGTTCTTGTGGAATTGGCAAAGGGATATTTGGAAGCCCATAGAGTGCTATGGTGAAAAAGAAAATATCTTCCGTTCAAAACTGGAAAGAAGCTTTCTGAGAAACTGCTCTGTGTTTTGTTAATTCATCTCACCGAGTTACATCTTTCCCTTCAAGAAGCCTTTCGCTAAGGCTGTTCTTGTGGAATTGGCAAAGGGATATTTGGAAGCCCATAGAGGGCTATGGTGAAAAAGGAAATATCTTCGGTTCAAAACAGGAAAGAAGCTCTCTGAGAAACTGCTCTGTGTTCTGTTAATTCATCTCACAGAGTTACATCTTTCCCTTCAAGAAGCCTTTCTCTAAGGCTGTTCTTGTGGAATTGGCAAAGGGATATTTGGAAGCCCATAGAGGGCTATGGTGTAAAGGAAATATCTTCCGTTCAAAACTGGAACGAAGCTTTCTGAGAAACGGCTCTGTGTTCTGTTAATTCATCTCACAGAGTTACATCTTTCCCTTCAAGAAGCCTTTCGCTAAGGCTCTTCTTGTGGAATTGGCAAAGGGATATTTCCAAGCCCATAGAGGGCTATGGTGAAAAAGGAAATATCTTCCGTTCAAAACTGGAAAGAAGATTTCTGAGAAACTGCTCTGTGTTCTGTTAATTCATCTCACAGAGTTACATCTTTCCCTTCAAGAAGCCTTTCGCTAAGGCTGTTCTTGTGGAATTGGCAAAGGGATATTTGGAAGCCCATAGAGGGCTATGGTGAAAAAGGAAATATCCCCCGTTCAAAACTGGAAAGAAACTGTCTGAGAAACTACTCTGTGTTCTGTTAATTCATCTAACAGAGTTATATCTTTCCCTTCAAGAAGCCTTTCGCAAAGGCTGGTCTTGTGGAATTGGCAAAGGGATATTTGGAAGCCCATAGAGGGCTATGGTGAAAAAGGAAATATCTTCCGTTCAAAACTGGAAAGAAGCTTTCTGAGAAACTGCTCTGTGTTCTGTTAATTCATCTCACAGAGTTACATCTTTCCCTTCAAGAAGCCTTTCGCTAAGGCTGTTCTTGTGGAATTGGCAAAGGGATATTTGGAAGCCCATAGAGGGCTACGGTGAAAAAGGAAATATCTTCCGTTCAAAACTGGAAAGAAGCTTTCTGAGAAACTGCTCTGTGTTCTGTTAATTCATCTCACAGAGTTACATCTTTCCCTTCAAGAAGCCTTTCGCTAAGGCTGTTCTTGTGGAATTGGCAAAGGGATATTTGGAAGCCCATAGAGGGCTATGGTGAAAAAGGAAATATCTTCCGTTCAAACCTGGAAAGAAGCTTTCTGAGAAACTGCTCTGTGTTCTGTTAATTCATCTCACAGAGTTACATCTTTCCCTTCAAGAAGCCTTTCGCTAAGGCTGTTCTTGTGGATTGGCAAAGGGATATTTGGAAGCCCATAGAGGACTATGGTGAAAAAGGAAATATCTTCCGTTCAAAACTGGAAAGAAGCTTTCTGAGAAACGGCTCTGTGTTCTGTTAATTCACCTCACAGAGTTACATCTTTCCCTTCAAGAAGCCTTTCGCTAAGGCTGTTCTTGTGGAATTGGCAAAGGGATATTTCGAAGCCCATACAGAGCTATGGTGAAATAGGAAATATCTTCCGTTCAAAACTGGAAAGAAGCTTTCTGAGAAACTGCTCTGTGTTCTGTTCATTCATCTCACAGAGTAACATCTTTCCCTTCAAGAAGCCTTTCGCTAAGGCTTTTTTTGTGGAATTGGCAATGGGATATTTGGAAGCCCATAGAGGGCTATGGTGAAAAAGGAAATATCTTCCGTTCAAAACTGGAAAGAAGCTTTCTGAGAAACTGCTCTGTGTTCTGTTAATTCATCTCACAGAGTTACATCTTTCCCTTCAAGAAACCTTTCGCTAAGGCTGTTCTTGTGGAATTGGCAAAGGGATATTTGGAAGCCCATAGAGGGCTATGGTGAAAAAGGAAATATCTTCCGTTCAAAACTGGAAAGAAGGTTTCTGAGAAACTGCTCTGTGTTCTGTTAATTCATCTCACAGAGTTACATCTTTCCCTTCAAGAAGCCTTTCGCTAAGGCTGTTCTTGTGGAATTGGCAAAGGGATATTTGGAAGCCCATTGAGGGCTATGGTGAAAAAGGAAATATCTTCCGTTCAAAACTGGAAAGAAGCTTTCTGAGAAACTGCTCTGTGTTCTGTTAATTCATCTCACAGAGTTACATCTTTCCCTTCAAGAAGCCTTTCGCTAAGGCTGTTCTTGTGGAATTGGCAAAGGGATATTTGGAAGCCCATAGAGGGCTATGGTGAAAAAGGAAATATCTTCCGTTCAAAACTGCAAAGAAGCTTTCTGAGAAACTGCTCTGTGTTCTGTTAATTCATCTCACAGAGTTACATCTTTCCCTTCAAGAAGCCTTTCGCTAAGGCTGTTCTTGTGGAATTGGCAAAGGGATATTTGAAGCACATAGAGGGCTATGGTGAAAAAGGAAATATCTTCCGTTCAAAACTGGAAAGAAGCTTTCTGAGAAACTGCTCTGTGTTCTGTTAATTCATCTCACAGAGTTACATCTTTCCCTTCAAGAAGCCTTTCGCTAAGGCTGTTCTTGTGGAATTGGCAAAGGGATATTTGGAAGCCCATAGAGGGCTATGGTGAAAAAGCAAATATCTTCCGTTCAAAACTGGAAAGAAGCTTTCTGAGAAACGGCTCTGTGTTCTGTTAATTCATCTCCCAGAGTTACATCTTTCCCTTCAAGAAGCCTTTCGCTAACGCTGTTCTTGTGGAATTGGCAAAGGGATATTTGGAAGCCCATAGAGGGCTATGGTGAAAAAGGAAATATCTTCCGTTCAAAACTGGAAGGAAGCTTTCTGAGAAACTGCTCTGTGTTCTGTTAATTCATCTCACAGAGTTACATCTTTCCCTTCAAGAAGCCTTTCGCTAAGGCTGTTCTTGTGGAATTGGCAAAGGGATATTTCGAAGCCCATACAGAGCTATGGTGAAATAGGAAATATCTTCCGTTCAAAACTGGAAAGAAGCTTTCTGAGAAACTGCTCTGTGTTCTGTTCATTCATCTCACAGAGTAACATCTTTCCCTTCAAGAAGCCTTTCGCTAAGGCTTTTTTTGTGGAATTGGCAATGGGATATTTGGAAGCCCATAGAGGGCTATGGTGAAAAAGGAAATATCTTCCGTTCAAAACTGGAAAGAAGCTTTCTGAGAAACTGCTCTGTGTTCTGTTAATTCATCTCACAGAGTTACATCTTTCCCTTCAAGAAACCTTTCGCTAAGGCTGTTCTTGTGGAATTGGCAAAGGGATATTTGGAAGCCCATAGAGGGCTATGGTGAAAAAGGAAATATCTTCCGTTCAAAACTGGAAAGAAGGTTTCTGAGAAACTGCTCTGTGTTCTGTTAATTCATCTCACAGAGTTACATCTTTCCCTTCAAGAAGCCTTTCGCTAAGGCTGTTCTTGTGGAATTGGCAAAGGGATATTTGGAAGCCCATTGAGGGCTATGGTGAAAAAGGAAATATCTTCCGTTCAAAACTGGAAAGAAGCTTTCTGAGAAACTGCTCTGTGTTCTGTTAATTCATCTCACAGAGTTACATCTTTCCCTTCAAGAAGCCTTTCGCTAAGGCTGTTCTTGTGGAATTGGCAAAGGGATATTTGGAAGCCCATAGAGGGCTATGGTGAAAAAGGAAATATCTTCCGTTCAAAACTGGAAAGAAGCTTTCTGAGAAACTGCTCTGTGTTCTGTTAATTCATCTCACAGAGTTACATCTTTCCCTTCAAGAAGCCTTTCGCTAAGGCTGTTCTTGTGGAATTGGCAAAGGGATATTTGAAGCACATAGAGGGCTATGGTGAAAAAGGAAATATCTTCCGTTCAAAACTGGAAAGAAGCTTTCTGAGAAACTGCTCTGTGTTCTGTTAATTCATCTCACAGAGTTACATCTTTCCCTTCAAGAAGCCTTTCGCTAAGGCTGTTCTTGTGGAATTGGCAAAGGGATATTTGGAAGCCCATAGAGGGCTATGGTGAAAAAGCAAATATCTTCCGTTCAAAACTGGAAAGAAGCTTTCTGAGAAACGGCTCTGTGTTCTGTTAATTCATCTCACAGAGTTACATCTTTCCCTTCAAGAAGCCTTTCGCTAAGGCTGTTCTTGTGGAATTGGCAAAGGGATATTTGAAGCACATAGAGGGCTATGGTGAAAAAGGAAATATCTTCCGTTCAAAACTGGAAAGAAGCTTTCTGAGAAACTGCTCTGTGTTCTGTTAATTCATCTCACAGAGTTACATCTTTCCCTTCAAGAAGCCTTTCGCTAAGGCTGTTCTTGTGGAATTGGCAAAGGGATATTTGGAAGCCCATAGAGGGCTATGGTGAAAAAGCAAATATCTTCCGTTCAAAACTGGAAAGAAGCTTTCTGAGAAACGGCTCTGTGTTCTGTTAATTCATCTCCCAGAGTTACATCTTTCCCTTCAAGAAGCCTTTCGCTAACGCTGTTCTTGTGGAATTGGCAAAGGGATATTTGGAAGCCCTTAGAGGGCTATGGTGAAAAAGGAAATATCTTCCGTTCAAAACTGGAAGGAAGCTTTCTGAGAAACTGCTCTGTGTTCTGTTAATTCATCTCACAGAGTTACATCTTTCCCTTCAAGAAGCCTTTCGCTAAGGCTGTTCTTGTGGAATTGGCAAAGGGATATTTCGAAGCCCATACAGAGCTATGGTGAAATAGGAAATATCTTCCGTTCAAAACTGGAAAGAAGCTTTCTGAGAAACTGCTCTGTGTTCTGTTCATTCATCTCACAGAGTAACATCTTTCCCTTCAAGAAGCCTTTCGCTAAGGCTTTTTTTGTGGAATTGGCAATGGGATATTTGGAAGCCCATAGAGGGCTATGGTGAAAAAGGAAATATCTTCCGTTCAAAACTGGAAAGAAGCTTTCTGAGAAACTGCTCTGTGTTCTGTTAATTCATCTCACAGAGTTACATCTTTCCCTTCAAGAAACCTTTCGCTAAGGCTGTTCTTGTGGAATTGGCAAAGGGATATTTGGAAGCCCATAGAGGGCTATGGTGAAAAAGGAAATATCTTCCGTTCAAAACTGGAAAGAAGGTTTCTGAGAAACTGCTCTGTGTTCTGTTAATTCATCTCACAGAGTTACATCTTTCCCTTCAAGAAGCCTTTCGCTAAGGCTGTTCTTGTGGAATTGGCAAAGGGATATTTGGAAGCCCATTGAGGGCTATGGTGAAAAAGGAAATATCTTCCGTTCAAAACTGGAAAGAAGCTTTCTGAGAAACTGCTCTGTGTTCTGTTAATTCATCTCACAGAGTTACATCTTTCCCTTCAAGAAGCCTTTCGCTAAGGCTGTTCTTGTGGAATTGGCAAAGGGATATTTGGAAGCCCATAGAGGGCTATGGTGAAAAAGGAAATATCTTCCGTTCAAAACTGGAAAGAAGCTTTCTGAGAAACTGCTCTGTGTTCTGTTAATTCATCTCACAGAGTTACATCTTTCCCTTCAAGAAGCCTTTCGCTAAGGCTGTTCTTGTGGAATTGGCAAAGGGATATTTGAAGCACATAGAGGGCTATGGTGAAAAAGGAAATATCTTCCGTTCAAAACTGGAAAGAAGCTTTCTGAGAAACTGCTCTGTGTTCTGTTAATTCATCTCACAGAGTTACATCTTTCCCTTCAAGAAGCCTTTCGCTAAGGCTGTTCTTGTGGAATTGGCAAAGGGATATTTGGAAGCCCATAGAGGGCTATGGTGAAAAAGCAAATATCTTCCGTTCAAAACTGGAAAGAAGCTTTCTGAGAAACGGCTCTGTGTTCTGTTAATTCATCTCACAGAGTTACATCTTTCCCTTCAAGAAGCCTTTCGCTAACGCTGTTCTTGTGGAATTGGCAAAGGGATATTTGGAAGCCCATAGAGGGCTATGGTGAAAAAGGAAATATCTTCCGTTCAAAACTGGAAGGAAGCTTTCTGAGAAACTGCTCTGTGTTCTGTTAATTCATCTCACAGAGTTACATCTTTCCCTTCAAGAAGCCTTTCGCTAAGGCTGTTCTTGTGGAATTGGCAAAGGGATATTTGGAAGCCCATAGAGGGCTATGGTGAAAAAGGAAATATCTTCCGTTCAAAACTGGAAAGAAGCTTTCTGAGAAACTGCTCTGTGTTCTGTTAATTCATCTCACAGAGTTACATCTTTCCCTTCAAGAAGCCTTTCGCTAAGGCTGTTCTTGTGGAATTGGCAAAGGGATATTTGGAATCCCATAGAGGGCTATGGTGTAAAAGGAAATATCTTCCGTTCAAAACTGGAAAGAAGCTTTCTGAGAAACTGCTCTGTGTTCTGTTAATTCATCTCACAGAGTTACATCTTTCCCTTCAAGAAGCCTTTCGCTAAGGCTGTTCTTGTGGAATTGTCAAAGGGATATTTGGAAGCCCATAGAGGGCTATGGTGAAAAAGGAAATATCTTCCGTTCAAAACGGGAAAGAAGCTTTCTGAGAAACTGCTCTGTGTTCTGTTAATTCATCTCACAGAGTTACATCTTTCCCTTCAAGAAGCCTTTCGCTAAGGCTGTTCTTGTGGAATTGGCAAAGGGATATTTGGAAGCCCATAGAGGGCTATGGTGAAAAAGGAAATATCTTCCGTTCAAAACTGGAAAGAAGCTTTCTGAGAAACTGCTCTGTGTTCTGTTAATTCATCTCACAGAGTTACATCTTTCCCTTCAAAAAGCCTTTCGCTAAGGCTGTTCTTGTGGAATTGGCAAAGGGATATTTGGAAGCCCATATAGCGCTATGGTGAAAAAGGAAATATCTTCCGTTCAAAACTGGAAAGAAGCTTTCTGAGAAACTGCTCTGTGTTCTGTTAATTCATCTCACAGAGTTACATCTTTCCCTTCAAGAAGCCTTTCGCTAAGGCTGTTCTTGTGGAATTGGCAAAGGGATATTTGGAAGCCCATAGAGGGCTATGGTGAAAAAGGAAATATCTTCCGTTCAAAACTGCAAAGAAGCTTTCTGAGAAACTGCTCTGTGTTCTGTTAATTCATCTCACAGAGTTACATCTTTCCCTTCAAGAAGCCTTTCACTACGGCTGTTCTTGTGGAATTGGCAAAGGGATATTTGGAAGCCCATAGAGTGCTATGGTGAAAAAGAAAATATCTTCCGTTCAAAACTGGAAAGAAGCTTTCTGAGAAACTGCTCTGTGTTTTGTTAATTCATCTCACCGAGTTACATCTTTCCCTTCAAGAAGCCTTTCGCTAAGGCTGTTCTTGTGGAATTGGCAAAGGGATATTTGGAAGCCCATACAGGGCTATGGTGAAAAAGGACATATCTTCGGTTCAAAACAGGAAAGAAGCTCTCTGAGAAACTGCTCTGTGTTCTGTTAATTCATCTCACAGAGTTACATCTTTCCCTTCAAGAAGCCTTTCTCTAAGGCTGTTCTTGTGGAATTGGCAAAGGGATATTTGGAAGCCCATAGAGGGCTATGGTGTAAAGGAAATATCTTCCGTTCAAAACTGGAAAGAATCTTTCTGAGAAACGGCTCTGTGTTCTGTTAATTCATCTCACAGAGTTACATCTTTCCCTTCAAGAAGCCTTTCGCTAAGGCTGTTCTTGTGGAATTGGCAAAGGGATATTTCCAAGCCCATAGAGGGCTATGGTGAAAAAGGAAATATCTTCCGTTCAAAACTGGAAAGAAGATTTCTGAGAAACTGCTCTGTGTTCTGTTCATTCATCTCACAGAGTTACATCTTTCCCTTCAAGCAGCCTTTCGCTAAGGCTGTTCTTGTGGAATTGGCAAAGGGATATTTGGAAGCCCATAGAGGGCTATGGTGAAAAAGGAAATATCTTCCGTTCAAAACTGGAAAGAAGCTTTCTGAGAAACTGCTCTGTGTTCTGTTAATTCATCTCACAGAGTTACATCTTTCCATTCAAGAAGCCTTTCGCTAAGGCTGTTCTTGTGGAATTGGCAAAGGGATATTTGAAGCACATAGAGGGCTATGGTGAAAAAGGAAATATCTTCCGTTCAAAACTGGAAAGAAGCTTTCTGAGAAACTGCTCTGTGTTCTGTTAATTCATCTCACAGAGTTACATCTTTCCCTTCAAGAAGCCTTTCGCTAAGGCTGTTCTTGTGGAATTGGCAAAGGGATATTTGGAAGCCCATAGAGGGCTATGGTGAAAAAGGAAATATCTTCCGTTCAAAACTGGAAGGAAGCTTTCTGAGAAACTGCTCTGTGTTCTGTTAATTCATCTCACAGAGTTACATCTTTCCCTTCAAGAAGCCTTTCGCTAAGGCTGTTCTTGTGGAATTGGCAAAGGGATATTTGGAAGCCCATAGAGGGCTATGGTGAAAAAGGAAATATCTTCCGTTCAAAACTGGAAAGAAGCTTTCTGAGAAACTGCTCTGTGTTCTGTTAATTCATCTCACAGAGTTACATCTTTCCCTTCAAGAAGCCTTTCGCTAAGGCTGTTCTTGTGGAATTGGCAAAGGGATATTTGGAATCCCATAGAGGGCTATGGTGTAAAAGGAAATATCTTCCGTTCAAAACTGGAAAGAAGCTTTCTGAGAAACTGCTCTGTGTTCTGTTAATTCATCTCACAGAGTTACATCTTTCCCTTCAAGAAGCCTTTCGCTAAGGCTGTTCTTGTGGAATTGGCAAAGGGATATTTGGAAGCCCATAGAGGGCTATGGTGAAAAAGGAAATATCTTCCGTTCAAAAGTGGAAAGAAGCTTTCTGAGAAACGGCTCTGTGTTCTGTTAATTCATCTCACAGAGTTACATCTTTCCCTTCAAGAAGCCTTTCGCTAAGGCTGTTCTTGTGGAATTGTCAAAGGGATATTTGGAAGCCCATAGAGGGCTATGGTGAAAAAGGAAATATCTTCCGTTCAAAACGGGAAAGAAGCTTTCTGAGAAACTGCTCTGTGTTCTGTTAATTCATCTCACAGAGTTACATCTTTCCCTTCAAGAAGCCTTTCGCTAAGGCTGTTCTTGTGGAATTGGCAAAGGGATATTTGGAAGCCCATAGAGGGCTATGGTGAAAAAGGAAATATCTTCCGTTCAAAACTGGAAAGAAGCTTTCTGAGAAACTGCTCTGTGTTCTGTTAATTCATCTCACAGAGTTACATCTTTCCCTTCAAAAAGCCTTTCGCTAAGGCTGTTCTTGTGGAATTGGCAAAGGGATATTTGGAAGCCCATATAGCGCTATGGTGAAAAAGGAAATATCTTCCGTTCAAAACTGGAAAGAAGCTTTCTGAGAAACTGCTCTGTGTTCTGTTAATTCATCTCACAGAGTTACATCTTTCCCTTCAAGAAGCCTTTCGCTAAGGCTGTTCTTGTGGAATTGGCAAAGGGATATTTGGAAGCCCATAGAGGGCTATGGTGAAAAAGGAAATATCTTCCGTTCAAAACTGCAAAGAAGCTTTCTGAGAAACTGCTCTGTGTTCTGTTAATTCATCTCACAGAGTTACATCTTTCCCTTCAAGAAGCCTTTCACTACGGCTGTTCTTGTGGAATTGGCAAAGGGATATTTGGAAGCCCATAGAGTGCTATGGTGAAAAAGAAAATATCTTCCGTTCAAAACTGGAAAGAAGCTTTCTGAGAAACTGCTCTGTGTTTTGTTAATTCATCTCACCGAGTTACATCTTTCCCTTCAAGAAGCCTTTCGCTAAGGCTGTTCTTGTGGAATTGGCAAAGGGATATTTGGAAGCCCATACAGGGCTATGGTGAAAAAGGAAATATCTTCGGTTCAAAACAGGAAAGAAGCTCTCTGAGAAACTGCTCTGTGTTCTGTTAATTCATCTCACAGAGTTACATCTTTCCCTTCAAGAAGCCTTTCTCTAAGGCTGTTCTTGTGGAATTGGCAAAGGGATATTTGGAAGCCCATAGAGGGCTATGGTGTAAAGGAAATATCTTCCGTTCAAAACTGGAAAGAATCTTTCTGAGAAACGGCTCTGTGTTCTGTTAATTCATCTCACAGAGTTACATCTTTCCCTTCAAGAAGCCTTTCGCTAAGGCTGTTCTTGTGGAATTGGCAAAGGGATATTTCCAAGCCCATAGAGGGCTTTGGTGAGAAAGGAAATATCTTCCGTTCAAAACTGGAAAGAAGATTTCTGAGAAACTGCTCTGTGTTCTGTTCATTCATCTCACAGAGTTACATCTTTCCCTTCAAGCAGCCTTTCGCTAAGGCTGTTCTTGTGGAATTGGCAAAGGGATATTTGGAAGCCCATAGAGGGCTATGGTGAAAAAGGAAATATCCCCCGTTCAAAACTGGAAAGAAACTTTCTGAGAAACTACTCTGTGTTCTGTTAATTCATCTAACAGAGTTATATCTTTCCCTTCAAGAAGCCTTTCGCAAAGGCTGGTCTTGTGGAATTGGCAAAGGGATATTTGGAAGCCCATAGAGGGCTATGGTGAAAAAGGAAATATCTTCCGTTCAAAACTGGAAAGAAGCTTTCTGAGAAACTGCTCTGTGTTCTGTTAATTCATCTCACAGAGTTACATCTTTCCCTTCAAGAAGCCTTTCGCTAAGGCTGTTCTTGTGGAATTGGCAAAGGGATATTTCCAAGCCCATAGAGGGCTATGGTGAAAAAGGAAATATCTTCCGTTCAAAACTGGAAAGAAGCTTTCTGAGAAACTGCTCTGTGTTCTGTTAATTCATCTCACAGAGTTACATCTTTCCCTTCAAGAAGCCTTTCGCTAAGGCTGTTCTTGTGGAATTGGCAAAGGGATATTTGGAAGCCCATAGAGCGCTATGGTGAAAAAGGAAATATCTTCCGTTCAAAACTGGAAAGAAGCTTTCTGAGAAACTGCTCTGTGTTCTGTTAATTCATCTCACAGAGTTACATCTTTCCTTTCAAGAAGCCTTTCGCTAAGGCTGTTGTTGTGGAATTGGCAAAGGGATATTTGGAAGCCCATAGAGGGCTATGGTGAAAAAGGAAATATCTTCCGTTCAAACCTGGAAAGAAGCTTTCTGAGAAACTGCTCTGTGTTCTGTTAATTCATCTCACAGAGTTACATCTTTCCCTTCAAGAAGCCTTTCGCTAAGGCTGTTCTTGTGGAATTGGCAAAGGGATATTTGGAAGCCCATAGAGGACTATGGTGAAAAAGGAAATATCTTCCGTTCAAAACTGGAAAGAAGCTTTCTGAGAAACGGCTCTGTGTTCTGTTAATTCACCTCACAGAGTTACATCTTTCCCTTCAAGAAGCCTTTCGCTAAGGCTGTTCTTGTGGAATTGGCAAAGGGATATTTGGAAGCCCATAAAGGGCTATGGTGAAAAAGGAAATATCTTCCGTTCAAAAGTGGAAAGAAGCTTTCTGAGAAACGGCTCTGTGTTCTGTTAATTCATCTCACAGAGTTACATCTTTCCCTTCAAGAAGCCTTTCGCTAAGGCTGTTCTTGTGGAATTGGCAAAGGGATATTTGGAAGCCCATAAAGGGCTATGGTGAAAAAGGAAATATCTTCCGTTCAACACTGGAAGGAAGCTTTCTGAGAAACTGCTCTGTGTTCTGTTAATTCATCTCACAGAGTTACATCTTTCCCTTCAAGAAGCCTTTCGCTAAGGCTGTTCTTGTGGAATTGGCAAAGGGATATTTGGAAGCCCATAGAGGGCTATGGTGAAAAAGGAAATATCTTCCGTTCAAAACTGGAAAGAAGCTTTCTGAGAAACTGCTCTGTGTTCTGTTAATTCATCTCACAGAGTTACATCTTTCCCTTCAAGAAGCCTTTCGCTAAGGCTGTTCTTGTGGAATTGGCAAAGGGATATTTGGAATCCCATAGAGGGCTATGGTGTAAAAGGAAATATCTTCCGTTCAAAACTGGAAAGAAGCTTTCTGAGAAACTGCTCTGTGTTCTGTTAATTCATCTCACAGAGTTACATCTTTCCCTTCAAGAAGCCTTTCGCTAAGGCTGTTCTTGTGGAATTGGCAAAGGGATATTTGGAAGCCCATAGAGGGCTATGGTGAAAAAGGAAATATCTTCCGTTCAAAACTGGAAAGAAGCTTTCTGAGAAACTGCTCTGTGTTCTGTTAATTCATCTCACAGAGTTACATCTTTCCCTTCAAAAAGCCTTTCGCTAAGGCTGTTCTGGTGGAATTGGCAAAGGGATATTTGGAAGCCCATAGAGCGCTATGGTGAAAAAGGAAATATCTTCCGTTCAAAACTGGAAAGAAGCTTTCTGAGAAACTGCTCTGTGTTCTGTTAATTCATCTCACAGAGTTACATCTTTCCCTTCAAGAAGCCTTTCGCTAAGGCTCTTCTTGTGGAATTGGCAAAGGGATATTTCCAAGCCCATAGAGGGCTATGGTGAAAAAGGAAATATCTTCCGTTCAAAACTGGAAAGAAGATTTCTGAGAAACTGCTCTGTGTTCTGTTCATTCATCTCACAGAGTTACATCTTTCCCTTCAAGCAGCCTTTCGCTAAGGCTGTTCTTGTGGAATTGGCAAAGGGATATTTGGAAGCCCATAGAGGGCTATGGTGAAAAAGGAAATATCCCCCGTTCAAAACTGGAAAGAAACTTTCTGAGAAACTACTCTGTGTTCTGTTAATTCATCTAACAGAGTTATATCTTTCCCTTCAAGAAGCCTTTCGCAAAGGCTGGTCTTGTGGAATTGGCAAAGGGATATTTGGAAGCCCATAGAGGGCTATGGTGAAAAAGGAAATATCTTCCGTTCAAAACTGGAAAGAAGCTTTCTGAGAAACTGCTCTGTGTTCTGTTAATTCATCTCACAGAGTTACATCTTTCCCTTCAAGAAGCCTTTCGCTAAGGCTGTTCTTGTGGAATTGGCAAAGGGATATTTGGAAGCCCATAGAGGGCTATGGTGAAAAAGGAAATATCTTCCGTTCAAAACTGGAAAGAAGCTTTCTGAGAAACTGCTCTGTGTTCTGTTAATTCATCTCACAGAGTTACATCTTTCCCTTCAAGAAGCCTTTCGCTAAGGCTGTTCTTGTGGAATTGGCAAAGGGATATTTGGAAGCCCATAGAGGGCTATGGTGAAAAAGGAAATATCTTCCGTTCAAACCTGGAAAGAAGCTTTCTGAGAAACTGCTCTGTGTTCTGTTAATTCATCTCACAGAGTTACATCTTTCCCTTCAAGAAGCCTTTCGCTAAGGCTGTTCTTGTGGATTGGCAAAGGGATATTTGGAAGCCCATAGAGGACTATGGTGAAAAAGGAAATATCTTCCGTTCAAAACTGGAAAGAAGCTTTCTGAGAAACGGCTCTGTGTTCTGTTAATTCACCTCACAGAGTTACATCTTTCCCTTCAAGAAGCCTTTCGCTAAGGCTGTTCTTGTGGAATTGGCAAAGGGATATTTCGAAGCCCATACAGAGCTATGGTGAAATAGGAAATATCTTCCGTTCAAAACTGGAAAGAAGCTTTCTGAGAAACTGCTCTGTGTTCTGTTCATTCATCTCACAGAGTAACATCTTTCCCTTCAAGAAGCCTTTCGCTAAGGCTTTTTTTGTGGAATTGGCAATGTAATATTTGGAAGCCCATAGAGGGCTATGGTGAAAAAGGAAATATCTTCCGTTCAAAACTGGAAAGAAGCTTTCTGAGAAACTGCTCTGTGTTCTGTTAATTCATCTCACAGAGTTACATCTTTCCCTTCAAGAAACCTTTCGCTAAGGCTGTTCTTGTGGAATTGGCAAAGGGATATTTGGAAGCCCATAGAGGGCTATGGTGAAAAAGGAAATATCTTCCGTTCAAAACTGGAAAGAAGGTTTCTGAGAAACTGCTCTGTGTTCTGTTAATTCATCTCACAGAGTTACATCTTTCCCTTCAAGAAGCCTTTCGCTAAGGCTGTTCTTGTGGAATTGGCAAAGGGATATTTGGAAGCCCATGGAGGGCTATGGTGAAAAAGGAAATATCTTCCGTTCAAAACTGGAAAGAAGCTTTCTGAGAAACTGCTCTGTGTTCTGTTAATTCATCTCACAGAGTTACATCTTTCCCTTCAAGAAGCCTTTCGCTAAGGCTGTTCTTGTGGAATTGGCAAAGGGATATTGGGAAGCCCATAGAGGGCTATGGTGAAAAAGGAAATATCTTCCGTTCAAAACTGGAAAGAAGCTTTCTGAGAAACTGCTCTGTGTTCTGTTAATTCATCTCACAGAGTTACATCTTTCCCTTCAAGAAGCCTTTCGCTAAGGCTGTTCTTGTGGAATTGGCAAAGGGATATTTGAAGCACATAGAGGGCTATGGTGAAAAAGGAAATATCTTCCGTTCAAAACTGGAAAGAAGCTTTCTGAGAAACTGCTCTGTGTTCTGTTAATTCATCTCACAGAGTTACATCTTTCCCTTCAAGAAGCCTTTCGCTAAGGCTGTTCTTGTGGAATTGGCAAAGGGATATTTGGAAGCCCATAGAGGGCTATGGTGAAAAAGCAAATATCTTCCGTTCAAAACTGGAAAGAAGCTTTCTGAGAAACGGCTCTGTGTTCTGTTAATTCATCTCACAGAGTTACATCTTTCCCTTCAAGAAGCCTTTCGCTAACGCTGTTCTTGTGGAATTGGCAAAGGGATATTTGGAAGCCCATAGAGGGCTATGGTGAAAAAGGAAATATCTTCCGTTCAAAACTGGAAGGAAGCTTTCTGAGAAACTGCTCTGTGTTTTGTTAATTCATCTCACCGAGTTACATCTTTCCCTTCAAGAAGCCTTTCGCTAAGGCTGTTCTTGTGGAATTGACAAAGGGATATTTGGAAGCCCATACAGGGCTATGGTGAAAAAGGAAATATCTTCGGTTCAAAACAGGAAAGAAGCTCTCTGAGAAACTGCTCTGTGTTCTGTTAATTCATCTCACAGAGTTACATCTTTCCCTTCAAGAAGCCTTTCTCTAAGGCTGTTCTTGTGGAATTGGCAAAGGGATATTTGGAAGCCCATAGAGGGCTATGGTGTAAAGGAAATATCTTCCGTTCAAAACTGGAAAGAATCTTTCTGAGAAACGGCTCTGTGTTCTGTTAATTCATCTCACAGAGTTACATCTTTCCCTTCAAGAAGCCTTTCGCTAAGGCTGTTCTTGTGGAATTGGCAAAGGGATATTTCCAAGCCCATAGAGGGCTATGGTGAAAAAGGAAATATCTTCCGTTCAAAACTGGAAAGAAGATTTCTGAGAAACTGCTCTGTGTTCTGTTTATTCATCTCACAGAGTTACATCTTTCCCTTCAAGCAGCCTTTCGCTAAGGCTGTTCTTGTGGAATTGGCAAAGGGATATTTGGAAGCCCATAGAGGGCTATGGTGAAAAAGGAAATATCCCCCGTTCAAAACTGGAAAGAAACTTTCTGAGAAACTACTCTGTGTTCTGTTAATTCATCTAACAGAGTTATATCTTTCCCTTCAAGAACCCTTTCGCAAAGGCTGGTCTTGTGGAATTGGCAAAGGGATATTTGGAAGCCCATAGAGGGCTATGGTGAAAAAGGAAATATCTTCCGTTCAAAACTGGAAAGAAGCTTTCTGAGAAACTGCTCTGTGTTCTGTTAATTCATCTCACAGAGTTACATCTTTCCCTTCAAGAAGCCTTTCGCTAAGGCTGTTCTTGTGGAATTGGCAAAGGGATATTTGGAAGCCCATAGAGGGCTATGGTGAAAAAGGAAATATCTTCCGTTCAAAACTGGAAAGAAGCTTTCTGAGAAACTGCTCTGTGTTCTGTTAATTCATCTCACAGAGTTACATCTTTCCCTTCAAGAAGCCTTTCGCTAAGGCTGTTCTTGTGGAATTGGCAAAGGGATATTTGGAAGCCCATAGAGCGCTATGGTGAAAAAGGAAATATCTTCCGTTCAAAACTGGAAAGAAGCTTTCTGAGAAACTGCTCTGTGTTCTGTTAATTCATCTCACAGAGTTACATCTTTCCTTTCAAGAAGCCTTTCGCTAAGGCTGTTCTTGTGGAATTGGCAAAGGGATATTTGGAAGCCCATAGAGGGCTATGGTGAAAAAGGAAATATCTTCCGTTCAAACCTGGAAAGAAGCTTTCTGAGAAACTGCTCTGTGTTCTGTTAATTCATCTCACAGAGTTACATCTTTCCCTTCAAGAAGCCTTTCGCTAAGGCTGTTCTTGTGGAATTGGCAAAGGGATATTTGGAAGCCCATAGAGGACTATGGTGAAAAAGGAAATATCTTCCGTTCAAAACTGGAAAGAAGCTTTCTGAGAAACGGCTCTGTGTTCTGTTAATTCACCTCACAGAGTTACATCTTTCCCTTCAAGAAGCCTTTCGCTAAGGCTGTTCTTGTGGAATTGGCAAAGGGATATTTGGAAGCCCATAGAGGGCTATGGTGAAAAAGGAAATATCTTCCGTTCAAAAGTGGAAAGAAGCTTTCTGAGAAACGGCTCTGTGTTCTGTTAATTCATCTCACAGAGTTACATCTTTCCCTTCAAGAAGCCTTTCGCTAAGGCTGTTCTTGTGGAATTGGCAAAGGGATATTTGGAAGCCCATAGAGGGCTATGGTGAAAAAGGAAATATCTTCCGTTCAAAACTGGAAAGAAGCTTTCTCAGAAACTGCTCTGTGTTCTAGTAATTCATCTCACAGAGTTACATCTTTCCCTTCAAGAAGCCTTTCGCTAAGGCTGTTCTTGTGGAATTGGCAAAGGGATATTTGGAAGCCCATAGAGGGCTATGGTGAAAAAGGAAATATCTTCCGTTCAAAACTGGAAAGAAGCTTTCTGAGAAACTGCTCTGTGTTCTGTTAATTCATCTCACAGAGTTACATCTTTCCCTTCAAGAAGCCTTTCGCTAAGGCTGTTCTTGTGGAATTGGCAAAGGGATATTTGGAAGCCCATAGAGCGCTATGGTGAAAAAGGAAATATCTTCCGTTCAAAACTGGAAAGAAGCTTTCTGAGAAACTGCTCTGTGTTCTGTTAATTCATCTCACAGAGTTACATCTTTCCCTTCAAGAAGCCTTTCGCTAAGGCTGTTGTTGTGGAATTGGCAAAGGGATATTTGGAAGCCCATAGAGGGCTATGGTGAAAAAGGAAATATCTTCCGTTCAAAACTGCAAAGAAGCTTTCTGAGAAACTGCTCTGTGTTCTGTTAATTCATCTCACAGAGTTACATCTTTCCCTTCAAGAAGCCTTTCGCTACGGCTGTTCTTGTGGAATTGGCAAAGGGATATTTGGAAGCCCATAGAGGACTATGGTGAAAAACGAAATATCTTCCGTTCAAAACTGGAAAGAAGCTTTCTGAGAAACGGCTCTGTGTTCTGTTAATTCACCTCACAGAGTTACATCTTTCCCTTCAAGAAGCCTTTCGCTAAGGCTGTTCTTGTGGAATTGGCAAAGGGATATTTCGAAGCCCATACAGAGCTATGGTGAAATAGGAAATATCTTCCGTTCAAAACTGGAAAGAAGCTTTCTGAGAAACTGCTCTGTGTTCTGTTCATTCATCTCACAGAGTAACATCTTTCCCTTCAAGAAGCCTTTCGCTAAGGCTTTTTTTGTGGAATTGGCAATGGGATATTTGGAAGCCCATAGAGGGCTATGGTGAAAAAGGAAATATCTTCCGTTCAAAACTGGAAGGAAGCTTTCTGAGAAACTGCTCTGTGTTCTGTTAATTCATCTCACAGAGTTACATCTTTCCCTTCAAGAAGCCTTTCTCTAAGGCTGTTCTTGTGGAATTGGCAAAGGGATATTTGGAAGCCCATAGAGGACTATGGTGAAAAAGGAAATATCTTCCGTTCAAAACTGGAAAGAAGCTTTCTGAGAAACGGCTCTGTGTTCTGTTAATTCATCTCACAGAGTTACATCTTTCCCTTCAAGAAGCCTTTCGCTAAGGCTGTTCTTGTGGAATTGGCAAAGGGATATTTCGAAGCCCATACAGAGCTATGGTGAAATAGGAAATATCTTCCGTTCAAAACTGGAAAGAAGCTTTCTGAGAAACTGCTCTGTGTTCTGTTTATTCATCTCACAGAGTAACATCTTTCCCTTCAAGAAGCCTTTCGCTAAGGCTTTTTTTGTGGAATTGGCAATGGGATATTTGGAAGCCCATAGAGGGCTATGGTGAAAAAGGAAATATCTTCCGTTCAAAACTGGAAAGAAGCTTTCTGAGAAACTGCTCTGTGTTCTGTTAATTCATCTCACAGAGTTACATCTTTCCCTTCAAGAAACCTTTCGCTAAGGCTGTTCTTGTGGAATTGGCAAAGGGATATTTGGAAGCCCATAGAGGGCTATGGTGAAAAAGGAAATATCTTCCGTTCAAAACTGGAAAGAAGGTTTCTGAGAAACTGCTCTGTGTTCTGTTAATTCATCTCACAGAGTTACATCTTTCCCTTCAAGAAGCCTTTCGCTAAGGCTGTTCTTGTGGAATTGGCAAAGGGATATTTGGAAACCCATTGAGGGCTATGGTGAAAAAGGAAATATCTTCCGTTCAAAACTGGAAAGAAGCTTTCTGAGAAACTGCTCTGTGTTCTGTTAATTCATCTCACAGAGTTACATCTTTCCCTTCAAGAAGCCTTTCGCTAAGGCTGTTGTTGTGGAATTGGCAAAGGGATATTTGGAAGCCCATAGAGGGCTATGGTGAAAAAGGAAATATCTTCCGTTCAAAACTGGAAAGAAGCTTTCTGAGAAACTGCTCTGTGTTCTGTTAATTCATCTCACAGAGTTACATCTTTCCCTTCAAGAAGCCTTTCGCTAAGGCTGTTCTTGTGGAATTGGCAAAGGGATATTTGGAAGCCCATAGAGGACTATGGTGAAAAAGGAAATATCTTCCGTTCAAAACTGGAAAGAAGCTTTCTGAGAAACGGCTCTGTGTTCTGTTAATTCACCTCACAGAGTTACATCTTTCCCTTCAAGAAGCCTTTCGCTAAGGCTGTTCTTGTGGAATTGGCAAAGGGATATTTCGAAGCCCCTACAGAGCTATGGTGAAATAGGAAATATCTTCCGTTCAAAACTGGAAAGAAGCTTTCTGAGAAACTGCTCTGTGTTCTGTTCATTCATCTCACAGAGTAACATCTTTCCCTTCAAGAAGCCTTTCGCTAAGGCTTTTTTTGTGGAATTGGCAATGGGATATTTGGAAGCCCATAGAGGGCTATGGTGAAAAAGGAAATATCTTCCGTTCAAAACTGGAAAGAAGCTTTCTGATAAACTGCTCTGTGTTCTGTTAATTCATCTCACAGAGTTACATCTTTCCCTTCAAGAAACCTTTCGCTAAGGCTGTTCTTGTGGAATTGGCAAAGGGATATTTGGAAGCCCATAGAGGGCTATGGTGAAAAAGGAAATATCTTCCGTTCAAAACTGGAAAGAAGGTTTCTGAGAAACTGCTCTGTGTTCTGTTAATTCACCTCACAGAGTTACATCTTTCCCTTCAAGAAGCCTTTCGCTAAGGCTGTTCTTGTGGAATTGGCAAAGGGATATTTGGAAACCCATTGAGGGCTACGGTGAAAAAGGAAATATCTTCCGTTCAAAACTGGAAAGAAGCTTTCTGAGAAACTGCTCTGTGTTCTGTTAATTCATCTCACAGAGTTACATCTTTCCCTTCAAGAAGCCTTTCGCTAAGGCTGTTGTTGTGGAATTGGCAAAGGGATATTTGGAAACCCATAGAGGGCTATGGTGAAAAAGGAAATATCTTCCGTTCAAAACTGGAAAGAAGCTTTCTGAGAAACTGCTCTGTGTTCTGTTAATTCATCTCACAGAGTTACATCTTTCCCTTCAAGAAGCCTTTCGCTAAGGCTGTTCTTGTGGAATTGGCAAAGGGATATTTGGAAGCCCATAGAGGGCTATGGTGAAAAAGCAAATATCTTCCGTTCAAAACTGGAAAGAAGCTTTCTGAGAAACTACTCTGTGTTCTGTTAATTCATCTCACAGAGTTACATCTTTCCCTTCAAGAAGCCTTTCGCTAAGGCTGTTCTTGTGGAATTGAAAAAAGGATATTTCGAAGCCCATAGAGGGCTATGGTGAAAAAGGAAATATCTTCAGTTCAAAACTGGAAAGAAGCTTTCTGAGAAACTGCTCTGTGTTCTGTTAATTCATCTCACAGAGTTACATCTTTCCCTTCAAGAAGCCTTTCGCTAAGGCTGTTCTTGTGGAATTGGCAAAGGGATATTTGGAAGCCCATAGAGCGCTATGGTGAAAAAGGAAATATCTTCCGTTCAAAACAGGAAAGAAGCTTTCTGAGAAACTGCACTGTGTTCTGTTAATTCATCTCACAGAGTTATATCTTTCCTTTCAAGAAGCCTTTCGCTAAGGCTGTTCTTGTGGAATTGGCAAAGGGATATTTGGAAGCCCATAGAGGGCTATGGTGAAAAAGGAAATATCTTCCGTTCAAACCTGGAAAGAAGCTTTCTGAGAAACTGCTCTGTGTTCTGTTAATTCATCTCACAGAGTTACATCTTTCCCTTCAAGAAGCCTTTCGCTAAGGCTGTTCTTGTGGAATTGTCAAAGGGATATTTGGAAGCCCATAGAGGACTATGGTGAAAAAGGAAATATCTTCCGTTCAAAACTGGAAAGAAGCTTTCTGAGAAACGGCTCTGTGTTCTGTTAATTCACCTCACAGAGTTACATCTTTCCCTTCAAGAAGACGTTCGCTAAGGCTGTTCTTGTGGAATTGGCAAAGGGATATTTCGAAGCCCCTACAGAGCTATGGTGAAAAAGGAAATATCTTCCGTTCAAAACTGGAAAGAAGGTTTCTGAGAAACTACTCTGTGTTCTGTTAATTCTTCTCACAGAGTAACATCTTTCCCTTCAAGAAGCCTTTCGCTAAGGCTGTTTTTGTGGAATTGGCAAAGGGATATTTGGAAGCCCATAGAGGGCTATGGTGAAAAAGGAAATATCTTCCGTTCAAAACTGGAAAGAAGCTTTCTGAGAAACTGCTCTGTGTTCTGTTAATTCATCTCACAGAGTTACATCTTTCCCTTCAAGAAGCCTTTCGCTACGGCTGTTCTTGTGGAATTGGCAAAGGGATATTTGGAAGCCCATAGAGGGCTATGGTGAAAAAGGAAATATCTTCCGTTCAAAACTGGAAAGAAGCTCTCTGAGAAACTGCTCTGTGTTCTGTTAATTCATCTCACAGAGTTACATCTTTCCCTTCAAGAAGCCTTTCGCTAAGGCTGTTGTTGTGGAATTGGCAAAGGGATATTTGGAAGCCCATAGAGGGCTATGGTGAAAAAGGAAATATCTTCCGTTCAAAACTGGAAAGAAGCTTTCTGAGAAACTGCTCTGTGTTCTGTTAATTCATCTCACAGAGTTACATCTTTCCCTTCAAGAAGTCTTTCGCTAAGGCTGTTCTTGTGGAATTGGCAAAGGGATATTTGGAAGCCCATAGAGGGCTATGGTGAAAAAGGAAATATCTTCCGTTCAAAACTGGAAAGAAGCTTTCTGAGAAACTGCTCTGTGTTCTGTTAATTCATCTCACAGAGTTACATCTTTCCCTTCAAGAAGCCTTTCGCTAAGGCTGTTCTTGTGGAATTGGCAAAGGGATATTTGGAAGCCCATAGAGGGCTATGGTGAAAAAGGAAATATCTTCCGTTCAAAACTGGAAAGAAGCTTTCTGAGAAACTGCTCTGTGTTCTGTTAATTCATCTCACAGAGTTACATCTTTCCCTTCAAGAAGCCTTTCGCTAAGGCTGTTCTTGTGTAATTGGCAAAGGGATATTTGGAAGCCCATAGAGGGCTATGGTGAAAAAGGAAATATCTTCCGTTCAAAACTGGAAAGAAGCTTTCTGAGAAACTGCTCTGTGTTCTGTTCATTCATCTCACAGAGTTACATCTTTCCCTTCAAGAAGCCTTTCGCTAAGGCTGTTCTTGTGGAATTGGCAAAGGGATATTTGGAAGCCCATAGAGGGCTATGGTGAAAAAGGAAATATCTTCCATTCAAAACTGGAAAGAAGCTTTCTGAGAAACTGCTCTGTGTTCTGTTAATTCATCTCACAGAGTTACATCTTTCCCTTCAAGAAGCCTTTCGCTAAGGCTGTTCTTGTGGAATTGGCAAAGGGATATTTGGAAGCCCATAGAGGGCTATGGTGAAAAAGGAAATATCTTCCGTTCAAAACTGGAAAGAAGGTTTCTGAGAAACTGCTCTGTGTTCTGTTAATTCATCTCACAGAGTTACATCTTTCCCTTCAAGAAGCCTTTCGCTAAGGCTGTTCTTGTGGAATTGGCAAAGGGATATTTGGAAGCCCATAGAGGGCTATGGTGAAAAAGGAAATATCTTCCGTTCAAAACTGGAAACAAGCTTTCTGAGAAACTGCTCTGTGTTCTGTTAATTCATCTCACAGAGTTACATCTTTCCCTTCAAGAAGCCTTTCGCTAAGGCTGTTCTTGTGGAATTTGCAAAGGGATATTTGGAAGCCCATAGAGGGCTATGGTGAAAAAGGAAATATCTTCCGTTCAAAACTGGAAAGAAGCTTTCTGAGAAACGGCTCTGTGTTCTGTTAATTCATCTCACAGAGTTACATCTTTCCCTTCAAGAAGCCTTTCGCTAAGGCTGTTCTTGTGGAATTGGCAAAGGGATATTTGGAAGCCCTTAGAGGGCTATGGTGAAAAAGGAAATATCTTCCGTTCAAAACTGGAAAGAAGCTTTCTGAGAAACTGCTCTTTGTTCTGTTAATTCATCTCACAGAGTTACATCTTTCCCTTCAAGAAGCCTTTCGCTAAGGCTGTTCTTGTGGAATTGGCAAAAGGATATTTGGAAGCCCATAGAGGGCTATGGTGAAAAAGGAAATATCTCCCGTTCAAAACTGGAAAGAAGCTTTCTGAGAAACTGCTCTGTGTTCTGTTAATTCATCTCACAGAGTTATATCTTTCCCTTCAAGAAGCCTTTCGCAAAGGCTGGTCTTGTGGAATTGGCAAAGGGATATTTGGAAGCCCATAGAGGGCTATGGTGAAAAAGGAAATATCTTCCGTTCAAAACTGGAAAGAAGCTTTCTGAGAAACTGCTCTGTGTTCTGTTAATTCATCTCACGGAGTTACATCTTTCCCTTCAAGAAGCCTTTCGCTAAGGCTGTTCTTGTGGAATTGAAAAAGGGATATTTGGAAGCTCATAGAGGGCTATGGTGAAAAAGGAAATATCTTCCGTTCAAAACTGGAAAGAAGCTTTCTGAGAAACTGCTCTGTGTTCTGTTAATTCATCTCACAGAGTTACATCTTTCCCTTCAAGAAGCCTTTCGCTAAGGCTGTTCTTGTGGAATTGGCAAAGGGATATTTGGAAGCCCATACAGGGCTATGGTGAAAAAGGAAATATCTTCTGTTCAAACCTGGAAAGAAGCTTTCTGAGAAACTGCTCTGTGTTCTGTTAATTCATCTCACAGAGTTACATCTTTCCCTTCAAGAAGCCTTTCGCTAAGGCTGTTCTTGTGGAATTGGCAAAGGGATATTTGGAAGCCCATAGAGGGCTATGGTGAAAAAGGAAATATCTTCCATTCAAAACTGGAAAGAAGCTTTCTGAGAAACTGCTCTGTGTTCTGTTAATTCATCTCACAGAGATACATCTTTCCCTTCAAGAAGCCTTTCGCTAAGGCTGTTCTTGTGGAATTGGCAAAGGGATATTTGGAAGCCCATAGAGGGCTATGGTGAAAAAGGAAATATCTTCCGTTCAAAAGTGGAAAGAAGCTTTCTGAGAAACGGCTCTGTGTTCTGTTATTCATCTCACAGAGTTACATCTTTCCCTTCAAGAAGCCTTTCGCTAAGGCTGTTCTTGTGGAATTGGCAAAGGGATATTTGGAAGCCCATAGAGGGCTATGGTGAAAAAGGAAATATCTTCCGTTCAAAACTGGAAAGAAGCTTTCTGAGAAACTGCTCTGTGTTCTGTTAATTCATCTCACAGAGTTACATCTTTCCCTTCAAGAAGCCTTTCGCTAAGGCTGTTCTTGTGGAATTGGCAAAGGGATATTTGGAAGCCCATAGAGGGCTATGGTGAAAAAGGAAATATCCCCCGTTCAAAACTGGAAAGAAACTTTCTGAGAAACTGCTCTGTGTTCTGTTAATTCATCTAACAGAGTTATATCTTTCCCTTCAAGAAGCCTTTCGCAAAGGCTGGTCTTGTGGAATTGGCAAAGGGATATTTGGAAGCCCATAGAGGGCTATGGTGAAAAAGGAAATATCTTCCGTTCAAAACTGGAAAGAAGCTTTCTGAGAAACTGCTCTGTGTTCTGTTAATTCATCTCACAGAGTAACATCTTTCCCTTCAAGAAGCCTTTCGTAAAGGCTGGTCTTGTGGAATTGGCAAAGGGATATTTGGAAGCCCCTAGAGGGCTATGGTGAAAAAGGAAATATCTTCCGTTCAAAACTGGAAAGAAGCTTTCTGAGAAACTGCTCTGTGTTCTGTTAATTCATCTTACAGAGTTACATCTTTGCCTTCAAGAAGCCTTTCGCTAAGGCTGTTCTTGTGGAATTCAAAAAGGGATATTTGGAAGCTCATAGAGGGCTATGGTGAAAAAGGAAATATCTTCCGTTCAAAATTGGAAAGAAGCTTTCTGAGAAACTGCTCTGTGTTCTGTTAATTCATCTCACAGAGTTACATCTTTCCCTTCAAGAAGCCTTTCGCTAAGGCTGTTCTTGTGGAATTGGCAAAGGGATATTTCGAAGCCTATAGAGGGCTATGGTGAAAAAGGAAATATCTTCCGTTCAAACCTGGAAAGAAGCTTTCTGAGAAACTGCTCTGTGTTCTGTTAATTCATCTCACAGAGTTACATCTTTCCCTTCAAGAAGCCTTTCGCTAAGGCTGTTCTTGTGGAATTGGCAAAGGGATATTTGGAAGCCCATAGAGGGCTATGGTGAAAAAGGAAATATCTTCCGTTCAAAAGTGGAAAGAAGCTTTCTGAGAAACGGCTCTGTGTTCTGTTAATTCATCTCACAGAGTTACTTCTTTCCCTTCAAGAAGCCTTTCGCTAAGGCTGTTCTTGTGGAATTGGCAAAGGGATATTTGGAAGCCCATAGAGGGCTATGGTGAAAAAGGAAATATCTTCCGTTCAAAACTGGAAAGAAGCTTTCTGAGAAACTGCTCTGTGTTCTGTTAATTCATCTCACAGAGTAACATCTTTCCCTTCAAGAAGCCTTTCGCTAAGGCTGTTCTTGTGGAATTGGCAAAGGGATATTTGGAAGCCCATAGAGGGCTATGGTGAAAAAGGAAATATCTTCCGTTCAAAAGTGGAAAGAAGCTTTCTGAGAAACGGCTCTGTGTTCTGTTATTCATCTCACAGAGTTACATCTTTCCCTTCAAGAACCTTTTCGCTAAGGCTGTTCTTGTGGAATTGGCAAAGGGATATTTGGAAGCCCATAGAGGGCTATGGTGAAAAAGGAAATATCTTCCGTTCAAAACTGGAAAGAAGCTTTCTGAGAAACTGCTCTGTGTTCTGTTAATTCATCTCACAGAGTTACTTCTTTCCCTTCAGGAAGCCTTTCGCTAAGGCTGTTCTTGTGGAATTGGCAAAGGGATATTTGGAAGCCCATAGAGGGCTATGGTGAAAAAGGAAATATCTTCCGTTCAAAACTGGAAAGAAGCTTTCTGAGAAACGGCTCTGTGTTCTGTTAATTCATCTCACAGAGTTACATCTTTCCCTTCAAGAAGCCTTTCGCTAAGGCTGTTCTTGTGGAATTGGCAAAGGGATATTTGGAAGCCCATAGAGCGCTATGGTGAAAAAGGAAATATCTTCCGTTCAAAACTGGAAAGAAGCTTTCTGAGAAACTGCTCTGTGTTCTGTTAATTCATCTCTCAGAGTTACATCTCTCCTTTCAAGAAGCCTTTCGCTAAGGCTGTTCTTGTGGAATTGGCAATGGGATATTTGGAAGCCCATAGAGGGCTATGGTGAAAAAGGAAATATCTTCCGTTCAAACCTGGAAAGAAGCTTTCTGAGAAACTGCTCTGTGTTCTGTTAATTCATCTCACAGAGTTACATCTTTCCCTTCAAGAAGCCTTTCGCTAAGGCTGTTCTTGTGGAATTGGCAAAGGGATATTTGGAAGCCCATAGAGGACTATGGTGAAAATGGAAATATCTTCCGTTCAAAACTGGAAAGAAGCTTTCTGAGAAACGGCTCTGTGTTCTGTTAATTCACCTCACAGAGTTACATCTTTCCCTTCAAGAAGCCTTTCGCTAAGGCTGTTCTTGTGGAATTGGCAAAGGGATATTTCGAAGCCCCTACAGAGCTATGGTGAAAAAGGAAATATCTTCCGTTCAAAACTGGAAAGAAGCTTTCTGAGAAACTGCTCTGTGTTCTGTTAATTCATCGCACAGAGTAACATCTTTCCCTTCAAGAAGCCTTTCGCTAAGGCTGTTTTTTTGGAATTGGCAAAGGGATATTTGGAAGCCCATAGAGGGCTATGGTGAAAAAGGAAATATCTTCCGGTCAAAACTGGAAAGAAGCTTTCTGAGAAACTGCTCTGTGTTCTGTTAATTCATCTCACAGAGTTACATCTTTCCCTTCAAGCAACCTTTCGCTAAGGCTGTTCTTGTGGAATTGGCAAAGGGATATTTGGAAGCCCATAGAGGGCTATGGTGAAAAAGGAAATATCTTCCGTTCAAAACTGGAAAGAAGCTTTCTGAGAAACTGCTCTGTGTTCTGTTAATTCATCTCACAGAGTTACATCTTTCCCTTCAAGAAGCCTTTCGCTAAGGCTGTTGTTGTGGAATTGGCAAAGGGATATTTGGAAGCCCATAGAGTGCTATGGTGAAAAAGGAAATATCTTCCGTTCAAAACTGGAAAGAAGCTTTCTGAGAAACTGCTCTGTGTTCTGTTCATTCATCTCACAGAGTTACATCTTTCCCTTCAAGAAGCCTTTCGCTAAGGCTGTTCTTGTGGAATTGGCAAAGGGATATTTGGAAGCCCATAGAGGGCTATGGTGAAAAAGGAAATACCTTCCGTTCAAAACTGGAAAGAAGCTTTCTGAGAAACTGCTCTGTGTTCTGTTAATTCATCTCACAGAGTTACATCTTTCCCTTAAAGAAGCCTTTCGCTAAGGCTGTTCTTGTGGAATTGGCAAAGGGATATTTGGAAGCCCATACAGGGCTATGGTGAAAAAGGAAATATCTTCCGTTGAAAACTGGAAAGAAGCTTTCTGAGAAACTGCTCGGTGTTCTGTTAATTCATCTCACAGAGTTACATCTTTCCCTTCAAGAAGCCTTTCGCTAAGGCTGTTCTTGTGGAATTGGCAAAGGGATATTTCGAAGCCCATAGAGGGCTATGGTGAAAAAGGAAATATCTTCCGTTCAAAACTGGAAAGAAGCTTTCTGAGAAACGGCTCTGTGTTCTCTTAATTCATCTCACAGAGTTACATCTTTCCATTCAAGAAGCCTTTCGCTAAGGCTGTTCTTGTGGAATTGGCAAAGGGATATTTGGAAGCCCATAGAGGGCTATGGTTAAAAAGGAAATATCTTCCGTTCAAAACTGGAAAGAAGCTTTCTGAGAAACTGCTCTGTGTTCTGTTAATTCATCTCAGAGAGTTACATCTTTCCCTTCAAGAAGCCTTTCGCTAAAGCTGTTCTTGTGGAATTGGCAAAGGGATATTTGGAAGCCCATAGAGGGCTATGGTGAAAAAGGAAATATCTTCCGTTCAAAACTGGAAAGAAGCTTTCTGAGAAACGGCTCTGTGTTCTGTTAATTCATCTCACAGAGTTACATCTTTCCCTTCAAGAAGCCTTTCGCTAAGGCTGTTCTTGTGGAATTGGCAAAGGGATATTTGGAAGCCCATAGAGGGCTATGGTGAAAAAGGAAATATCTTCCGTTCAAAACTGGAAAGAAGCTTTCTGAGAAACTGCTCTGTGTTCTGTTAATTCATCTCACAGAGTTACATCTTTCCCTTCAAGAAGCCTTTCGCTAGGGCTGTTCTTGTGGAATTGGCAAAAGGATATTTGGAAGCCCATAGAGGGCTATGGTGAAAAAGGAAATATCTCCCGTTCAAAACTGGAAAGAAACTTTCTGAGAAACTGCTCTGTGTTCTGTTAATTCATCTCACAGAGTTATATCTTTCCCTTCAAGAAGCCTTTCGCAAAGGCTGGTCTTGTGGAATTGGCAAAGGGATATTTGGAAACCCATAGAGGGCTATGGTGAAAAAGGAAATATCTTCCGTTCAAAACTGGAAAGAAGCTTTCTGAGAAACTGCTCTGTGTTCTGTTAATTCATCTCACAGAGTTACATCTTTCCCTTCAAGAAGCCTTTCGCTAAGGCTGTTCTTGTGGAATTGAAAAAGGGATATTTGGAAGCTCATAGAGGGCTATGGTGAAAAAGGAAATATCTTCCGTTCAAAACTGGAAAGAAGCTTTCTGAGAAACTGCTCTGTGTTCTGTTAATTCATCTCACGGAGTTACATCTTTCCCTTCAAGAAGCCTTTCGCTAAGGCTGTTCTTGTGGAATTGGCAAAGGGATATTTGGAAGCCCGTAGAGGGCTATGGTGAAAAAGGAAATATCTTCCGTTCAAACCTGGAAAGAAGCTTTCTGAGAAACTGCTCTGTGTTCTGTTAATTCATCTCACAGAGTTACATCTTTCCCTTCAAGAAGCCTTTCGCTAAGGCTGTTCTTGTGGAATTGCAAAGGGATATTTGGAAGGCCATAGAGGGCTATGGTGAAAAAGGAAATATCTTCCATTCAAAACTGGAAAGAAGCTTTCTGAGAAACTGCTCTGTGTTCTGTTAATTCATCACACAGAGATACATCTTTCCCTTCAAGAAGCCTTTCGCTAAGGCTGTTCTTGTGGAATTGGCAAAGGGATATTTGGAAGCCCATAGAGGGCTATGGTGAAAAAGGAAATATCTTCCGTTCAAAAGTGGAAAGAAGCTTTCTGAGAAACGGCTCTGTGTTCTGTTATTCATCTCACAGAGTTACATCTTTCCCTTCAAGAAGCCTTTCGCTAAGGCTGTTGTTGTGGAATTGGCAAAGGGATATTTGGAAGCCCATAGAGGGCTATGGTGAAAAAGGAAATATCTTCCGTTCAAAACTGGAAAGAAGCTTTCTGAGAAACTGCTCTGTGTTCTGTTAATTCATCTCACAGAGTTACATCTTTCCCTTCAAGAAGTCTTTCGCTAAGGCTGTTCTTGTGGAATTGGCAAAGGGATATTTGGAAGCCCATAGAGGGCTATGGTGAAAAAGGTAATATCCCCCGTTCAAAACTGGAAAGAAACTTTCTGAGAAACTGCTCTGTGTTCTGTTAATTCATCTCACAGAGTTACATCTTTCCCTTCAAGAAGCCTTTCGCTAAGGCTGTTCTTGTGGAATTGGCAAAGGGATATTTGGAAGCCCATAGAGCGCTATGGTGAAAAAGGAAATATCTTCCGTTCAAAACTGGAAAGAAGCTTTCTGAGAAACTGCTCTGTGTTCTGTTAATTCATCTCACAGAGTTACATCTTTCCTTTCAAGAAGCCTTTCGCTAAGGCTGTTCTTGTGGAATTGGCAAAGGGATATTTGGAAGCCCATAGAGGGCTATGGTGAAAAAGGAAATATCTTCCGTTCAAACCTGGAAAGAAGCTTTCTGAGAAACTGCTCTGTGTTCTGTTAATTCATCTCACAGAGTTACATCTTTCCCTTCAAGAAGCCTTTCGCTAAGGCTGTTCTTGTGGAATTGGCAAAGGGATATTTGGAAGCCCATAGAGGACTATGGTGAAAATGGAAATATCTTCCGTTCAAAACTGGAAAGAAGCTTTCTGAGAAACGGCTCTATGTTCTGTTAATTCACCTCACAGAGTTACATCTTTCCCTTCAAGAAGCCTTTCGCTAAGGCTGTTCTTGTGGAATTGGCAAAGGGATATTTCGAAGCCCATACAGAGCTATGGTGAAAAAGGAAATATCTTCCGTTCAAAACTGGAAAGAAGCTTTCTGAGAAACTGCTCTGTGTTCTGTTAATTCATCTCTCAGAGTAACATCTTTCCCTTCAAGAAGCCTTTCGCTAAGGCTGTTTTTGTGGAATTGGCAAAGGGATATTTGGAAGCCCATAGAGGACTATGGTGAAAAAGGAAATATCTTCCGTTCAAAACTGGAAAGAAGCTTTCTGAGAAACTGCTCTGTGTTCTGTTAATTCATCTCACAGAGTTACATCTTTCCCTTCAACAAACCTTTCGCTAAGGCTGTTCTTGTGGAATTGGCAAAGGGATATTTGGAAGCCCATAGAGGGCTATGGTGAAAAAGGAAATATCTTCCGTTCAAAACTGGAAAGAAGGTTTCTAAGAAACTGCTCTGTGTTCTGTTAATTCATCTCACAGAGTTACATCTTTCCCTTCAAGAAGCCTTTCGCTAAGGCTGTTCTTGTGGAATTGGCAAAGGGATATTTGGAAGCCCATAGAGGGCTATGGTGAAAAAGGAAATATCTTCCGTTCAAAACTGGAAAGAAGCTTTCTGAGAAACTGCTCTGTGTTCTGTTCATTCATCTCACAGAGTTACATCTTTCCCTTCAAGAAGCCTTTCGCTAAGGCTGTTGTTGTGGAATTGGCAAAGGGATATTTGGAAGCCCATAGAGGGCTATGGTGAAAAAGGAAATATCTTCCGTTGAAAACTGGAAAGAAGCTTTCTGAGAAACTGCTCTGTGTTCTGTTCATTCATCTCACAGAGTTACATCTTTCCCTTCAAGAAGCCTTTCGCTAAGGCTGTTCTTGTGGAATTGGCAAAGGGATATTTGGAAGCCCATAGAGGGCTATGGTGAAAAAGGAAATATCTTCCGTTGAAAACTGGAAAGAAGCTTTCTGAGATACTGCTCTGTGTTCTGTTAATTCATGTCACAGAGTTACATCTTTCCCTTCAAGAAGCCTTTCGCTAAGGCTGTTCTTGTGGAATTGGCAAAGGGATATTTGGAAGCCCGTAGAGGGCGATGGTGAAAAAGGAAATATCTTCCGTTCAAAACTGGAAAGAAGCTTTCTGAGAAACTGCTCTGTGTTCTGTTAATTCATCTCACAGAGTTACATCTTTCCCTTCAAGAATCCTTTTTCTAAGGCTGTTCTTGTGCAATTGGCAAAGTGTATTTGGAAGCCCATAGAGGGCTATGGTGAAAAAGGAAATATCTTCCGTTGAAAACTGGAAAGAAGCCTTCTGAGAAACTGCTCTGTGTTCTGTTAATTCATCTCACAGAGTTACATCTTTCCCTTCAAGAAGCCTTTCGCTAAGGCTGTTCTTGTGGAATTGGCAAAGGGATATTTGGAAGCCCATAGAGGGCTATGGTGAAAAAGGAAATATCTTCCGTTCAAAACTGGAAAGAAGCTTTCTGAGAAACTGCTCTGTGTTCTGTTCATTCATCTCACAGAGTTACATCTTTCCCTTCAAGAAGCCTTTCGCTAAGGCTGTTCTTGTGGAATTGGCAAAGGGATATTTGGAAACCCATAGAGGGCTATGGTGAAAAAGGAAATATCTTCCGTTCAAAACTGGAAAGAAGCTTTCTGAGAAACTGCTCTGTGTTCTGTTAATTCATCTCACAGAGTTACATCTTTCTCTTCAAGAAGCCTTTCACTAAGGCTGTTCTTGTGGAACTGGCAAAGGGATATTTGGAAGCCCATAGAGGGCTATGCTGAAAAAGGAAATATCTTCCGTTCAAAACTGGAAAGAAGCTTTCTGAGAAACTGCTCTGTGTTCTGTTAATTCATCTCACAGAGTTACATCTTTCCCTTCAAGAAGCCTTTCGCTAAGGCTGTTCTTGTGGAATTGGCAAAGGGATATTTGGAAGCCCATAGAGGGCTATGTTGACAAAGGAAATATCTTCCGTTGAAAACTGGAAAGAAGCTTTCTGAGAAACTGCTCTGTGTTCTGTTAATTCATCTCACAGAGTTACATCTTTCCCTTCAAGAAGCCTTTCGCTAAGGCTGTTCTTGTGCAATTTGCAAAGGGATATTTGGAAGCCCATAGAGGGCTATGGTGAAAAAGGATATATCTTCCGTTCAAAACTGGAAAGAAGCTTTCTGAGAAACTACTCTGTGTTCTGTTAATTCATCTCACAGAGTTACATCTTTCCCTTCAAGAAGCCTTTCGCTAAGGCTGTTCTTGTGGAATTGGCAAAGGGATATTTGGAAGCCCATAGAGGGCTATGGTGAAAAAGGAAATATCTTCCGTTCAAAACTGGAAAGAAGATTTCTGAGAAACTGCTCTGTGTTCTGTTAATTCATCTCACAGAGTTACATCTTTCCCTTCAAGAAGCCTTTCGCTAAGGCTGTTCTTGTGCAATTGGCAAAGGGATATTTGGAAGCCCATAGAGGGCTATGGTGAAAAAGGAAATATCTTCCGTTCAAAACTGGAAAGAAGCTTTCTGAGAAACTGCTCTGTGTTCTGTTAATTCATCTCGCAGAGTTAAATCTTTCCCTTCAAGAAACCTTTCGCTAAGGCTGTTCTTGTGCAATTGGCAAAAGGATATTTGGAAGCCCATAGAGGGCTATGGTGAAAAAGGAAATATCTTCCGTTAAAAACTGGAAAGAAGCTTTCTGAGAAACTGCTCTGTGTTCTGTTAATTCATCTCACAGAGTTACATCTTTCCCTTCAAGAACCTTTCGCTAAGGCTGTTTTTGTGGAATTGGCAAAGGGATATTTGGAAGCCCATAGAGGGCTATGGTGAAAAAGGAAATATCTTCCGTTCAAAACTGGAAAGAAGCTTTCTGAGAAACTGCTCTGTGTTCTGTTAATTCATCTCACAGAGTTACATCTTTCCCTTCAAGAAGCCTTTCGCTAAGGCTGTTCTTGTGGAATTGGCAAAGGGATATTTGGAAGCCCATAGAGGGCTATGGTGAAAAAGCAAATATCTTCCGTTCAAAACTGGAAAGAAGCTTTCTGAGAAACGGCTCTGTGTTCTGTTAATTCATCTCCCAGAGTTACATCTTTCCCTTCAAGAAGCCTTTCGCTAACGCTGTTCTTGTGGAATTGGCAAAGGGATATTTGGAAGCCCTTAGAGGGCTATGGTGAAAAAGGAAATATCTTCCGTTCAAAACTGGAAGGAAGCTTTCTGAGAAACTGCTCTGTGTTCTGTTAATTCATCTCACAGAGTTACATCTTTCCCTTCAAGAAGCCTTTCGCTAAGGCTGTTCTTGTGGAATTGGCAAAGGGATATTTCGAAGCCCATACAGAGCTATGGTGAAATAGGAAATATCTTCCGTTCAAAACTGGAAAGAAGCTTTCTGAGAAACTGCTCTGTGTTCTGTTCATTCATCTCACAGAGTAACATCTTTCCCTTCAAGAAGCCTTTCGCTAAGGCTTTTTTTGTGGAATTGGCAATGGGATATTTGGAAGCCCATAGAGGGCTATGGTGAAAAAGGAAATATCTTCCGTTCAAAACTGGAAAGAAGCTTTCTGAGAAACTGCTCTGTGTTCTGTTAATTCATCTCACAGAGTTACATCTTTCCCTTCAAGAAACCTTTCGCTAAGGCTGTTCTTGTGGAATTGGCAAAGGGATATTTGGAAGCCCATAGAGGGCTATGGTGAAAAAGGAAATATCTTCCGTTCAAAACTGGAAAGAAGGTTTCTGAGAAACTGCTCTGTGTTCTGTTAATTCATCTCACAGAGTTACATCTTTCCCTTCAAGAAGCCTTTCGCTAAGGCTGTTCTTGTGGAATTGGCAAAGGGATATTTGGAAGCCCATTGAGGGCTATGGTGAAAAAGGAAATATCTTCCGTTCAAAACTGGAAAGAAGCTTTCTGAGAAACTGCTCTGTGTTCTGTTAATTCATCTCACAGAGTTACATCTTTCCCTTCAAGAAGCCTTTCGCTAAGGCTGTTCTTGTGGAATTGGCAAAGGGATATTTGGAAGCCCATAGAGGGCTATGGTGAAAAAGGAAATATCTTCCGTTCAAAACTGGAAAGAAGCTTTCTGAGAAACTGCTCTGTGTTCTGTTAATTCATCTCACAGAGTTACATCTTTCCCTTCAAGAAGCCTTTCGCTAAGGCTGTTCTTGTGGAATTGGCAAAGGGATATTTGAAGCACATAGAGGGCTATGGTGAAAAAGGAAATATCTTCCGTTCAAAACTGGAAAGAAGCTTTCTGAGAAACTGCTCTGTGTTCTGTTAATTCATCTCACAGAGTTACATCTTTCCCTTCAAGAAGCCTTTCGCTAAGGCTGTTCTTGTGGAATTGGCAAAGGGATATTTGGAAGCCCATAGAGGGCTATGGTGAAAAAGCAAATATCTTCCGTTCAAAACTGGAAAGAAGCTTTCTGAGAAACGGCTCTGTGTTCTGTTAATTCATCTCACAGAGTTACATCTTTCCCTTCAAGAAGCCTTTCGCTAACGCTGTTCTTGTGGAATTGGCAAAGGGATATTTGGAAGCCCATAGAGGGCTATGGTGAAAAAGGAAATATCTTCCGTTCAAAACTGGAAGGAAGCTTTCTGAGAAACTGCTCTGTGTTCTGTTAATTCATCTCACAGAGTTACATCTTTCCCTTCAAGAAGCCTTTCGCTAAGGCTGTTCTTGTGGAATTGGCAAAGGGATATTTGGAAGCCCATAGAGGGCTATGGTGAAAAAGGAAATATCTTCCGTTCAAAACTGGAAAGAAGCTTTCTGAGAAACTGCTCTGTGTTCTGTTAATTCATCTCACAGAGTTACATCTTTCCCTTCAAGAAGCCTTTCGCTAAGGCTGTTCTTGTGGAATTGGCAAAGGGATATTTGGAATCCCATAGAGGGCTATGGTTAAAAGGAAATATCTTCCGTTCAAAACTGGAAAGAAGCTTTCTGAGAAACTGCTCTGTGTTCTGTTAATTCATCTCACAGAGTTACATCTTTCCCTTCAAGAAGCCTTTCGCTAAGGCTGTTCTTGTGGAATTGTCAAAGGGATATTTGGAAGCCCATAGAGGGCTATGGTGAAAAAGGAAATATCTTCCGTTCAAAACGGGAAAGAAGCTTTCTGAGAAACTGCTCTGTGTTCTGTTAATTCATCTCACAGAGTTACATCTTTCCCTTCAAGAAGCCTTTCGCTAAGGCTGTTCTTGTGGAATTGGCAAAGGGATATTTGGAAGCCCATAGAGGGCTATGGTGAAAAAGGAAATATCTTCCGTTCAAAACTGGAAAGAAGCTTTCTGAGAAACTGCTCTGTGTTCTGTTAATTCATCTCACAGAGTTACATCTTTCCCTTCAAAAAGCCTTTCGCTAAGGCTGTTCTTGTGGAATTGGCAAAGGGATATTTGGAAGCCCATATAGCGCTATGGTGAAAAAGGAAATATCTTCCGTTCAAAACTGGAAAGAAGCTTTCTGAGAAACTGCTCTGTGTTCTGTTAATTCATCTCACAGAGTTACATCTTTCCCTTCAAGAAGCCTTTCGCTAAGGCTGTTCTTGTGGAATTGGCAAAGGGATATTTGGAAGCCCATAGAGGGCTATGGTGAAAAAGGAAATATCTTCCGTTCAAAACTGCAAAGAAGCTTTCTGAGAAACTGCTCTGTGTTCTGTTAATTCATCTCACAGAGTTACATCTTTCCCTTCAAGAAGCCTTTCACTACGGCTGTTCTTGTGGAATTGGCAAAGGGATATTTGGAAGCCCATAGAGTGCTATGGTGAAAAAGAAAATATCTTCCGTTCAAAACTGGAAAGAAGCTTTCTGAGAAACTGCTCTGTGTTTTGTTAATTCATCTCACCGAGTTACATCTTTCCCTTCAAGAAGCCTTTCGCTAAGGCTGTTCTTGTGGAATTGGCAAAGGGATATTTGGAAGCCCATACAGGGCTATGGTGAAAAAGGACATATCTTCGGTTCAAAACAGGAAAGAAGCTCTCTGAGAAACTGCTCTGTGTTCTGTTAATTCATCTCACAGAGTTACATCTTTCCCTTCAAGAAGCCTTTCTCTAAGGCTGTTCTTGTGGAATTGGCAAAGGGATATTTGGAAGCCCATAGAGGGCTATGGTGTAAAGGAAATATCTTCCGTTCAAAACTGGAAAGAATCTTTCTGAGAAACGGCTCTGTGTTCTGTTAATTCATCTCACAGAGTTACATCTTTCCCTTCAAGAAGCCTTTCGCTAAGGCTGTTCTTGTGGAATTGGCAAAGGGATATTTCCAAGCCCATAGAGGGCTATGGTGAAAAAGGAAATATCTTCCGTTCAAAACTGGAAAGAAGATTTCTGAGAAACTGCTCTGTGTTCTGTTCATTCATCTCACAGAGTTACATCTTTCCCTTCAAGCAGCCTTTCGCTAAGGCTGTTCTTGTGGAATTGGCAAAGGGATATTTGGAAGCCCATAGAGGGCTATGGTGAAAAAGGAAATATCTTCCGTTCAAAACTGGAAAGAAGCTTTCTGAGAAACTGCTCTGTGTTCTGTTAATTCATCTCACAGAGTTACATCTTTCCATTCAAGAAGCCTTTCGCTAAGGCTGTTCTTGTGGAATTGGCAAAGGGATATTTGAAGCACATAGAGGGCTATGGTGAAAAAGGAAATATCTTCCGTTCAAAACTGGAAAGAAGCTTTCTGAGAAACTGCTCTGTGTTCTGTTAATTCATCTCACAGAGTTACATCTTTCCCTTCAAGAAGCCTTTCGCTAAGGCTGTTCTTGTGGAATTGGCAAAGGGATATTTGGAAGCCCATAGAGGGCTATGGTGAAAAAGCAAATATCTTCCGTTCAAAACTGGAAAGAAGCTTTCTGAGAAACGGCTCTGTGTTCTGTTAATTCATCTCACAGAGTTACATCTTTCCCTTCAAGAAGCCTTTCGCTAACGCTATTCTTGTGGAATTGGCAAAGGGATATTTGGAAGCCCATAGAGGGCTATGGTGAAAAAGGAAATATCTTCCGTTCAAAACTGGAAGGAAGCTTTCTGAGAAACTGCTCTGTGTTCTGTTAATTCATCTCACAGAGTTACATCTTTCCCTTCAAGAAGCCTTTCGCTAAGGCTGTTCTTGTGGAATTGGCAAAGGGATATTTGGAAGCCCATAGAGGGCTATGGTGAAAAAGGAAATATCTTCCGTTCAAAACTGGAAAGAAGCTTTCTGAGAAACTGCTCTGTGTTCTGTTAATTCATCTCACAGAGTTACATCTTTCCCTTCAAGAAGCCTTTCGCTAAGGCTGTTCTTGTGGAATTGGCAAAGGGATATTTGGAATCCCATAGAGGGCTATGGTGTAAAAGGAAATATCTTCCGTTCAAAACTGGAAAGAAGCTTTCTGAGAAACTGCTCTGTGTTCTGTTAATTCATCTCACAGAGTTACATCTTTCCCTTCAAGAAGCCTTTCGCTAAGGCTGTTCTTGTGGAATTGGCAAAGGGATATTTGGAAGCCCATAGAGGGCTATGGTGAAAAAGGAAATATCTTCCGTTCAAAAGTGGAAAGAAGCTTTCTGAGAAACGGCTCTGTGTTCTGTTAATTCATCTCACAGAGTTACATCTTTCCCTTCAAGAAGCCTTTCGCTAAGGCTGTTCTTGTGGAATTGTCAAAGGGATATTTGGAAGCCCATAGAGGGCTATGGTGAAAAAGGAAATATCTTCCGTTCAAAACGGGAAAGAAGCTTTCTGAGAAACTGCTCTGTGTTCTGTTAATTCATCTCACAGAGTTACATCTTTCCCTTCAAGAAGCCTTTCGCTAAGGCTGTTCTTGTGGAATTGGCAAAGGGATATTTGGAAGCCCATAGAGGGCTATGGTGAAAAAGGAAATATCTTCCGTTCAAAACTGGAAAGAAGCTTTCTGAGAAACTGCTCTGTGTTCTGTTAATTCATCTCACAGAGTTACATCTTTCCCTTCAAAAAGCCTTTCGCTAAGGCTGTTCTTGTGGAATTGGCAAAGGGATATTTGGAAGCCCATATAGCGCTATGGTGAAAAAGGAAATATCTTCCGTTCAAAACTGGAAAGAAGCTTTCTGAGAAACTGCTCTGTGTTCTGTTAATTCATCTCACAGAGTTACATCTTTCCCTTCAAGAAGCCTTTCGCTAAGGCTGTTCTTGTGGAATTGGCAAAGGGATATTTGGAAGCCCATAGAGGGCTATGGTGAAAAAGGAAATATCTTCCGTTCAAAACTGCAAAGAAGCTTTCTGAGAAACTGCTCTGTGTTCTGTTAATTCATCTCACAGAGTTACATCTTTCCCTTCAAGAAGCCTTTCACTACGGCTGTTCTTGTGGAATTGGCAAAGGGATATTTGGAAGCCCATAGAGTGCTATGGTGAAAAAGAAAATATCTTCCGTTCAAAACTGGAAAGAAGCTTTCTGAGAAACTGCTCTGTGTTTTGTTAATTCATCTCACCGAGTTACATCTTTCCCTTCAAGAAGCCTTTCGCTAAGGCTGTTCTTGTGGAATTGGCAAAGGGATATTTGGAAGCCCATACAGGGCTATGGTGAAAAAGGAAATATCTTCGGTTCAAAACAGGAAAGAAGCTCTCTGAGAAACTGCTCTGTGTTCTGTTAATTCATCTCACAGAGTTACATCTTTCCCTTCAAGAAGCCTTTCTCTAAGGCTGTTCTTGTGGAATTGGCAAAGGGATATTTGGAAGCCCATAGAGGGCTATGGTGTAAAGGAAATATCTTCCGTTCAAAACTGGAAAGAATCTTTCTGAGAAACGGCTCTGTGTTCTGTTAATTCATCTCACAGAGTTACATCTTTCCCTTCAAGAAGCCTTTCGCTAAGGCTGTTCTTGTGGAATTGGCAAAGGGATATTTCCAAGCCCATAGAGGGCTTTGGTGAAAAAGGAAATATCTTCCGTTCAAAACGGGAAAGAAGATTTCTGAGAAACTGCTCTGTGTTCTGTTCATTCATCTCACAGAGTTACATCTTTCCCTTCAAGCAGCCTTTCGCTAAGGCTGTTCTTGTGGAATTGGCAAAGGGATATTTGGAAGCCCATAGAGGGCTATGGTGAAAAAGGAAATATCCCCCGTTCAAAACTGGAAAGAAACTTTCTGAGAAACTACTCTGTGTTCTGTTAATTCATCTAACAGAGTTATATATTTCCCTTCAAGAAGCCTTTCGCAAAGGCTGGTCTTGTGGAATTGGCAAAGGGATATTTGGAAGCCCATAGAGGGCTATGGTGAAAAAGGAAATATCTTCCGTTCAAAACTGGAAAGAAGCTTTCTGAGAAACTGCTCTGTGTTCTGTTAATTCATCTCACAGAGTTACATCTTTCCCTTCAAGAAGCCTTTCGCTAAGGCTGTTCTTGTGGAATTGGCAAAGGGATATTTCCAAGCCCATAGAGGGCTATGGTGAAAAAGGAAATATCTTCCGTTCAAAACTGGAAAGAAGCTTTCTGAGAAACTGCTCTGTGTTCTGTTAATTCATCTCACAGAGTTACATCTTTCCCTTCAAGAAGCCTTTCGCTAAGGCTGTTCTTGTGGAATTGGCAAAGGGATATTTGGAAGCCCATAGAGCGCTATGGTGAAAAAGGAAATATCTTCCGTTCAAAACTGGAAAGAAGCTTTCTGAGAAACTGCTCTGTGTTCTGTTAATTCATCTCACAGAGTTACATCTTTCCTTTCAAGAAGCCTTTCGCTAAGGCTGTTGTTGTGGAATTGGCAAAGGGATATTTGGAAGCCCATAGAGGGCTATGGTGAAAAAGGAAATATCTTCCGTTCAAACCTGGAAAGAAGCTTTCTGAGAAACTGCTCTGTGTTCTGTTAATTCATCTCACAGAGTTACATCTTTCCCTTCAAGAAGCCTTTCGCTAAGGCTGTTCTTGTGGAATTGGCAAAGGGATATTTGGAAGCCCATAGAGGACTATGGTGAAAAAGGAAATATCTTCCGTTCAAAACTGGAAAGAAGCTTTCTGAGAAACGGCTCTGTGTTCTGTTAATTCACCTCACAGAGTTACATCTTTCCCTTCAAGAAGCCTTTCGCTAAGGCTGTTCTTGTGGAATTGGCAAAGGGATATTTGGAAGCCCATAAAGGGCTATGGTGAAAAAGGAAATATCTTCCGTTCAAAAGTGGAAAGAAGCTTTCTGAGAAACGGCTCTGTGTTCTGTTAATTCATCTCACAGAGTTACATCTTTCCCTTCAAGAAGCCTTTCGCTAAGGCTGTTCTTGTGGAATTGGCAAAGGGATATTTGGAAGCCCATAAAGGGCTATGGTGAAAAAGGAAATATCTTCCGTTCAACACTGGAAGGAAGCTTTCTGAGAAACTGCTCTGTGTTCTGTTAATTCATCTCACAGAGTTACATCTTTCCCTTCAAGAAGCCTTTCGCTAAGGCTGTTCTTGTGGAATTGGCAAAGGGATATTTGGAAGCCCATAGAGGGCTATGGTGAAAAAGGAAATATCTTCCGTTCAAAACTGGAAAGAAGCTTTCTGAGAAACTGCTCTGTGTTCTGTTAATTCATCTCACAGAGTTACATCTTTCCCTTCAAGAAGCCTTTCGCTAAGGCTGTTCTTGTGGAATTGGCAAAGGGATATTTGGAATCCCATAGAGGGCTATGGTGTAAAAGGAAATATCTTCCGTTCAAAACTGGAAAGAAGCTTTCTGAGAAACTGCTCTGTGTTCTGTTAATTCATCTCACAGAGTTACATCTTTCCCTTCAAGAAGCCTTTCGCTAAGGCTGTTCTTGTGGAATTGGCAAAGGGATATTTGGAAGCCCATAGAGGGCTATGGTGAAAAAGGAAATATCTTCCGTTCAAAACTGGAAAGAAGCTTTCTGAGAAACTGCTCTGTGTTCTGTTAATTCATCTCACAGAGTTACATCTTTCCCTTCAAAAAGCCTTTCGCTAAGGCTGTTCTGGTGGAATTGGCAAAGGGATATTTGGAAGCCCATAGAGCGCTATGGTGAAAAAGGAAATATCTTCCGTTCAAAACTGGAAAGAAGCTTTCTGAGAAACTGCTCTGTGTTCTGTTAATTCATCTCACAGAGTTACATCTTTCCCTTCAAGAAGCCTTTCGCTAAGGCTCTTCTTGTGGAATTGGCAAAGGGATATTTCCAAGCCCATAGAGGGCTATGGTGAAAAAGGAAATATCTTCCGTTCAAAACTGGAAAGAAGATTTCTGAGAAACTGCTCTGTGTTCTGTTCATTCATCTCACAGAGTTACATCTTTCCCTTCAAGCAGCCTTTCGCTAAGGCTGTTCTTGTGGAATTGGCAAAGGGATATTTGGAAGCCCATAGAGGGCTATGGTGAAAAAGGAAATATCCCCCGTTCAAAACTGGAAAGAAACTTTCTGAGAAACTACTCTGTGTTCTGTTAATTCATCTAACAGAGTTATATCTTTCCCTTCAAGAAGCCTTTCGCAAAGGCTGGTCTTGTGGAATTGGCAAAGGGATATTTGGAAGCCCATAGAGGGCTATGGTGAAAAAGGAAATATCTTCCGTTCAAAACTGGAAAGAAGCTTTCTGAGAAACTGCTCTGTGTTCTGTTAATTCATCTCACAGAGTTACATCTTTCCCTTCAAGAAGCCTTTCGCTAAGGCTGTTCTTGTGGAATTGGCAAAGGGATATTTGGAAGCCCATAGAGGGCTATGGTGAAAAAGGAAATATCTTCCGTTCAAAACTGGAAAGAAGCTTTCTGAGAAACTGCTCTGTGTTCTGTTAATTCATCTCACAGAGTTACATCTTTCCCTTCAAGAAGCCTTTCGCTAAGGCTGTTCTTGTGGAATTGGCAAAGGGATATTTGGAAGCCCATAGAGGGCTATGGTGAAAAAGGAAATATCTTCCGTTCAAACCTGGAAAGAAGCTTTCTGAGAAACTGCTCTGTGTTCTGTTAATTCATCTCACAGAGTTACATCTTTCCCTTCAAGAAGCCTTTCGCTAAGGCTGTTCTTGTGGATTGGCAAAGGGATATTTGGAAGCCCATAGAGGACTATGGTGAAAAAGGAAATATCTTCCGTTCAAAACTGGAAAGAAGCTTTCTGAGAAACGGCTCTGTGTTCTGTTAATTCACCTCACAGAGTTACATCTTTCCCTTCAAGAAGCCTTTCGCTAAGGCTGTTCTTGTGGAATTGGCAAAGGGATATTTCGAAGCCCATACAGAGCTATGGTGAAATAGGAAATATCTTCCGTTCAAAACTGGAAAGAAGCTTTCTGAGAAACTGCTCTGTGTTCTGTTCATTCATCTCACAGAGTAACATCTTTCCCTTCAAGAAGCCTTTCGCTAAGGCTTTTTTTGTGGAATTGGCAATGGGATATTTGGAAGCCCATAGAGGGCTATGGTGAAAAAGGAAATATCTTCCGTTCAAAACTGGAAAGAAGCTTTCTGAGAAACTGCTCTGTGTTCTGTTAATTCATCTCACAGAGTTACATCTTTCCCTTCAAGAAACCTTTCGCTAAGGCTGTTCTTGTGGAATTGGCAAAGGGATATTTGGAAGCCCATAGAGGGCTATGGTGAAAAAGGAAATATCTTCCGTTCAAAACTGGAAAGAAGGTTTCTGAGAAACTGCTCTGTGTTCTGTTAATTCATCTCACAGAGTTACATCTTTCCCTTCAAGAAGCCTTTCGCTAAGGCTGTTCTTGTGGAATTGGCAAAGGGATATTTGGAAGCCCATGGAGGGCTATGGTGAAAAAGGAAATATCTTCCGTTCAAAACTGGAAAGAAGCTTTCTGAGAAACTGCTCTGTGTTCTGTTAATTCATCTCACAGAGTTACATCTTTCCCTTCAAGAAGCCTTTCGCTAAGGCTGTTCTTGTGGAATTGGCAAAGGGATATTGGGAAGCCCATAGAGGGCTATGGTGAAAAAGGAAATATCTTCCGTTCAAAACTGGAAAGAAGCTTTCTGAGAAACTGCTCTGTGTTCTGTTAATTCATCTCACAGAGTTACATCTTTCCCTTCAAGAAGCCTTTCGCTAAGGCTGTTCTTGTGGAATTGGCAAAGGGATATTTGAAGCACATAGAGGGCTATGGTGAAAAAGGAAATATCTTCCGTTCAAAACTGGAAAGAAGCTTTCTGAGAAACTGCTCTGTGTTCTGTTAATTCATCTCACAGAGTTACATCTTTCCCTTCAAGAAGCCTTTCGCTAAGGCTGTTCTTGTGGAATTGGCAAAGGGATATTTGGAAGCCCATAGAGGGCTATGGTGAAAAAGCAAATATCTTCCGTTCAAAACTGGAAAGAAGCTTTCTGAGAAACGGCTCTGTGTTCTGTTAATTCATCTCACAGAGTTACATCTTTCCCTTCAAGAAGCCTTTCGCTAACGCTGTTCTTGTGGAATTGGCAAAGGGATATTTGGAAGCCCATAGAGGGCTATGGTGAAAAAGGAAATATCTTCCGTTCAAAACTGGAAGGAAGCTTTCTGAGAAACTGCTCTGTGTTTTGTTAATTCATCTCACCGAGTTACATCTTTCCCTTCAAGAAGCCTTTCGCTAAGGCTGTTCTTGTGGAATTGACAAAGGGATATTTGGAAGCCCATACAGGGCTATGGTGAAAAAGGAAATATCTTCGGTTCAAAACAGGAAAGAAGCTCTCTGAGAAACTGCTCTGTGTTCTGTTAATTCATCTCACAGAGTTACATCTTTCCCTTCAAGAAGCCTTTCTCTAAGGCTGTTCTTGTGGAATTGGCAAAGGGATATTTGGAAGCCCATAGAGGGCTATGGTGTAAAGGAAATATCTTCCGTTCAAAACTGGAAAGAATCTTTCTGAGAAACGGCTCTGTGTTCTGTTAATTCATCTCACAGAGTTACATCTTTCCCTTCAAGAAGCCTTTCGCTAAGGCTGTTCTTGTGGAATTGGCAAAGGGATATTTCCAAGCCCATAGAGGGCTATGGTGAAAAAGGAAATATCTTCCGTTCAAAACTGGAAAGAAGATTTCTGAGAAACTGCTCTGTGTTCTGTTTATTCATCTCACAGAGTTACATCTTTCCCTTCAAGCAGCCTTTCGCTAAGGCTGTTCTTGTGGAATTGGCAAAGGGATATTTGGAAGCCCATAGAGGGCTATGGTGAAAAAGGAAATATCCCCCGTTCAAAACTGGAAAGAAACTTTCTGAGAAACTACTCTGTGTTCTGTTAATTCATCTAACAGAGTTATATCTTTCCCTTCAAGAACCCTTTCGCAAAGGCTGGTCTTGTGGAATTGGCAAAGGGATATTTGGAAGCCCATAGAGGGCTATGGTGAAAAAGGAAATATCTTCCGTTCAAAACTGGAAAGAAGCTTTCTGAGAAACTGCTCTGTGTTCTGTTAATTCATCTCACAGAGTTACATCTTTCCCTTCAAGAAGCCTTTCGCTAAGGCTGTTCTTGTGGAATTGGCAAAGGGATATTTGGAAGCCCATAGAGGGCTATGGTGAAAAAGGAAATATCTTCCGTTCAAAACTGGAAAGAAGCTTTCTGAGAAACTGCTCTGTGTTCTGTTAATTCATCTCACAGAGTTACATCTTTCCCTTCAAGAAGCCTTTCGCTAAGGCTGTTCTTGTGGAATTGGCAAAGGGATATTTGGAAGCCCATAGAGCGCTATGGTGAAAAAGGAAATATCTTCCGTTCAAAACTGGAAAGAAGCTTTCTGAGAAACTGCTCTGTGTTCTGTTAATTCATCTCACAGAGTTACATCTTTCCTTTCAAGAAGCCTTTCGCTAAGGCTGTTCTTGTGGAATTGGCAAAGGGATATTTGGAAGCCCATAGAGGGCTATGGTGAAAAAGGAAATATCTTCCGTTCAAACCTGGAAAGAAGCTTTCTGAGAAACTGCTCTGTGTTCTGTTAATTCATCTCACAGAGTTACATCTTTCCCTTCAAGAAGCCTTTCGCTAAGGCTGTTCTTGTGGAATTGGCAAAGGGATATTTGGAAGCCCATAGAGGACTATGGTGAAAAAGGAAATATCTTCCGTTCAAAACTGGAAAGAAGCTTTCTGAGAAACGGCTCTGTGTTCTGTTAATTCACCTCACAGAGTTACATCTTTCCCTTCAAGAAGCCTTTCGCTAAGGCTGTTCTTGTGGAATTCGCAAAGGGATATTTGGAAGCCCATAGAGGGCTATGGTGAAAAAGGAAATATCTTCCGTTCAAAAGTGGAAAGAAGCTTTCTGAGAAACGGCTCTGTGTTCTGTTAATTCATCTCACAGAGTTACATCTTTCCCTTCAAGAAGCCTTTCGCTAAGGCTGTTCTTGTGGAATTGGCAAAGGGATATTTGGAAGCCCATAGAGGGCTATGGTGAAAAAGGAAATATCTTCCGTTCAAAACTGGAAAGAAGCTTTCTCAGAAACTGCTCTGTGTTCTAGTAATTCATCTCACAGAGTTACATCTTTCCCTTCAAGAAGCCTTTCGCTAAGGCTGTTCTTGTGGAATTGGCAAAGGGATATTTGGAAGCCCATAGAGGGCTATGGTGAAAAAGGAAATATCTTCCGTTCAAAACTGGAAAGAAGCTTTCTGAGAAACTGCTCTGTGTTCTGTTAATTCATCTCACAGAGTTACATCTTTCCCTTCAAGAAGCCTTTCGCTAAGGCTGTTCTTGTGGAATTGGCAAAGGGATATTTGGAAGCCCATAGAGCGCTATGGTGAAAAAGGAAATATCTTCCGTTCAAAACTGGAAAGAAGCTTTCTGAGAAACTGCTCTGTGTTCTGTTAATTCATCTCACAGAGTTACATCTTTCCCTTCAAGAAGCCTTTCGCTAAGGCTGTTGTTGTGGAATTGGCAAAGGGATATTTGGAAGCCCATAGAGGGCTATGGTGAAAAAGGAAATATCTTCCGTTCAAAACTGCAAAGAAGCTTTCTGAGAAACTGCTCTGTGTTCTGTTAATTCATCTCACAGAGTTACATCTTTCCCTTCAAGAAGCCTTTCGCTACGGCTGTTCTTGTGGAATTGGCAAAGGGATATTTGGAAGCCCATAGAGGACTATGGTGAAAAACGAAATATCTTCCGTTCAAAACTGGAAAGAAGCTTTCTGAGAAACGGCTCTGTGTTCTGTTAATTCACCTCACAGAGTTACATCTTTCCCTTCAAGAAGCCTTTCGCTAAGGCTGTTCTTGTGGAATTGGCAAAGGGATATTTCGAAGCCCATACAGAGCTATGGTGAAATAGGAAATATCTTCCGTTCAAAACTGGAAAGAAGCTTTCTGAGAAACTGCTCTGTGTTCTGTTCATTCATCTCACAGAGTAACATCTTTCCCTTCAAGAAGCCTTTCGCTAAGGCTTTTTTTGTGGAATTGGCAATGGGATATTTGGAAGCCCATAGAGGGCTATGGTGAAAAAGGAAATATCTTCCGTTCAAAACTGGAAAGAAGCTTTCTGAGAAACTGCTCTGTGTTCTGTTAATTCATCTCACAGAGTTACATCTTTCCCTTCAAGAAGCCTTTCTCTAAGGCTGTTCTTGTGGAATTGGCAAAGGGATATTTGGAAGCCCATAGAGGACTATGGTGAAAAAGGAAATATCTTCCGTTCAAAACTGGAAAGAAGCTTTCTGAGAAACGGCTCTGTGTTCTGTTAATTCACCTCACAGAGTTACATCTTTCCCTTCAAGAAGCCTTTCGCTAAGGCTGTTCTTGTGGAATTGGCAAAGGGATATTTCGAAGCCCATACAGAGCTATGGTGAAATAGGAAATATCTTCCGTTCAAAACTGGAAAGAAGCTTTCTGAGAAACTGCTCTGTGTTCTGTTTATTCATCTCACAGAGTAACATCTTTCCCTTCAAGAAGCCTTTCGCTAAGGCTTTTTTTGTGGAATTGGCAATGGGATATTTGGAAGCCCATAGAGGGCTATGGTGAAAAAGGAAATATCTTCCGTTCAAAACTGGAAAGAAGCTTTCTGAGAAACTGCTCTGTGTTCTGTTAATTCATCTCACAGAGTTACATCTTTCCCTTCAAGAAACCTTTCGCTAAGGCTGTTCTTGTGGAATTGGCAAAGGGATATTTGGAAGCCCATAGAGGGCTATGGTGAAAAAGGAAATATCTTCCGTTCAAAACTGGAAAGAAGGTTTCTGAGAAACTGCTCTGTGTTCTGTTAATTCATCTCACAGAGTTACATCTTTCCCTTCAAGAAGCCTTTCGCTAAGGCTGTTCTTGTGGAATTGGCAAAGGGATATTTGGAAACCCATTGAGGGCTATGGTGAAAAAGGAAATATCTTCCGTTCAAAACTGGAAAGAAGCTTTCTGAGAAACTGCTCTGTGTTCTGTTAATTCATCTCACAGAGTTACATCTTTCCCTTCAAGAAGCCTTTCGCTAAGGCTGTTGTTGTGGAATTGGCAAAGGGATATTTGGAAGCCCATAGAGGGCTATGGTGAAAAAGGAAATATCTTCCGTTCAAAACTGGAAAGAAGCTTTCTGAGAAACTGCTCTGTGTTCTGTTAATTCATCTCACAGAGTTACATCTTTCCCTTCAAGAAGCCTTTCGCTAAGGCTGTTCTTGTGGAATTGGCAAAGGGATATTTGGAAGCCCATAGAGGACTATGGTGAAAAAGGAAATATCTTCCGTTCAAAACTGGAAAGAAGCTTTCTGAGAAACGGCTCTGTGTTCTGTTAATTCACCTCACAGAGTTACATCTTTCCCTTCAAGAAGCCTTTCGCTAAGGCTGTTCTTGTGGAATTGGCAAAGGGATATTTCGAAGCCCCTACAGAGCTATGGTGAAATAGGAAATATCTTCCGTTCAAAACTGGAAAGAAGCTTTCTGAGAAACTGCTCTGTGTTCTGTTCATTCATCTCACAGAGTAACATCTTTCCCTTCAAGAAGCCTTTCGCTAAGGCTTTTTTTGTGGAATTGGCAATGGGATATTTGGAAGCCCATAGAGGGCTATGGTGAAAAAGGAAATATCTTCCGTTCAAAACTGGAAAGAAGCTTTCTGATAAACTGCTCTGTGTTCTGTTAATTCATCTCACAGAGTTACATCTTTCCCTTCAAGAAACCTTTCGCTAAGGCTGTTCTTGTGGAATTGGCAAAGGGATATTTGGAAGCCCATAGAGGGCTATGGTGAAAAAGGAAATATCTTCCGTTCAAAACTGGAAAGAAGGTTTCTGAGAAACTGCTCTGTGTTCTGTTAATTCACCTCACAGAGTTACATCTTTCCCTTCAAGAAGCCTTTCGCTAAGGCTGTTCTTGTGGAATTGGCAAAGGGATATTTGGAAACCCATTGAGGGCTATGGTGAAAAAGGAAATATCTTCCGTTCAAAACTGGAAAGAAGCTTTCTGAGAAACTGCTCTGTGTTCTGTTAATTCATCTCACAGAGTTACATCTTTCCCTTCAAGAAGCCTTTCGCTAAGGCTGTTGTTGTGGAATTGGCAAAGGGATATTTGGAAACCCATAGAGGGCTATGGTGAAAAAGGAAATATCTTCCGTTCAAAACTGGAAAGAAGCTTTCTGAGAAACTGCTCTGTGTTCTGTTAATTCATCTCACAGAGTTACATCTTTCCCTTCAAGAAGCCTTTCGCTAAGGCTGTTCTTGTGGAATTGGCAAAGGGATATTTGGAAGCCCATAGAGGGCTATGGTGAAAAAGCAAATATCTTCCGTTCAAAACTGGAAAGAAGCTTTCTGAGAAACTACTCTGTGTTCTGTTAATTCATCTCACAGAGTTACATCTTTCCCTTCAAGAAGCCTTTCGCTAAGGCTGTTCTTGTGGAATTGAAAAAAGGATATTTCGAAGCCCATAGAGGGCTATGGTGAAAAAGGAAATATCTTCAGTTCAAAACTGGAAAGAAGCTTTCTGAGAAACTGCTCTGTGTTCTGTTAATTCATCTCACAGAGTTACATCTTTCCCTTCAAGAAGCCTTTCGCTAAGGCTGTTCTTGTGGAATTGGCAAAGGGATATTTGGAAGCCCATAGAGCGCTATGGTGAAAAAGGAAATATCTTCCGTTCAAAACAGGAAAGAAGCTTTCTGAGAAACTGCACTGTGTTCTGTTAATTCATCTCACAGAGTTATATCTTTCCTTTCAAGAAGCCTTTCGCTAAGGCTGTTCTTGTGGAATTGGCAAAGGGATATTTGGAAGCCCATAGAGGGCTATGGTGAAAAAGGAAATATCTTCCGTTCAAACCTGGAAAGAAGCTTTCTGAGAAACTGCTCTGTGTTCTGTTAATTCATCTCACAGAGTTACATCTTTCCCTTCAAGAAGCCTTTCGCTAAGGCTGTTCTTGTGGAATTGTCAAAGGGATATTTGGAAGCCCATAGAGGACTATGGTGAAAAAGGAAATATCTTCCGTTCAAAACTGGAAAGAAGCTTTCTGAGAAACGGCTCTGTGTTCTGTTAATTCACCTCACAGAGTTACATCTTTCCCTTCAAGAAGACGTTCGCTAAGGCTGTTCTTGTGGAATTGGCAAAGGGATATTTCGAAGCCCCTACAGAGCTATGGTGAAAAAGGAAATATCTTCCGTTCAAAACTGGAAAGAAGGTTTCTGAGAAACTACTCTGTGTTCTGTTAATTCTTCTCACAGAGTAACATCTTTCCCTTCAAGAAGCCTTTCGCTAAGGCTGTTTTTGTGGAATTGGCAAAGGGATATTTGGAAGCCCATAGAGGGCTATGGTGAAAAAGGAAATATCTTCCGTTCAAAACTGGAAAGAAGCTTTCTGAGAAACTGCTCTGTGTTCTGTTAATTCATCTCACAGAGTTACATCTTTCCCTTCAAGAAGCCTTTCGCTACGGCTGTTCTTGTGGAATTGGCAAAGGGATATTTGGAAGCCCATAGAGGGCTATGGTGAAAAAGGAAATATCTTCCGTTCAAAACTGGAAAGAAGCTCTCTGAGAAACTGCTCTGTGTTCTGTTAATTCATCTCACAGAGTTACATCTTTCCCTTCAAGAAGCCTTTCGCTAAGGCTGTTGTTGTGGAATTGGCAAAGGGATATTTGGAAGCCCATAGAGGGCTATGGTGAAAAAGGAAATATCTTCCGTTCAAAACTGGAAAGAAGCTTTCTGAGAAACTGCTCTGTGTTCTGTTAATTCATCTCACAGAGTTACATCTTTCTCTTCAAGAAGTCTTTCGCTAAGGCTGTTCTTGTGGAATTGGCAAAGGGATATTTGGAAGCCCATAGAGGGCTATGGTGAAAAAGGAAATATCTTCCGTTCAAAACTGGAAAGAAGCTTTCTGAGAAACTGCTCTGTGTTCTGTTAATTCATCTCACAGAGTTACATCTTTCCCTTCAAGAAGCCTTTCGCTAAGGCTGTTCTTGTGGAATTGGCAAAGGGATATTTGGAAGCCCATAGAGGGCTATGGTGAAAAAGGAAATATCTTCCGTTCAAAACTGGAAAGAAGCTTTCTGAGAAACTGCTCTGTGTTCTGTTAATTCATCTCACAGAGTTACATCTTTCCCTTCAAGAAGCCTTTCGCTAAGGCTGTTCTTGTGTAATTGGCAAAGGGATATTTGGAAGCCCATAGAGGGCTATGGTGAAAAAGGAAATATCTTCCGTTCAAAACTGGAAAGAAGCTTTCTGAGAAACTGCTCTGTGTTCTGTTCATTCATCTCACAGAGTTACATCTTTCCCTTCAAGAAGCCTTTCGCTAAGGCTGTTCTTGTGGAATTGGCAAAGGGATATTTGGAAGCCCATAGAGGGCTATGGTGAAAAAGGAAATATCTTCCATTCAAAACTGGAAAGAAGCTTTCTGAGAAACTGCTCTGTGTTCTGTTAATTCATCTCACAGAGTTACATCTTTCCCTTCAAGAAGCCTTTCGCTAAGGCTGTTCTTGTGGAATTGGCAAAGGGATATTTGGAAGCCCATAGAGGGCTATGGTGAAAAAGGAAATATCTTCCGTTCAAAACTGGAAAGAAGGTTTCTGAGAAACTGCTCTGTGTTCTGTTAATTCATCTCACAGAGTTACATCTTTCCCTTCAAGAAGCCTTTCGCTAAGGCTGTTCTTGTGGAATTGGCAAAGGGATATTTGGAAGCCCATAGAGGGCTATGGTGAAAAAGGAAATATCTTCCGTTCAAAACTGGAAACAAGCTTTCTGAGAAACTGCTCTGTGTTCTGTTAATTCATCTCACAGAGTTACATCTTTCCCTTCAAGAAGCCTTTCGCTAAGGCTGTTCTTGTGGAATTTGCAAAGGGATATTTGGAAGCCCATAGAGGGCTATGGTGAAAAAGGAAATATCTTCCGTTCAAAACTGGAAAGAAGCTTTCTGAGAAACGGCTCTGTGTTCTGTTAATTCATCTCACAGAGTTACATCTTTCCCTTCAAGAAGCCTTTCGCTAAGGCTGTTCTTGTGGAATTGGCAAAGGGATATTTGGAAGCCCTTAGAGGGCTATGGTGAAAAAGGAAATATCTTCCGTTCAAAACTGGAAAGAAGCTTTCTGAGAAACTGCTCTGTGTTCTGTTAATTCATCTCACAGAGTTACATCTTTCCCTTCAAGAAGCCTTTCGCTAAGGCTGTTCTTGTGGAATTGGCAAAAGGATATTTGGAAGCCCATAGAGGGCTATGGTGAAAAAGGAAATATCTCCCGTTCAAAACTGGAAAGAAGCTTTCTGAGAAACTGCTCTGTGTTCTGTTAATTCATCTCACAGAGTTATATCTTTCCCTTCAAGAAGCCTTTCGCAAAGGCTGGTCTTGTGGAATTGGCAAAGGGATATTTGGAAGCCCATAGAGGGCTATGGTGAAAAAGGAAATATCTTCCGTTCAAAACTGGAAAGAAGCTTTCTGAGAAACTGCTCTGTGTTCTGTTAATTCATCTCACGGAGTTACATCTTTCCCTTCAAGAAGCCTTTCGCTAAGGCTGTTCTTGTGGAATTGAAAAAGGGATATTTGGAAGCTCATAGAGGGCTATGGTGAAAAATGAAATATCTTCCGTTCAAAACTGGAAAGAAGCTTTCTGAGAAACTGCTCTGTGTTCTGTTAATTCATCTCACAGAGTTACATCTTTCCCTTCAAGAAGCCTTTCGCTAAGGCTGTTCTTGTGGAATTGGCAAAGGGATATTTGGAAGCCCATACAGGGCTATGGTGAAAAAGGAAATATCTTCTGTTCAAACCTGGAAAGAAGCTTTCTGAGAAACTGCTCTGTGTTCTGTTAATTCATCTCACAGAGTTACATCTTTCCCTTCAAGAAGCCTTTCGCTAAGGCTGTTCTTGTGGAATTGGCAAAGGGATATTTGGAAGCCCATAGAGGGCTATGGTGAAAAAGGAAATATCTTCCATTCAAAACTGGAAAGAAGCTTTCTGAGAAACTGCTCTGTGTTCTGTTAATTCATCTCACAGAGATACATCTTTCCCTTCAAGAAGCCTTTCGCTAAGGCTGTTCTTGTGGAATTGGCAAAGGGATATTTGGAAGCCCATAGAGGGCTATGGTGAAAAAGGAAATATCTTCCGTTCAAAAGTGGAAAGAAGCTTTCTGAGAAACGGCTCTGTGTTCTGTTATTCATCTCACAGAGTTACATCTTTCCCTTCAAGAAGCCTTTCGCTAAGGCTGTTCTTGTGGAATTGGCAAAGGGATATTTGGAAGCCCATAGAGGGCTATGGTGAAAAAGGAAATATCTTCCGTTCAAAACTGGAAAGAAGCTTTCTGAGAAACTGCTCTGTGTTCTGTTAATTCATCTCACAGAGTTACATCTTTCCCTTCAAGAAGCCTTTCGCTAAGGCTGTTCTTGTGGAATTGGCAAAGGGATATTTGGAAGCCCATAGAGGGCTATGGTGAAAAAGGAAATATCCCCCGTTCAAAACTGGAAAGAAACTTTCTGAGAAACTGCTCTGTGTTCTGTTAATTCATCTAACAGAGTTATATCTTTCCCTTCAAGAAGCCTTTCGCAAAGGCTGGTCTTGTGGAATTGGCAAAGGGATATTTGGAAGCCCATAGAGGGCTATGGTGAAAAAGGAAATATCTTCCGTTCAAAACTGGAAAGAAGCTTTCTGAGAAACTGCTCTGTGTTCTGTTAATTCATCTCACAGAGTTATTTCTTTCCCTTCAAGAAGCCTTTCGCTAAGGCTGTTCTTGTGGAATTGGCAAAGGGATATTTGGAAGCCCATAGAGGGCTATGGTGAAAAAGGAAATATCTTCCGTTCAAAACTGGAAAGAAGCTTTCTGAGAAACTGCTCTGTGTTCTGTTAATTCATCTCACAGAGTTACATCTTTCCCTTCAAGAAGCCTTTCGCTAAGGCTGTTCTTGTGGAATTGGCAAAGGGATATTTGGAAGCCCATAGAGCGCTATCTTGAAAAAGGAAATATCTTCCGTTCAAAACTGGAAAGAAGCTTTCTGAGAAACTGCTCTGTGTTCTGTTAATTCATCTCACAGAGTTACATCTTTCCTTTCAAGAAGCCTTTCGCTAAGGCTGTTCTTGTGGAATTGGCAAAGGGATATTTGGAAGCCCATAGAGGGCTATGGTGAAAAAGGAAATATCTTCCGTTCAAACCTGGAAAGAAGCTTTCTGAGAAACTGCTCTGTGTTCTGTTAATTCATCTCACAGAGTTACATCTTTCCCTTCAAGAAGCCTTTCGCTAAGGCTGTTCTTGTGGAATTGGCAAAGGGATATTTGGAAGCCCATAGAGGACTATGGTGAAAATGGAAATATCTTCCGTTCAAAACTGGAAAGAAGCTTTCTGAGAAACGGCTCTGTGTTCTGTTAATTCATCTCACAGTGTTACATCTTTCCCTTCAAGAAGCCTTTCGCTAAGGCTGTTCTTGTGGAATTGGCAAAGGGATATTTCGAAGCCCATACAGAGCTATGGTGAAAAAGGAAATATCTTCCGTTCAAAACTGCAAAGAAGCTTTCTGAGAAACTGCTCTGTGTTCTGTTAATTCATCTCACAGAGTAACATCTTTCCCTTCAAGAAGCCTTTCGTAAAGGCTGGTCTTGTGGAATTGGCAAAGGGATATTTGGAAGCCCCTAGAGGGCTATGGTGAAAAAGGAAATATCTTCCGTTCAAAACTGGAAAGAAGCTTTCTGAGAAACTGCTCTGTGTTCTGTTAATTCATCTTACAGAGTTACATCTTTGCCTTCAAGAAGCCTTTCGCTAAGGCTGTTCTTGTGGAATTCAAAAAGGGATATTTGGAAGCTCATAGAGGGCTATGGTGAAAAAGGAAATATCTTCCGTTCAAAATTGGAAAGAAGCTTTCTGAGAAACTGCTCTGTGTTCTGTTAATTCATCTCACAGAGTTACATCTTTCCCTTCAAGAAGCCTTTCGCTAAGGCTGTTCTTGTGGAATTGGCAAAGGGATATTTCGAAGCCTATAGAGGGCTATGGTGAAAAAGGAAATATCTTCCGTTCAAACCTGGAAAGAAGCTTTCTGAGAAACTGCTCTGTGTTCTGTTAATTCATCTCACAGAGTTACATCTTTCCCTTCAAGAAGCCTTTCGCTAAGGCTGTTCTTGTGGAATTGGCAAAGGGATATTTGGAAGCCCATAGAGGGCTATGGTGAAAAAGGAAATATCTTCCGTTCAAAAGTGGAAAGAAGCTTTCTGAGAAACGGCTCTGTGTTCTGTTAATTCATCTCACAGAGTTACTTCTTTCCCTTCAAGAAGCCTTTCGCTAAGGCTGTTCTTGTGGAATTGGCAAAGGGATATTTGGAAGCCCATAGAGGGCTATGGTGAAAAAGGAAATATCTTCCGTTCAAAACTGGAAAGAAGCTTTCTGAGAAACTGCTCTGTGTTCTGTTAATTCATCTCACAGAGTAACATCTTTCCCTTCAAGAAGCCTTTCGCTAAGGCTGTTCTTGTGGAATTGGCAAAGGGATATTTGGAAGCCCATAGAGGGCTATGGTGAAAAAGGAAATATCTTCCGTTCAAAAGTGGAAAGAAGCTTTCTGAGAAACGGCTCTGTGTTCTGTTATTCATCTCACAGAGTTACATCTTTCCCTTCAAGAACCTTTTCGCTAAGGCTGTTCTTGTGGAATTGGCAAAGGGATATTTGGAAGCCCATAGAGGGCTATGGTGAAAAAGGAAATATCTTCCGTTCAAAACTGGAAAGAAGCTTTCTGAGAAACTGCTCTGTGTTCTGTTAATTCATCTCACAGAGTTACTTCTTTCCCTTCAGGAAGCCTTTCGCTAAGGCTGTTCTTGTGGAATTGGCAAAGGGATATTTGGAAGCCCATAGAGGGCTATGGTGAAAAAGGAAATATCTTCCGTTCAAAACTGGAAAGAAGCTTTCTGAGAAACGGCTCTGTGTTCTGTTAATTCATCTCACAGAGTTACATCTTTCCCTTCAAGAAGCCTTTCGCTAAGGCTGTTCTTGTGGAATTGGCAAAGGGATATTTGGAAGCCCATAGAGCGCTATGGTGAAAAAGGAAATATCTTCCGTTCAAAACTGGAAAGAAGCTTTCTGAGAAACTGCTCTGTGTTCTGTTAATTCATCTCTCAGAGTTACATCTCTCCTTTCAAGAAGCCTTTCGCTAAGGCTGTTCTTGTGGAATTGGCAATGGGATATTTGGAAGCCCATAGAGGGCTATGGTGAAAAAGGAAATATCTTCCGTTCAAACCTGGAAAGAAGCTTTCTGAGAAACTGCTCTGTGTTCTGTTAATTCATCTCACAGAGTTACATCTTTCCCTTCAAGAAGCCTTTCGCTAAGGCTGTTCTTGTGGAATTGGCAAAGGGATATTTGGAAGCCCATAGAGGACTATGGTGAAAATGGAAATATCTTCCGTTCAAAACTGGAAAGAAGCTTTCTGAGAAACGGCTCTGTGTTCTGTTAATTCACCTCACAGAGTTACATCTTTCCCTTCAAGAAGCCTTTCGCTAAGGCTGTTCTTGTGGAATTGGCAAAGGGATATTTCGAAGCCCCTACAGAGCTATGGTGAAAAAGGAAATATCTTCCGTTCAAAACTGGAAAGAAGCTTTCTGAGAAACTGCTCTGTGTTCTGTTAATTCATCGCACAGAGTAACATCTTTCCCTTCAAGAAGCCTTTCGCTAAGGCTGTTTTTTTGGAATTGGCAAAGGGATATTTGGAAGCCCATAGAGGGCTATGGTGAAAAAGGAAATATCTTCCGGTCAAAACTGGAAAGAAGCTTTCTGAGAAACTGCTCTGTGTTCTGTTAATTCATCTCACAGAGTTACATCTTTCCCTTCAAGCAACCTTTCGCTAAGGCTGTTCTTGTGGAATTGGCAAAGGGATATTTGGAAGCCCATAGAGGGCTATGGTGAAAAAGGAAATATCTTCCGTTCAAAACTGGAAAGAAGCTTTCTGAGAAACTGCTCTGTGTTCTGTTAATTCATCTCACAGAGTTACATCTTTCCCTTCAAGAAGCCTTTCGCTAAGGCTGTTGTTGTGGAATTGGCAAAGGGATATTTGGAAGCCCATAGAGTGCTATGGTGAAAAAGGAAATATCTTCCGTTCAAAACTGGAAAGAAGCTTTCTGAGAAACTGCTCTGTGTTCTGTTCATTCATCTCACAGAGTTACATCTTTCCCTTCAAGAAGCCTTTCGCTAAGGCTGTTCTTGTGGAATTGGCAAAGGGATATTTGGAAGCCCATAGAGGGCTATGGTGAAAAAGGAAATACCTTCCGTTCAAAACTGGAAAGAAGCTTTCTGAGAAACTGCTCTGTGTTCTGTTAATTCATCTCACAGAGTTACATCTTTCCCTTAAAGAAGCCTTTCGCTAAGGCTGTTCTTGTGGAATTGGCAAAGGGATATTTGGAAGCCCATACAGGGCTATGGTGAAAAAGGAAATATCTTCCGTTGAAAACTGGAAAGAAGCTTTCTGAGAAACTGCTCGGTGTTCTGTTAATTCATCTCACAGAGTTACATCTTTCCCTTCAAGAAGCCTTTCGCTAAGGCTGTTCTTGTGGAATTGGCAAAGGGATATTTCGAAGCCCATAGAGGGCTATGGTGAAAAAGGAAATATCTTCCGTTCAAAACTGGAAAGAAGCTTTCTGAGAAACGGCTCTGTGTTCTCTTAATTCATCTCACAGAGTTACATCTTTCCATTCAAGAAGCCTTTCGCTAAGGCTGTTCTTGTGGAATTGGCAAAGGGATATTTGGAAGCCCATAGAGGGCTATGGTTAAAAAGGAAATATCTTCCGTTCAAAACTGGAAAGAAGCTTTCTGAGAAACTGCTCTGTGTTCTGTTAATTCATCTCAGAGAGTTACATCTTTCCCTTCAAGAAGCCTTTCGCTAAAGCTGTTCTTGTGGAATTGGCAAAGGGATATTTGGAAGCCCATAGAGGGCTATGGTGAAAAAGGAAATATCTTCCGTTCAAAACTGGAAAGAAGCTTTCTGAGAAACGGCTCTGTGTTCTGTTAATTCATCTCACAGAGTTACATCTTTCCCTTCAAGAAGCCTTTCGCTAAGGCTGTTCTTGTGGAATTGGCAAAGGGATATTTGGAAGCCCATAGAGGGCTATGGTGAAAAAGGAAATATCTTCCGTTCAAAACTGGAAAGAAGCTTTCTGAGAAACTGCTCTGTGTTCTGTTAATTCATCTCACAGAGTTACATCTTTCCCTTCAAGAAGCCTTTCGCTAGGGCTGTTCTTGTGGCATTGGCAAAAGGATATTTGGAAGCCCATAGAGGGCTATGGTGAAAAAGGAAATATCTCCCGTTCAAAACTGGAAAGAAACTTTCTGAGAAACTGCTCTGTGTTCTGTTAATTCATCTCACAGAGTTATATCTTTCCCTTCAAGAAGCCTTTCGCAAAGGCTGGTCTTGTGGAATTGGCAAAGGGATATTTGGAAACCCATAGAGGGCTATGGTGAAAAAGGAAATATCTTCCGTTCAAAACTGGAAAGAAGCTTTCTGAGAAACTGCTCTGTGTTCTGTTAATTCATCTCACAGAGTTACATCTTTCCCTTCAAGAAGCCTTTCGCTAAGGCTGTTCTTGTGGAATTGAAAAAGGGATATTTGGAAGCTCATAGAGGGCTATGGTGAAAAAGGAAATATCTTCCGTTCAAAACTGGAAAGAAGCTTTCTGAGAAACTGCTCTGTGTTCTGTTAATTCATCTCACGGAGTTACATCTTTCCCTTCAAGAAGCCTTTCGCTAAGGCTGTTCTTGTGGAATTGGCAAAGGGATATTTGGAAGCCCGTAGAGGGCTATGGTGAAAAAGGAAATATCTTCCGTTCAAACCTGGAAAGAAGCTTTCTGAGAAACTGCTCTGTGTTCTGTTAATTCATCTCACAGAGTTACATCTTTCCCTTCAAGAAGCCTTTCGCTAAGGCTGTTCTTGTGGAATTGCAAAGGGATATTTGGAAGCCCATAGAGGGCTATGGTGAAAAAGGAAATATCTTCCATTCAAAACTGGAAAGAAGCTTTCTGAGAAACTGCTCTGTGTTCTGTTAATTCATCACACAGAGATACATCTTTCCCTTCAAGAAGCCTTTCGCTAAGGCTGTTCTTGTGGAATTGGCAAAGGGATATTTGGAAGCCCATAGAGGGCTATGGTGAAAAAGGAAATATCTTCCGTTCAAAAGTGGAAAGAAGCTTTCTGAGAAACGGCTCTGTGTTCTGTTATTCATCTCACAGAGTTACATCTTTCCCTTCAAGAAGCCTTTCGCTAAGGCTGTTGTTGTGGAATTGGCAAAGGGATATTTGGAAGCCCATAGAGGGCTATGGTGAAAAAGGAAATATCTTCCGTTCAAAACTGGAAAGAAGCTTTCTGAGAAACTGCTCTGTGTTCTGTTAATTCATCTCACAGAGTTACATCTTTCCCTTCAAGAAGTCTTTCGCTAAGGCTGTTCTTGTGGAATTGGCAAAGGGATATTTGGAAGCCCATAGAGGGCTATGGTGAAAAAGGTAATATCCCCCGTTCAAAACTGGAAAGAAACTTTCTGAGAAACTGCTCTGTGTTCTGTTAATTCATCTCACAGAGTTACATCTTTCCCTTCAAGAAGCCTTTCGCTAAGGCTGTTCTTGTGGAATTGGCAAAGGGATATTTGGAAGCCCATAGAGCGCTATGGTGAAAAAGGAAATATCTTCCGTTCAAAACTGGAAAGAAGCTTTCTGAGAAACTGCTCTGTGTTCTGTTAATTCATCTCACAGAGTTACATCTTTCCTTTCAAGAAACCTTTCGCTAAGGCTGTTCTTGTGGAATTGGCAAAGGGATATTTGGAAGCCCATAGAGGGCTATGGTGAAAAAGGAAATATCTTCCGTTCAAACCTGGAAAGAAGCTTTCTGAGAAACTGCTCTGTGTTCTGTTAATTCATCTCACAGAGTTACATCTTTCCCTTCAAGAAGCCTTTCGCTAAGGCTGTTCTTGTGGAATTGGCAAAGGGATATTTGGAAGCCCATAGAGGACTATGGTGAAAATGGAAATATCTTCCGTTCAAAACTGGAAAGAAGCTTTCTGAGAAACGGCTCTATGTTCTGTTAATTCACCTCACAGAGTTACATCTTTCCCTTCAAGAAGCCTTTCGCTAAGGCTGTTCTTGTGGAATTGGCAAAGGGATATTTCGAAGCCCATACAGAGCTATGGTGAAAAAGGAAATATCTTCCGTTCAAAACTGGAAAGAAGCTTTCTGAGAAACTGCTCTGTGTTCTGTTAATTCATCTCTCAGAGTAACATCTTTCCCTTCAAGAAGCCTTTCGCTAAGGCTGTTTTTGTGGAATTGGCAAAGGGATATTTGGAAGCCCATAGAGGACTATGGTGAAAAAGGAAATATCTTCCGTTCAAAACTGGAAAGAAGCTTTCTGAGAAACTGCTCTGTGTTCTGTTAATTCATCTCACAGAGTTACATCTTTCCCTTCAACAAACCTTTCGCTAAGGCTGTTCTTGTGGAATTGGCAAAGGGATATTTGGAAGCCCATAGAGGGCTATGGTGAAAAAGGAAATATCTTCCGTTCAAAACTGGAAAGAAGGTTTCTAAGAAACTGCTCTGTGTTCTGTTAATTCATCTCACAGAGTTACATCTTTCCCTTCAAGAAGCCTTTCGCTAAGGCTGTTCTTGTGGAATTGGCAAAGGGATATTTGGAAGCCCATAGAGGGCTATGGTGAAAAAGGAAATATCTTCCGTTCAAAACTGGAAAGAAGCTTTCTGAGAAACTGCTCTGTGTTCTGTTCATTCATCTCACAGAGTTACATCTTTCCCTTCAAGAAGCCTTTCGCTAAGGCTGTTGTTGTGGAATTGGCAAAGGGATATTTGGAAGCCCATAGAGGGCTATGGTGAAAAAGGAAATATCTTCCGTTGAAAACTGGAAAGAAGCTTTCTGAGAAACTGCTCTGTGTTCTGTTCATTCATCTCACAGAGTTACATCTTTCCCTTCAAGAAGCCTTTCGCTAAGGCTGTTCTTGTGGAATTGGCAAAGGGATATTTGGAAGCCCATAGAGGGCTATGGTGAAAAAGGAAATATCTTCCGTTGAAAACTGGAAAGAAGCTTTCTGAGATACTGCTCTGTGTTCTGTTAATTCATGTCACAGAGTTACATCTTTCCCTTCAAGAAGCCTTTCGCTAAGGCTGTTCTTGTGGAATTGGCAAAGGGATATTTGGAAGCCCGTAGAGGGCGATGGTGAAAAAGGAAATATCTTCCGTTCAAAACTGGAAAGAAGCTTTCTGAGAAACTGCTCTGTGTTCTGTTAATTCATCTCACAGAGTTACATCTTTCCCTTCAAGAATCCTTTTTCTAAGGCTGTTCTTGTGCAATTGGCAAAGTGTATTTGGAAGCCCATAGAGGGCTATGGTGAAAAAGGAAATATCTTCCGTTGAAAACTGGAAAGAAGCCTTCTGAGAAACTGCTCTGTGTTCTGTTAATTCATCTCACAGAGTTACATCTTTCCCTTCAAGAAGCCTTTCGCTAAGGCTGTTCTTGTGGAATTGGCAAAGGGATATTTGGAAGCCCATAGAGGGCTATGGTGAAAAAGGAAATATCTTCCGTTCAAAACTGGAAAGAAGCTTTCTGAGAAACTGCTCTGTGTTCTGTTCATTCATCTCACAGAGTTACATCTTTCCCTTCAAGAAGCCTTTCGCTAAGGCTGTTCTTGTGGAATTGGCAAAGGGATATTTGGAAACCCATAGAGGGCTATGGTGAAAAAGGAAATATCTTCCGTTCAAAACTGGAAAGAAGCTTTCTGAGAAACTGCTCTGTGTTCTGTTAATTCATCTCACAGAGTTACATCTTTCTCTTCAAGAAGCCTTTCACTAAGGCTGTTCTTGTGGAACTGGCAAAGGGATATTTGGAAGCCCATAGAGGGCTATGCTGAAAAAGGAAATATCTTCCGTTCAAAACTGGAAAGAAGCTTTCTGAGAAACTGCTCTGTGTTCTGTTAATTCATCTCACAGAGTTACATCTTTCCCTTCAAGAAGCCTTTCGCTAAGGCTGTTCTTGTGGAATTGGCAAAGGGATATTTGGAAGCCCATAGAGGGCTATGTTGAAAAAGGAAATATCTTCCGTTGAAAACTGGAAAGAAGCTTTCTGAGAAACTGCTCTGTGTTCTGTTAATTCATCTCACAGAGTTACATCTTTCCCTTCAAGAAGCCTTTCGCTAAGGCTGTTCTTGTGCAATTTGCAAAGGGATATTTGGAAGCCCATAGAGGGCTATGGTGAAAAAGGATATATCTTCCGTTCAAAACTGGAAAGAAGCTTTCTGAGAAACTACTCTGTGTTCTGTTAATTCATCTCACAGAGTTACATCTTTCCCTTCAAGAAGCCTTTCGCTAAGGCTGTTCTTGTGGAATTGGCAAAGGGATATTTGGAAGCCCATAGAGGGCTATGGTGAAAAAGGAAATATCTTCCGTTCAAAACTGGAAAGAAGATTTCTGAGAAACTGCTCTGTGTTCTGTTAATTCATCTCACAGAGTTACATCTTTCCCTTCAAGAAGCCTTTCGCTAAGGCTGTTCTTGTGCAATTGGCAAAGGGATATTTGGAAGCCCATAGAGGGCTATGGTGAAAAAGGAAATATCTTCCGTTCAAAACTGGAAAGAAGCTTTCTGAGAAACTGCTCTGTGTTCTGTTAATTCATCTCGCAGAGTTAAATCTTTCCCTTCAAGAAACCTTTCGCTAAGGCTGTTCTTGTGCAATTGGCAAAAGGATATTTGGAAGCCCATAGAGGGCTATGGTGAAAAAGGAAATATCTTCCGTTAAAAACTGGAAAGAAGCTTTCTGAGAAACTGCTCTGTGTTCTGTTAATTCATCTCACAGAGTTACATCTTTCCCTTCAAGAACCTTTCGCTAAGGCTGTTTTTGTGGAATTGGCAAAGGGATATTTGGAAGCCCATAGAGGGCTATGGTGAAAAAGGAAATATCTTCCGTTCAAAACTGGAAAGAAGCTTTCTGAGAAACTGCTCTGTGTTCTGTTAATTCATCTCACAGAGTTACATCTTTCCCTTCAAGAAGCCTTTCGCTAAGGCTGTTCTTGTGGAATTGGCAAAGGGATATTTGGAAGCCCATAGAGGGCTATGGTGAAAAAGGAAATATCTTCCGTTCAAAACTGGAAAGAAGCTTTCTGAGAAACTGCTCTGTGTTCTGTTAATTCATCTCACAGAGTTACATCTTTCCCTTCAAAAAGCCTTTCGCTAAGGATGTTCTTGTGGAATTGGCAAAGGAATATTTGGAGGCCCATAGAGGGCTATGGTGAAAAAGGAAATATCTTCCGTTCAAAACTGGAAAGAAGCTTTCTGAGAAACTACTGTGTGTTCTGTTAACTCATCTCACAGAGTTACATCCTTCCTTTCAAGAAGCCTTTCGCTAAGACTGTTCTTGTGGAATAGGCAAAGAGATATTTGGAAGCCCATAGAGGGCTATGGTGAAAAAGGAAATATCTTCCGTTCAAAACTGGAAAGAAGCTTTCTGAGAAACTGCTCTGTGTTCTGTTAACTCATCTCACAGAGTTACATCTTTCCCTTCAGGAAGCCTTTCGCTAAGGCTGTTCTTGTGGAATTGGCAAAGAGATATTTGGAAGCCCATGGAGGGCTATGGTGAAAAAGGAAATATCTTCCGTTCAAAACTGGAAAGAAGCTTTCTGAGAAACTGCTTTATGTTCTGTTAATTCATCTCACAGAGTTACATCTTTCCCTTCAAGAAGCCTTTCGCTAAGGCTGTCGTTGTGGAATTGGCAAACGGATATTTGGAAGCCCATAGAGGGCTATGGTGGAAAAGGAAATATCTTCCGTTCAAAACTGGAAAGAAGCTTTCTGAGAAACTGCTCTGTGTTCTGTTAATTCATCTCACAGAGTTACATCTTTCCCTTCAAGAAGCCTTTCGCTAAGGCTGTCGTTGTGGAATTGGCAAACGGATATTTGGAAGCCCATAGAGGGCTATGGTGGAAAAGGAAATATCTTCCGTTCAAAACTGGAAAGAAGCTCTCTGAGAAACTGCTCTTTGTTCTGTTAATTCATCTCACAGAGTTACATCTTTCCCTTCAAGAAGCCTTTCGCTAAGGCTGTTCTTGTGGAATTGGCTAAGGGATATTTGGAAGCCCATAGAGGGCTATGGTGAAAAAGGAAATATCTTCCGTTCAAAACTGGAAAGAAGGTTTCTGAGAAACTGCTCTGTGTTCTGTTAATTCATCTCACAGAGTTACATCTTTCATTTCAAGACGTCTTTCGCTAAGGCTGTTCTTGTGGAATTGGCAAAGGGATATTTGGAAGCCCATAGAGGGCTATGGTGAAAAAGGAAATATCTTCCGTTCAAAACTCGAAAGAAGCTTTCTGAGAAACTGCTCTGTGTTCTGTTAATTCATCTCACAGAGTTACATCTTTCAATTCAAGACGTCTTTCGCTAAGGCTGTTCTTGTGGAATTGGCAAAGGGATATTTGGAAGCCCATAGAGGGCTATGGTGAAAAAGGAAATATCTTCCGTTCAAAACTGGAAAGAAGCTTTCTGAGAAACTGCTCTGTGTTCTGTTAATTCATCTCACAGAGTTACATCTTTCCCTTCAAGAAGCCTTTCGCTAAGGCTGTTCTTGTGGAATTGGCAAAGGGATATTTGGAAGCCCATAGAGGGCTATGGTGAGAAAGGAAATATTTTCCGTTCAAAACTGGAAAGAAGGTTTCTGAGAAACTGCTCTGTGTTCTGTTAATTCATCTCACAGAGTTACATCTTTCCCTTCAAGAAGCCTTTCGCTAAGGCTGTTCTTGTGGAATTGGCAAAGGTATATTTGGAAGCCCATAGATGGCTATGTTGAAAAAGGAAATATCTTCCGTTCAAAACTGGAAAGAAGCTTTCTGAGAAACTGCTCTGTGTTCTGTTAATTCATCTCACAAAGTTACATCTTTCCCTTCAAGAAGCATTTCTCTAAGGCTGTTCTTGTGGAATTGGCAGAGGGATATTTGGAAGCCCATAGAGGGCTATGGTGAAAAAGGAAATATCTTCCGTTCAAAACTGGAAAGAAGCTTTCTGAGAAACTGCTCTGTGTTCTGTTAATTCATCTCACAGAGTTACATCTTTCCCTTCAAGAAGCCTTTCGCTAAGGCTGTTCTTGTGGAATTGGCAAAGGGATATTTGGAAGCCCATAGAGGGCTATGGTGAAAAAGGAAATATCTTCCGTTGAAAACTGGAAAGAAGCTTTCTGAGAAACTGCTCTGTGTTCTGTTAATTCATCTCACAGAGTTACATCTTTCCCTTCAAGAAGCCTTTCGCTAAGGCTGTTCTTGTGGAATTGGTAAAGGGATATTTGGAAGCCCATAGAGGGCTATGGTGAAAAAGGAAATATCTTCCGTTGAAAACTGGAAAGAAGCTTTCTGAGAAACTGCTCTGTGTTCTGTTGATTCATCTCTCAGAGTTACATCTTTCCCTTCAAGAAGCCTTTCGCTAAGGCTGTTCTTGTGGAACTGGCAAAGGGATATTTGGAAGCCCATAGAGGGCTATGGTGAAAAAGGAAATATCTTCCGTTGAAAACTGGAAAGAAGCTTTCTGAGAAACTGCTCTGTGTTCTGTTAATTCATCTCACAGAGTTACATCTTTCCCTTCAAGAAGCCTTTCGCTAAGGCTGTTCTTGTGGAATTGGCAAAGGGATATTTGGAAGCCCATAGAGGGCTATGGTGAAAAAGGAAATATCTTCCGTTGAAAACTGGAAAGAAGCTTTCTGAGAAACTGCTCTGTGTTCTGTTAATTCATGTCACAGAGTTACATCTTTCCCTTCAAGAAGCCTTTCGCTAAGGCTGTTCTTGTGGAATTGGCAAAGGGATATTTGGAAGCCCGTAGAGGGCGATGGTGAAAAAGGAAATATCTTCCGTTCAAAACTGGAAAGAAGCTTTCTGAGAAACTGCTCTGTGTTCTGTTAATTCATCTCACAGAGTTACATCTTTCCCTTCAAGAAGCCTTTTTCTAAGGCTGTTCTTGTGCAATTGGCAAAGTGTATTTGGAAGCCCATAGAGGGCTATGGTGAAAAAGGAAATATCTTCCGTTGAAAACTGGAAAGAAGCCTTCTGAGAAACTGCTCTGTGTTCTGTTAATTCATCTCACAGAGTTACATCTTTCCCTTCAAGAAGCCTTTCGCTAAGGCTGTTCTTGTGGAATTGGCAAAGGGATATTTGGAAGCCCATAGAGGGCTATGCTGAAAAAGGAAATATCTTCCGTTCAAAACTGGAAAGAAGCTTTCTGAGAAACTGCTCTGTGTTCTGTTAATTCATCTCACAGAGTTACATCTTTCCCTTCAAGAAGCCTTTCGCTAAGGCTGTTCTTGTGGAATTGGCAAAGGGATATTTGGAAGCCCATAGAGGGCTATGTTGAAAAAGGAAATATCTTCCGTTGAAAACTGGAAAGAAGCTTTCTGAGAAACTGCTCTGTGTTCTGTTAATTCATCTCACAGAGTTACATCTTTCCCTTCAAGAAGCCTTTCGCTAAGGCTGTTCTTGTGCAATTTGCAAAGGGATATTTGGAAGCCCATAGAGGGCTATGGTGAAAAAGGATATATCTTCCGTTCAAAACTGGAAAGAAGCTTTCTGAGAAACTACTCTGTGTTCTGTTAATTCATCTCACAGAGTTACATCTTTCCCTTCAAGAAGCCTTTCGCTAAGGCTGTTCTTGTGGAATTGGCAAAGGGATATTTGGAAGCCCATAGAGGGCTATGGTGAAAAAGGAAATATCTTCCGTTCAAAACTGGAAAGAAGATTTCTGAGAAACTGCTCTGTGTTCTGTTAATTCATCTCACAGAGTTACATCTTTCCCTTCAAGAAGCCTTTCGCTAAGGCTGTTCTTGTGCAATTGGCAAAGGGATATTTGGAAGCCCATAGAGGGCTATGGTGAAAAAGGAAATATCTTCCGTTCAAAACTGGAAAGAAGCTTTCTGAGAAACTGCTCTGTGTTCTGTTAATTCATCTCGCAGAGTTACATCTTTCCCTTCAAGAAACCTTTCGCTAAGGCTGTTCTTGTGCAATTGGCAAAAGGATATTTGGAAGCCCATAGAGGGCTATGGTGAAAAAGGAAATATCTTCCGTTCAAAACTGGAAAGAAGCTTTCTGAGAAACTGCTCTGTGTTCTGTTAATTCATCTCACAGAGTTACATCTTTCCCTTCAAGAACCTTTCGCTAAGGCTGTTTTTGTGGAATTGGCAAAGGGATATTTGGAAGCCCATAGAGGGCTATGGTGAAAAAGGAAATATCTTCCGTTCAAAACTGGAAAGAAGCTTTCTGAGAAACTGCTCTGTGTTCTGTTAATTCATCTCACAGAGTTACATCTTTCCCTTCAAGAAGCCTTTCGCTAAGGCTGTTCTTGTGGAATTGGCAAAGGGATATTTGGAAGCCCATAGAGGGCTATGGTGAAAAAGGAAATATCTTCCGTTCAAAACTGGAAAGAAGCTTTCTGAGAAACTGCTCTGTGTTCTGTTAATTCATCTCACAGAGTTACATCTTTCCCTTCAAGAAGCCTTTCGCTAAGGCTGTTCTTGTGGAATTGGCAAAGGAATATTTGGAGGCCCATAGAGGGCTATGGTGAAAAAGGAAATATCTTCCGTTCAAAACTGGAAAGAAGCTTTCTGAGAAACTACTGTGTGTTCTGTTAACTCATCTCACAGAGTTACATCCTTCCTTTCAAGAAGCCTTTCGCTAAGACTGTTCTTGTGGAATAGGCAAAGAGATATTTGGAAGCCCATAGAGGGCTATGGTGAAAAAGGAAATATCTTCAGTTCAAAACTGGAAAGAAGCTTTCTGAGAAACTGCTCTGTGTTCTGTTAACTCATCTCACAGAGTTACATCTTTCCCTTCAGGAAGCCTTTCGCTAAGGCTGTTCTTGTGGAATTGGCAAAGAGATATTTGGAAGCCCATGGAGGGCTATGGTGAAAAAGGAAATATCTTCCGTTCAAAACTGGAAAGAAGCTTTCTGAGAAACTGCTTTATGTTCTGTTAATTCACCTCACAGAGTTACATCTTTCCCTTCAAGAAGCCTTTCGCTAAGGCTGTCGTTGTGGAATTGGCAAACGGATATTTGGAAGCCCATAGAGGGCTATGGTGGAAAAGGAAATATCTTCCGTTCAAAACTGGAAAGAAGCTTTCTGAGAAACTGCTCTGTGTTCTGTTAATTCATCTCACAGAGTTACATCTTTCCCTTCAAGAAGCCTTTCGCTAAGGCTGTCGTTGTGGAATTGGCAAACGGATATTTGGAAGCCCATAGAGGGCTATGGTGGAAAAGGAAATATCTTCCGTTCAAAACTGGAAAGAAGCTCTCTGAGAAACTGCTCTTTGTTCTGTTAATTCATCTCACAGAGTTACATCTTTCCCTTCAAGAAGCCTTTCGCTAAGGCTGTTCTTGTGGAATTGGCAAAGGGATATTTGGAAGCCCATAGAGGGCTATGTTGAAAAAGGAAATATCTTCCGTTGAAAACTGGAAAGAAGCTTTCTGAGAAACTGCTCTGTGTTCTGTTAATTCATCTCACAGAGTTACATCTTTCCCTTCAAGAAGCCTTTCGCTAAGGCTGTTCTTGTGGAATTGGCAAAAGTATATTTGGAAGCCCATAGATGGCTATGTTGAAAAAGGAAATATCTTCCGTTCAAAACTGGAAAGAAGCTTTCTGAGAAACTGCTCTGTGTTCTGTTAATTCATCTCACAAAGTTACATCTTTCCCTTCAAGAAGCATTTCTCTAAGGCTGTTCTTGTGGAATTGGCAGAGGGATATTTGGAAGCCCATAGAGGGCTATGGTGAAAAAGGAAATATCTTCCGTTCAAAACTGGAAAGAAGCTTTCTGAGAAACTGCTCTGTGTTCTGTTAATTCATCTCAAAGAGTTACATCTTTCCCTTCAAGAAGCCTTTCGCTAAGGCTGTTCTTGTGGAATTGGCAAAGGGATATTTGGAAGCCCATAGAGGGCTATGGTGAAAAAGGAAATATCTTCCGTTGAAAACTGGAAAGAAGCTTTCTGAGAAACTGCTCTGTGTTCTGTTAATTCATCTCACAGAGTTACATCTTTCCCTTCAAGAAGCCTTTCGCTAAGGCTGTTCTTGTGGAATTGGTAAAGGGATATTTGGAAGCCCATAGAGTGCTATGGTGAAAAAGGAAATATCTTCCGTTGAAAACTGGAAAGAAGCTTTCTGAGAAACTGCTCTGTGTTCTGTTGATTCATCTCTCAGAGTTACATCTTTCCCTTCAAGAAGCCTTTCGCTAAGGCTGTTCTTGTGGAACTGGCAAAGGGATATTTGGAAGCCCATAGAGGGCTATGGTGAAAAAGGAAATATCTTCCGTTGAAAACTGGAAAGAAGCTTTCTGAGAAACTGCTCTGTGTTCTGTTAATTCATCTCACAGAGTTACATCTTTCCCTTCAAGAAGCCTTTCGCTAAGGCTGTTCTTGTGGAATTGGCAAAGGGATATTTGGAAGCCCATAGAGGGCTATGGTGAAAAAGGAAATATCTTCCGTTGAAAACTGGAAAGAAGCTTTCTGAGAAACTGCTCTGTGTTCTGTTAATTCATGTCACAGAGTTACATCTTTCCCTTCAAGAAGCCTTTCGCTAAGGCTGTTCTTGTGGAATTGGCAAAGGGATATTTGGAAGCCCGTAGAGGGCGATGGTGAAAAAGGAAATATCTTCCGTTCAAAACTGGAAAGAAGCTTTCTGAGAAACTGCTCTGTGTTCTGTTAATTCATCTCACAGAGTTACATCTTTCCCTTCAAGAAGCCTTTTTCTAAGGCTGTTCTTGTGCAATTGGCAAAGTGTATTTGGAAGCCCATAGAGGGCTATGGTGAAAAAGGAAATATCTTCCGTTGAAAACTGGAAAGAAGCCTTCTGAGAAACTGCTCTGTGTTCTGTTAATTCATCTCACATAGTTACATCTTTCCCTTCAAGAAGCCTTTCGCTAAGGCTGTTCTTGTGGAATTGGCAAAGGGATATTTGGAAGCCCATAGAGGGCTATGGTGAAAAAGGAAATATCTTCCGTTCAAAACTGGAAAGAAGCTTTCTGAGAAACTGCTCTGTGTTCTGTTCATTCATCTCACAGAGTTACATCTTTCCCTTCAAGAAGCCTTTCGCTAAGGCTGTTCTTGTGGAATTGGCAAAGGGATATTTGGAAGCCCATAGAGGGCTATGGTGAAAAAGGAAATATCTTCCGTTCAAAACTGGAAAGAAGCTTTCTGAGAAACTGCTCTGTGTTCTGTTAATTCATCTCACAGAGTTACATCTTTCTCTTCAAGAAGCCTTTCACTAAGGCTGTTCTTGTGGAATTGGCAAAGGGATATTTGGAAGCCCATAGAGGGCTATGCTGAAAAAGGAAATATCTTCCGTTCAAAACTGGAAAGAAGCTTTCTGAGAAACTGCTCTGTGTTCTGTTAATTCATCTCACAGAGTTACATCTTTCCCTTCAAGAAGCCTTTCGCTAAGGCTGTTCTTGTGGAATTGGCAAAGGGATATTTGGAAGCCCATAGGGGGCTATGTTGAAAAAGGAAATATCTTCCGTTGAAAACTGGAAAGAAGCTTTCTGAGAAACTGCTCTGTGTTCTGTTAATTCATCTCACAGAGTTACATCTTTCCCTTCAAGAAGCCTTTCGCTAAGGCTGTTCTTGTGCAATTTGCAAAGGGATATTTGGAAGCCCATAGAGGGCTATGGTGAAAAAGGATATATCTTCCGTTCAAAACTGGAAAGAAGCTTTCTGAGAAACTACTCTGTGTTCTGTTAATTCATCTCACAGAGTTACATCTTTCCCTTCAAGAAGCCTTTCGCTAACGCTGTTCTTGTGGAATTGGCAAAGGGATATTTGGAAGCCCATAGAGGGCTATGGTGAAAAAGGAAATATCTTCCGTTGAAAACTGGAAAGAAGATTTCTGAGAAACTGCTCTGTGTTCTGTTAATTCATCTCACAGAGTTACATCTTTCCCTTCAAGAAGCCTTTCGCTAAGGCTGTTCTTGTGCAATTGGCAAAGGGATATTTGGAAGCCCATAGAGGGCTATGGTGAAAAAGGAAATATCTTCCGTTCAAAACTGGAAAGAAGCTTTCTGAGAAACTGCTCTGTGTTCTGTTAATTCATCTCGCAGAGTTACATCTTTCCCTTCAAGAAACCTTTCGCTAAGGCTGTTCTTGTGCAATTGGCAAAAGGATATTTGGAAGCCCATAGAGGACTATGGTGAAAAAGGAAATATCTTCCGTTCAAAACTGGAAAGAAGCTTTCTGAGAAACTGCTCTGTGTTCTGTTAATTCATCTCACAGAGTTACATCTTTCCCTTCAAGAACCTTTCGCTAAGGCTGTTTTTGTGGAATTGGCAAAGGGATATTTGGAAGCCCATAGAGGGCTATGGTGAAAAAGGAAATATCTTCCGTTCAAAACTGGAAAGAAGCTTTCTGAGAAACTGCTCTGTGTTCTGTTAATTCATCTCACAGAGTTACATCTTTCCCTTCAAGAAGCCTTTCGCTAAGGCTGTTCTTGTGGAATTGGCAAAGGGATATTTGGAAGCCCATAGAGGGCTACGGTGAAAAAGGAAATATCTTCCGTTCAAAACTGGAAAGAAGCTTTCTGAGAAACTGCTCTGTGTTCTGTTAATTCATCTCACAGAGTTACATCTTTCCCTTCAAGAAGCCTTTCGCTAAGGCTGTTCTTGTGGAATTGGCAAAGGAATATTTGGAGGCCCATAGAGGGCTATGGTGAAAAAGGAAATATCTTCCGTTCAAAATTGGAAAGAAGCTTTCTGAGAAACTACTGTGTGTTCTGTTAACTCATCTCACAGAGTTACATCCTTCCTTTCAAGAAGCCTTTCGCTAAGACTGTTCTTGTGGAATAGGCAAAGAGATATTTGGAAGCCCATAGAGGGCTATGGTGAAAAAGGAAATATCTTCCGTTCAAAACTGGAAAGAAGCTTTCTGAGAAACTGCTCTGTGTTCTGTTAACTCATCTCACAGAGTTACATCTTTCCCTTCAGGAAGCCTTTCTCTAAGGCTGTTCTTGTGGAATTGGCAAAGAGATATTTGGAAGCCCATGGAGGGCTATGGTGAAAAAGGAAATATCTTCCGTTCAAAACTGGAAAGAAGCTTTCTGAGAAACTGCTTTATGTTCTGTTAATTCATCTCACAGAGTTACATCTTTCCCTTCAAGAAGCCTTTCGCTAAGGCTGTCGTTGTGGAATTGGCAAACGGATATTTGGAAGCCCATAGAGGGCTATGGTGGAAAAGGAAATATCTTCCGTTCAAAACTGGAAAGAAGCTTTCTGAGAAACTGCTCTGTGTTCTGTTAATTCATCTCACAGAGTTACATCTTTCCCTTCAAGAAGCCTTTCGCTAAGGCTGTTCTTGTGGAATTGGCAAAGTGATATTTGGAAGCCCATGGAGGGCTATGGTGAAAAAGGAAATATCTTCCGTTCAAAACTGGAAAGAAGCTTTCTGAGAAACTGCTCTGTGTTCTGTTAATTCATCTCACAGAATTACATCTTTCAATTCAAGAAGTCTTTCGCGAAGTCTGTTCTTGTGGAATTGGCAAAGGGATATTTGGAAGCCCATAGAGGGCTATGGTGAAAAAGGAAATATCTTCCGTTGAAAACTGGAAAGAAGCTTTCTGAGAAACTGCTCTGTGTTCTGTTAATTCATCTCACAGAGTTACATCTTTCCCTTCTAGAAGCCTTTCGCTAAGGCTGTTCTTGTGGAATTGGCAAAGGGATATTTGGAAGCCCATAGAGGGCTATAGTGAAAAAGGAAATATCTTCCGTTCAAAACTGGAAAGAAGCTTTCTGAGAAACTGCTCTGTGTTCTGTTAATTCATCTCACAGAGTTACATCTTTTCCTTCAAGAAGCCTTTCGCTAAGGCTGTTCTTGTGGAATTGGCAAAGGAATATTTGGAGGCCCATAGAGGGTTATGGTGAAAAAGGAAATATCTTCCGTTCAAAACTGGAAAGAAGCTTTCTGAGAAACTACTGTGTGTTCTGTTAACTCATCTCACAGAGTTACATCCTTCCTTTCAAAAAGCCTTTCGCTAAGACTGTTATTGTGGAATAGGCAAAGATATATTTGGAAGCCCATAGAGGGCTATGGTGAAAAAGAAAATATCTTCCGTTCAAAACTGGAAAGAAACTTTCTGAGAAACTGCTCTGTGTTCTGTTAATTCATCTCACAGAGTTACATCTTTCTCTTCAAGAAGCCTTTCGCTAAGGCTGTTCTTGTGGAATTGGCAAAGGGATATTTGGAAGCCCATAGAGGGCTATGGTGAAAAAGGAAATATCTTCCGTTCAAAACTGGAAAGAAGCTTTCTGAGAAACTGCTCTGAGTTCTGTTAATTCATCTCACAGAGTTACATCTTTCCCTTCAAGAAGCCTTTCGCTAAGGCTGTTCTTGTGGAATTGGCAAAGGGATATTTGGAAGCCCATAGAGGGCTATGGTGAAAAAGGAAATATCTTCCGCTCAAAACTGGAAAGAAGCTTTCTGAGAAACTGCTCTTTGTTCTGTTAATTCGTCTCACAGAGTTACATCTTTCCCTTCAAGAAGCCTTTCGCTAAGGCTGTTCTTGTGGAATTGGCAAAGGGATATTTGGAAGCCCATAGAGGGCTACGGTGAAAAAGGAAATATCTTCCGTTCAAAACTGGAAAGAAGGTTTCTGAGAAACTGCTCTGTGTTCTGTTAATTCATCTCACAGAGTTACATCTTTCCCTTCAAGAAGCCTTTCGCTAAGGCTGTTCTTGTGGAATTGGCAAAGGGATATTTGGAAGCCCATAGAGGGCTATGGTGAAAAAGGAAATATCTTCCGTTAAAAACTGGAAAGAAGCGCTCCGAGAAACTGCTCTGTGTTCTGTTAATTCATCTCACAGAGTTACATCTTTCCCTTCAAGAAGCCTTTCGCTAAGGCTGTTCTTGTGGAATTGGCAAAGGGATATTTGGAAGCCCATAGAGGGCTATGGTGAAAAAGGAAATATCTTCCGTTCAAAACTGGAAAGAAGCTCTCTGAGAAACTGCTGTGTGTTCTGTTAACTCATCTCACAGAGTTACATCCTTCCTTTCAAGAAGCCTTTCGCTAAGACTGTTCTTGTGGAATAGGCAAAGAGATATTTGGAAGCCCATAGAAGGCTATGGTGAAAAAGGAAATATCTTCCGTTCAAAACTGGAAAGAAGCTTTCTGAGAAACTGCTCTGTGTTCTGTTAACTCATCTCACAGAGTTACATCTTTCCCTTCAGGAAGCCTTTCGCTAAGGCTGTTCTTGTGGAATTGGCAAAGGGATATTTGGAAGCCCTTAGAAGGCTATGGTGTAAAAGGAAATATCTTCCGTTCAAAACTGGAAAGAAGGTTTCTGAGAAACTGCTCTGTGTTCTGTTAACTCATCTCACAGAGTTACATCTTTCCCTTCAAGAAGCCTTTCGCTAAGGCTGTTCTTGTGGAATTGGCAAAGAGATATTTGGAAGCCCATAGAGGGCTATGGTGAAAAAGGAAATATCTTCCGTTCAAAACTGAAAAGAAGCTTTCTGAGAAACTGCTCTGTGTTCTGTTAACTCATCTCACAGAGTTACATCTTTCCCTTCAGGAAGCCTTTCGCTAAGGCTGTTCTTGTGGAATTGGCAAAGGGATATTTGGAAGCCCTTAGAAGGCTATGGTGTAAAAGGAAATATCTTCCGTTCAAAACTGGAAAGAAGGTTTCTGAGAAACTGCTCTGTGTTCTGTTAATTCATCTCACAGAGTTACATCTTTCCCTTCTAGAAGCCTTTCGCTAAGGCTGTTCTTGTGGAATTGGCAAAGAGATATTTGGAAGCCCATAGAGGGCTATGGTGAAAAAGGAAATATCTTCCGTTCAAAACTGGAAAGAAGCTTTCTGAGAAACTGCTTTATGTTCTGTTAATTCATCTCACAGAGTTACATCTTTCCCTTCAAGAAGGCTTTCGCTAAGGCTGTCGTTGTGGAATTGGCAAACAGATATTTGGAAGCCCATAGAGGGCTATGGTGGAAAAGGAAATATCTTCCGTTCAAAACTGGAAAGAAGCTTTCTGAGAAACTGCTCTGTGTTCTGTTAATTCATCTCACAGAGTTACATCTTTCCCTTCAAGAAGCCTTTCGCTAAGGCTGTTCTTGAGGAATTGGAAAAGTGATATTTGGAAGCCCATAGAGGGCTATGGTGAAAAAGGAAATATCTTCCGTTCAAAACTGGAAAGAAGCTTTCTGAGAAACTGCTCTGTGTTCTGTTAATTCATCTCACAGAGTTACATCTTTCAATTCAAGAAGTCTTTCGCTAAGGCTGTTCTTGTGGAATTGGCAAACGGATATTTGGAAGCCCATAGAGGGCTATGGTGGAAAAGGAAATATCTTCCGTTCAAAACTGGAAAGAAGCTTTCTGAGAAACTGCTCTTTGTTCTGTTAATTCATCTCACAGAGTTACATCTTTCCCTTCAAGAAGCCTTTCGCTAAGGCTGTTCTTGGGGATTGGCAAAGGGATATTTGGAAGCCCTTAGAAGGCTCTGGTGTAAAAGGAAATATCTTCCGTTCAAAAGTGGAAAGAAGCTTTCTGAGAAACTGCTCTGTGATTTGTTGATTCATCTCACAGAGTTACATCTTTCCCTTCAAGAAGCCTTTCGCTAAGGCTGTTCTTGTGGAATTGGCAAAGGGATATTTGGAAGCCCATAGAGGGCTATGGTGAAAAACGAAATATCTTCCGTTCAAAACTGGAAAGAAGCTTTCTGAGAAACCGCTCTGTGTTCTGTTAATTCATCTCACAGAGTTACATCTTTCCCTTCAAGAAGCCTTCCGCTAAGGCTGTTCTTGTGGATTTGGCAAAGTGATATTTGGAAGCCCATGGAGGGCTATGGTGAAAAAGGAAATATCTTCCGTTCAAAACTGGAAAGAAGCTTTGTGAGAAACTGCTCTGTGTTCTGTTAATTCATCTCACAGAGTTACATCTTTCAATTCAAGAAGTCTTTCGCTAAGGCTGTTCTTGTGGAATTGGCAAAGGGATATTTGGAAGCCCATAGAGGGCTATGGTGAAAAAGGAAATATCTTCCGTTCAAAACTGGAAAGAAGCTTTCTGAGAAACTGCTCTGTGTTCTGTTAATTCATCTCACAGAGTTACATCTTTCCCTTCTAGAAGCCTTTCGCTAAGGCTGTTCTTGTGGAATTGGCAAAGGGATATTTGGAAGCCCATAGAGGGCTATAGTGAAAAAGGAAATATCTTCCGTTCAAAACTGGAAAGAAGCTTTCTGAGAAACTGCTCTGGGTTCTGTTAATTCATCTCACAGAGTTACATCTTTCCCTTCAAGAAGCCTTTCGCTAAGGCTGTTCTTGTGGAATTGGCAAAGGAATATTTGGAGGCCCATAGAGGGTTATGGTGAAAAAGGAAATATCTTCCGTTCAAAACTGGAAAGAAGCTTTCTGAGAAACTACTGTGTGTTCTGTTAACTCATCTCACAGAGTTACATCCTTCCTTTCAAAAAGCATTTCGCTAAGACTGTTCTTGTTGAATAGGCAAAGATATATTTGGAAGCCCATAGAGGGCTATGGTGAAAAAGGAAATATCTTCCGTTCAAAACTGGAAAGAAGCTTTCTGAGAAACTGCTCTGTGTTCTGTTAACTCATCTCACAGAGTTACATCTTTCCCTTCAGGAAGCCTTTCGCTAAGGCTGTTCTTGTGGAATTGGCAAAGAGATATTTGGAAGCCCATGGAGGGCTATGGTGAAAAAGGAAATATCTTCCGTTCAAAACTGGAAAGAAGCTTTCTGAGAAACTGCTTTATGTTCTGTTAATTCATCTCACAGAGTTACATCTTTCCCTTCAAGAAGCCTTTCGCTAAGGCTGTCGTTGTGGAATTGGCAAACGGATATTTGGAAGCTCATAGAGGGCTATGGTGGAAAAGGAAATATCTTCCGTTCAAAACTGGAAAGAAGCTTTCTGAGAAACTGCTCTGTGTTCTGTTAATTCATCTCACAGAGTTACATCTTTCCCTTCAAGAAGCCTTTCGCTAAGGCTGTTCTTGTGGAATTGGCAAAGTGATATTTGGAAGCCCATAGATGGCTATGGTGAAAAAGGAAATATCTGCCGTTCAAAAGTGGAAAGAAGCTTTCTGAGAAACTGCTCTGTGTTCTGTTAATTCATCTCACTGAGTTACATCTTTCCCTTCAAGAAGCCTTTCGCTAAGGCTGTTCTTGTTGGATTGGCAAAGGGATATTTGGAAGCCCTTAGAAGGCTATGGTGGAAAAGGAAATATCTTCCGTTCAAAAGTGGAAAGAAGCTTTCTGAGAAACTGCTCTGTGATTTGTTAATTCATCTCACAGAGTTACATCTTTCCCTTCAAGAAGCCTTTCGCTAAGGCTGTTCTTGTGGAATTGGCAAAGGGATATTTGGAAGCCCATAGAGGGCTATGGTGAAAAACGAAATATCTTCCGTTCAAAACTGGAAAGAAGCTTTCTGAGAAACCGCTCTGTGTTCTGTTAATTCATCTCACAGAGTTACATCTTTCCCTTCAAGAAGCCTTCCGCTAAGGCTGTTCTTGTGGAATTGGCAAAGGGATATTTGGAAGCCCATAGAGGGCTGTGGTGAAGAAGGAAATATCTTCCGTTCAAAACTGGAAAGAAGCTTTCTGAGAAACTGCTCTGTGTTCCGTTAACTCATCTCACAGAGTTACATCTTTCCCTTCAGGAAGTCTTTCGCTAGGGCTGTTCTTGTGGAATTGGCAAAGAGATATTTGGAAGCCCATAGAGGGCTATGGTGAAAAAGGAAATATCTTCCGTTCAAAACTGGAAAGAAGCTTTCTGAGAAACTGCTTTATGTTCTGTTAATTCATCTCACAGAGTTACATCTCTCCCTTCAAGAAGCCTTTCGCTAAGGCTGTCGTTGTGGAATTGGCAAACGGATATTTGGAAGCCCATAGAGGGCTATGGTGGAAAAGGAAATATCTTCCGTTCAAAACTGGAAAGAAGCTTTCTGAGAAACTGCTCTGTGTTCTGTTAATTCATCTCACAGAGTTACATCTTTCCCTTCAAGAAGCCTTTCGCTATGGCTGTTCCTGTGGAATTGGCAAAGTGATATTTGGAAGCCCATAGAGGGCTATGGTGAAAAAGAAAATATCTTCCGTTCAAAACTGGAAAGAAGCTTTCTGAGAAACTGCTCTGTGTTCTGTTAATTCATCTCACAGAGTTACATCTTTCCCTTCAAGAAGCCTTTCGCTAAGGCTGTTCTTGTGGAATTGGCAAAGGGATATTTGGAAGCCCATAGAGGGCTATGGTGAAAAAGGAAATATCTTCCGCTCAAAACTGGAAAGAAGCTTTCTGAGAAACTGCTCTGTGTTCTGTTAATTCATCTCACAGAGTTACATCTTTCCCTTCAAGAAGCCTTTCGCTAAGGCTGTTTTTGCGGAATTGGCAAAGGGATATTTGGAAGCCCATAGAGGGCTATGGTGAAAAAGGAAATATGTTCCGTTCAAAACTGGAAAGAAGCTCTCTGAGAAACTGCTGTGTGTTCTGTTAACTCATCTCACAGAGTTACATCCTTCCTTTCAAGAAGCCTTTCGATTAGACTGTTCTTGTGGAATAGGCAAAGAGATATTTGGAAGCCCATAGAGGGCTATGGTGAAAAAGGAAATATCTTCCGTTCAAAACTGGAAAGAAGCTTTCTGAGAAACCGCTCTGTGTTCTGTTAATTCATCTCACAGAGTTACATCTTTCCCTTCAAGAAGCCTTCCGCTAAGGCTGTTCTTGTGGAATTGGCAAAGGGATATTTGGAAGCCCATAGAGGGCTGTGGTGAAGAAGGAAATATCTTCCGTTCAAAACTGGAAAGAAGCTTTCTGAGAAACTGCTCTGTGTTCCGTTAACTCATCTCACAGAGTTACATCTTTCCCTTCAGGAAGTCTTTCGCTAGGGCTGTTCTTGTGGAATTGGCAAAGAGATATTTGGAAGCCCATAGAGGGCTGTGGTGAAAAAGGAAATATCTTCCGTTCAAAACTGGAAAGAAGCTTTCTGAGAAACTGCTTTATGTTCTGTTAATTCATCTCACAGAGTTACATCTCTCCCTTCAAGAAGCCTTTCGCTAAGGCTGTCGTTGTGGAATTGGCAAACGGATATTTGGAAGCCCATAGAGGGCTATGGTGGAAAAGGAAATATCTTCCGTTCAAAACTGGAAAGAAGCTTTCTGAGAAACTGCTCTGTGTTCTGTTAATTCATCTCACAGAGTTACATCTTTCCCTTCAAGAAGCCTTTCGCTATGGCTGTTCCTGTGGAATTGGCAAAGTGATATTTGGAAGCCCATAGAGGGCTATGGTGAAAAAGAAAATATCTTCCGTTCAAAACTGGAAAGAAGCTTTCTGAGAAACTGCTCTGTGTTCTGTTAATTCATCTCACAGAGTTACATCTTTCCCTTCAAGAAGCCTTTCGCTAAGGCTGTTCTTGTGGAATTGGCAAAGGGATATTTGGAAGCCCATAGAGGGCTATGGTGAAAGAGGAAATATCTTCCGCTCAAAACTGGAAAGAAGCTTTCTGAGAAACTGCTCTGTGTTCTGTTAATTCATCTCACAGAGTTACATCTTTCCCTTCAAGAAGCCTTTCGCTAAGGCTGTTTTTGCGGAATTGGCAAAGGGATATTTGGAAGCCCATAGAGGGCTATGGTGAAAAAGGAAATATCTTCCGTTCAAAACTGGAAAGAAGCTCTCTGAGAAACTGCTGTGTGTTCTGTTAACTCATCTCACAGAGTTACATCTTTCCCTTCAAGAAGCCTTTCGCTAAGGCTGTTCTTGTGGAATTGGCAAAGGAATATTTGGAGGCCCTTAGAGGGCTATGGTGAAAAAGGAAATATCTTCCGTTCAAAACTGGAAAGAAGCTTTCTGAGAAACTACTGTGTGTTCTGTTAACTCATCTCACAGAGTTACATCCTTCCTTTCAAGAAGCCTTTCGCTAAGACTGTTCTTGTGGAATAGGCAAAGAGATATTTGGAAGCCCATAGAGGGATATGGTGAAAAAGGAAATATCTTCCGTTCAAAACTGGAAAGAAGCTTTCTGAGAAACTGCTCTGTGTTCTGTTAACTCATCTCACAGAGTTACATCTTTCCCTTCAGGAAGCCTTTCGCTAAGGCTGTTCTTGTGGAATTGGCAAAGAGATATTTGGAAGCCCATGGAGGGCTATGGTGAAGAAGGAAATATCTTCCGTTCAAAACTGGAAAGAAGCTTTCTGAGAAACTGCTTTATGTTCTGTTAATTCATCTCACAGAGTTACATCTTTCCCTTCAAGAAGCCTTTCGCTAAGGCTGTCGTTGTGGAATTGGCAAACGGATATTTGGAAGCCCATAGAGGGCTATGGTGGAAAAGGAAATATCTTCCGTTCAAAACTGGAAAGAAGCTTTCTGAGAAACTGCTCTGTGTTCTGTTAATTCATCTCACAGAGTTACATCTTTCCCTTCAAGAAGCCTTTCGCTAAGGCTGTTCTTGTGGGATTGGCAAAGGGATATTTGGAAGCCCTTAGAAGGCTATGGTGTAAAAGGAAATATCTTCCGTTCAAAAGTGGAAAGAAGCTTTCTGAGAAACTGCTCTGTGATTTGTTGATTCATCTCACAGAGTTACATCTTTCCCTTCAAGAAGCCTTTCGCTAAGGCTGTTCTTGTGGAATTGGCAAAGGGATATTTGGAAGCCCATAGAGGGCTATGGTGAAAAACGAAATATCTTCCGTTCAAAACTGGAAAGAAGCTTTCTGAGAAACCGCTCTGTGTTCTGTTAATTCATCTCACAGAGTTACATCTTTCCCTTCAAGAAGCCTTCAGCTAAGGCTGTTCTTGTGGAATTGGCAAAGTGATATTTGGAAGCCCATGGAGGGCTATGGTGAAAAAGGAAATATCTTCCGTTCAAAACTGGAAAGAAGCTTTCTGAGAAACTGCTCTGTGTTCTGTTAATTCATCTCACAGAGTTACATCTTTCAATTCAAGAAGTCTTTCGCTAAGGCTGTTCTTGTGGAATTGGCAAAGGGATATTTGGAAGCCCATAGAGGGCTATGGTGAAAAAGGAAATATCTTCCGTTCAAAACTGGAAAGAAGCTTTCTGAGAAACTGCTCTGTGTTCTGTTAATTCATCTCACAGAGTTACATCTTTCCCTTCTAGAAGCCTTTCGCTAAGGCTGTTCTTGTGGAATTGGCAAAGGGATATTTGGAAGCCCATAGAGGGCTATAGTGAAAAAGGAAATATCTTCCGTTCAAAACTGGAAAGAAGCTTTCTGAGAAACTGCTCTGTGTTCTGTTAATTCATCTCACAGAGTTACATCTTTCCCTTCAAGAAGCCTTTCGCTAAGGCTGTTCTTGTGGAATTGGCAAAGGAATATTTGGAGGCCCATAGAGGGTTATGGTGAAAAAGGAAATATCTTCCGTTCAAAACTGGAAAGAAGCTTTCTGAGAAACTACTGTGTGTTCTGTTAACTCATCTCACAGAGTTACATCCTTCCTTTCAAAAAGCCTTTCGCTAAGACTGTTCTTGTGGAATAGGCAAAGATATATTTGGAAGCCCATAGAGGGCTATGGTGAAAAAGGAAATATCTTCCGTTCAAAACTGGAAAGAAGCTTTCTGAGAAACTGCTCTGTGTTCTGTTAACTCATCTCACAGAGTTACATCTTTCCCTTCAGGAAGCCTTTCGTTAAGGCTGTTCTTGTGGAATTGGCAAAGAGATATTTGGAAGCCCATGGAGGGCTATGGTGAAAAAGGAAATATCTTCCGTTCAAAACTGGAAAGAAGCTTTCTGAGAAACTGCTTTATGTTCTGTTAATTCATCTCACAGAGTTACATCTTTCCCTTCAAGAAGCCTTTCGCTAAGGCTGTCGTTGTGGAATTGGCAAACGGATATTTGGAAGCCCATAGAGGGCTATGGTGGAAAAGGAAATATCTTCCGTTCAAAACTGGAAAGAAGCTTTCTGAGAAACTGCTCTGTGTTCTGTTAATTCATCTCACAGAGTTACATCTTTCCCTTCAAGAAGCCTTTCGCTAAGGCTGTTCTTGTGGAATTGGCAAAGTGATATTTGGAAGCCCATAGAGGGCTATGGTGAAAAAGGAAATATCTGCCGTTCAAAAGTGGAAAGAAGCTTTCTGAGAAACTGCTCTGTGTTCTGTTAATTCATCTCACTGAGTTACATCTTTCCCTTCAAGAAGCCTTTCGCTAAGGCTGTTCTTGTTGGATTGGCAAAGGGATATTTGGAAGCCCTTAGAAGGCTATGGTGGAAAAGGAAATATCTTCCGTTCAAAAGCGGAAAGAAGCTTTCTGAGAAACTGCTCTGTGATTTGTTAATTCATCTCACAGAGTTACATCTTTCCCTTCAAGAAGCCTTTCGCTAAGGCTGTTCTTGTGGAATTGGCAAAGGGATATTTGGAAGCCCATAGAGGGCTATGGTGAAAAACGAAATATCTTCCGTTCAAAACTGGAAAGAAGCTTTCTGAGAAACCGCTCTGTGTTCTGTTAATTCATCTCACAGAGTTACATCTTTCCCTTCAAGAAGCCTTCCGCTAAGGCTGTTCTTGTGGAATTGGCAAAGGGATATTTGGAAGCCCATAGAGGGCTGTGGTGAAGAAGGAAATATCTTCCGTTCAAAACTGGAAAGAAGCTTTCTGAGAAACTGCTCTGTGTTCCGTTAACTCATCTCACAGAGTTACATCTTTCCCTTCAGGAAGCCTTTCGCTAAGGCTGTTCTTGTGGAATTGGCAAAGGGATATTTGGAAGCCCTTAGAAGGCTATGGTGTAAAAGGAAATATCTTCCGTTCAAAACTGGAAAGAAGGTTTCTGAGAAACTGCTCTGTGTTCTGTTAATTCATCTCACAGAGTTACATCTTTCCCTTCAAGAAGCCTTTCGCTAAGGCTGTTCTTGTGGAATTGGCAAAGAGATATTTGGAAGCCCATAGAGGGCTATGGTGAAAAAGGAAATATCTTCCGTTCAAAACTGGAAAGAAGCTTTCTGAGAAACTGCTCTGTGTTCTGTTAACTCATCTCACAGAGTTACATCTTTCCCTTCAGGAAGCCTTTCGCTAAGGCTGTTCTTGTGGAATTGGCAAAGGGATATTTGGAAGCCCTTAGAAGGCTATGGTGTAAAAGGAAATATCTTCCGTTCAAAACTGGAAAGAAGGTTTCTGAGAAACTGCTCTGTGTTCTGTTAATTCATCTCACAGAGTTACATCTTTCCCTTCTAGAAGCCTTTCGCTAAGGCTGTTCTTGTGGAATTGGCAAAGAGATATTTGGAAGCCCATAGAGGGCTATGGTGAAAAAGGAAATATCTTCCGTTCAAAACTGGAAAGAAGCTTTCTGAGAAACTGCTTTATGTTCTGTTAATTCATCTCACAGAGTTACATCTTTCCCTTCAAGAAGCCTTTCGCTAAGGCTGTCGTTGTGGAATTGGCAAACAGATATTTGGAAGCCCATAGAGGGCTATGGTGGAAAAGGAAATATCTTCCGTTCAAAACTGGAAAGAAGCTTTCTGAGAAACTGCTCTGTGTTCTGTTAATTCATCTCACAGAGTTACATCTTTCCCTTCAAGAAGCCTTTCGCTAAGGCTGTTCTTGAGGAATTGGAAAAGTGATATTTGGAAGCCCATAGAGGGCTATGGTGAAAAAGGAAATATCTTCCGTTCAAAACTGGAAAGAAGTTTTCTGAGAAACTGCTCTGTGTTCTGTTAATTCATCTCACAGAGTTACATCTTTCAATTCAAGAAGTCTTTCGCTAAGGCTGTTCTTGTGGAATTGGCAAAGGGATATTTGGAAGCCCATAGAGGGCTATGGTGAAAAAGGAAATATCTTCCGTTCGAAACTGGAAAGAATCTTTCTGAGAAACTTCTCTGTGTTCTGTTAATTCATCTCACAGAGTTACATCTTTCCCTTCAAGAAGCCTTTCGCTAAGGCTGTTCTTGTGGAATTGGCAAAGGGATATTTCCAAGCCCATAGAGGGCTATGGTGAAAAAGGAAATATCTTCCGTTCAAAACTGGAAAGAAGCTTTCTGAGAAACTGCTCTGTGTTCTGTTAATTCATCTCACAGAGTTACATCTTTCCCTTCAAGAAGCCTTTCGCTAAGGCTGTTCTTGTGGAATTGGCAAAGGAATATTTGGAGGCCCTTAGAGGGCTATGGTGAAAAAGGAAATATCTTCCGTTCAAAACTGGAAAGAAGCTTTCTGAGAAACTACTGTGTGTTCTGTTAACTCATCTCACAGAGTTACATCCTTCCTTTCAAGAAGCCTTTCGCTAAGACTGTTCTTGTGGAATAGGCAAAGAGATATTTGGAAGCCCATAGAGGGATATGGTGAAAAAGGAAATATCTTCCGTTCAAAACTGGAAAGAAGCTTTCTGAGAAACTGCTCTGTGTTCTGTTAACTCATCTCACAGAGTTACATCTTTCCCTTCAGGAAGCCTTTCGCTAAGGCTGTTCTTGTGGAATTGGCAAAGAGATATTTGGAAGCCCATGGAGGGCTATGGTGAAAAAGGAAATATCTTCCGTTCAAAACTGGAAAGAAGCTTTCTGAGAAACTGCTTTATGTTCTGTTAATTCATCTCACAGAGTTACATCTTTCCCTTCAAGAAGCCTTTCGCTAAGGCTGTCGTTGTGGAATTGGCAAACGGATATTTGGAAGCCCATAGAGGGCTATGGTGGAAAAGGAAATATCTTCCGTTCAAAACTGGAAAGAAGCTTTCTGAGAAACTGCTCTGTGTTCTGTTAATTCATCTCACAGAGTTACATCTTTCCCTTCAAGAAGCCTTTCGCTAAGGCTGTTCTTGAGGAATTGGAAAAGTGATATTTGGAAGCCCATAGAGGGCTATGGTGAAAAAGGAAATATCTTCCGTTGAAAACTGGAAAGAAGCTTTCTGAGAAACTGCTCTGTGTTCTGTTAATTCATCTCACAGAGTTACATCTTTCAATTCAAGAAGTCTTTCGCTAAGGCTGTTCTTGTGGAATTGGCAAAGGGATATTTGGAAGCCCATAGAGGGCTATGGTGAAAAAGGAAATATCTTCCGTTCGAAACTGGAAAGAAGCTTTCTGAGAAACTGCTCTGTGTTCTGTTAATTCATCTCACAGAGTTACATCTTTCCCTTCAAGAAGCCTTTCGCTAAGGCTGTTCTTGTGGAATTGGCAAAGGGATATTTGGAAGCCCATAGAGGGCTATGGTGAAAAAGGAAATATCTTCCGTTCAAAACTGGAAAGAAGCTTTCTGAGAAACTGCTCTGTGTTCTGTTAATTCATCTCACAGAGTTACATCTTTCCCTTCAAGAAGCCTTTCGCTAAGGCTGTTCTTGTGGAATTGGCAAAGGAATATTTGGAGGCCCATAGAGGGCTATGTTGAAAAAGGAAATATCTTCCGTTCAAAACTGGAAAGAAGCTTTCTGAGAAACTGCTCTTTGTTCTGTTAATTCGTCTCACAGAGTTACATCTTTCCCTTCAAGAAGCCTTTCGCTAAGGCTGTTCTCGTGGAATTGGCAAAGGGATATTTGGAAGCCCATAGAGGGCTATGGTGAAAAAGGAAATATCTTCTGTTCAAAACTGGAAAGAAGGTTTCTGAGAAACTGCTCTGTGTTCTGTTAATTCATCTCACAAAGTTACATCTTTCAATTCAAGTCTTTCGCTAAGGCTGTTCTTGTGGAATTGGCAAAGGGATATTTGGAAGCCCATAGAGGGCTATGGTGAAAAAGGAAATATCTTCCGTTCAAAACTGGAAAGAAGCTTTCTGAGAAACTGCTCTGTGTTTTGTTAATTCATCTCACAGAGTTACATCTTTCCCTTCTAGAAGCCTTTCGCTAAGGCTGTTCTTGTGGAATTGGCAAAGGGATATTTGGAAGCCCATAGAGGGCTATGCTGAAAAAGGAAATATCTTCCGTTCGAAACTGGAAAGAAGCTTTCTGAGAAACTGCTCTGTGTTCTGTTAATTCATCTCACAGAGTTACATATTTCCCTTCAAGAAGCCTTTCGCTAAGGCTGTTCTTGTGGAATTGGCAAAGGGATATTTGGAAGCCCATAGAGGGCTATGGTGAAAAAGGAAATATCTTCCGTTCAAAACTGGAAAGAAGCTTTCTGAGAAACTGCTCTGTGTTCTGTTAACTCATCTCACAGAGTTACGTCTTTCCCTTCAGGAAGCCTTTCGCTAAGGCTGTTCTTGTGGAATTGGCAAAGGGATATTTGGAAGCCCTTAGAAGACTATGGTGTAAAAGGAAATATCTTCCGTTCAAAACTGGAAAGAAGGTTTCTGAGAAACTGCTCTGTGTTCTGTTAATTCATCTCACAGAGTTACATCTTTCCCTTCAAGAAGCCTTTCGCTATGGCTGTTCTTGTGGAATTGGCAAAGTGATATTTGGAAGCCCATAGAGGGCTAAGGGGAAAAAGGAAATATCTTCCGTTCAAAACTGGAAAGAAGCTTTCTGAGAAACTGCTCTGTGTTCTGTTAATTCATCTCACAGAGTTACATCTTTCCCTTCAAGAAGCCTTTTGCTAAGAGTGTTCTTGTGGAATTGGCAAAGGGATATTTGGAAGCCCATAGAGGGCTATGGTGAAAAAGGAAATATCTTCCGTTCAAAACTGGAAAGAAGTTTCTGAGAAACTGCTCTGTGTTCTATTAATTCATCTCACAGAGTTACATCTTTCCCTTCAAGAAGCCTTTCGCTAAGGCTGTTCTTGTGGAATTGGCAAAGGGATATTCGGAAGCCCATAGAGGGCTATGGTGAAAAAGGAAATATCTTCCGTTCAAAACTGGAAAGAAGCTCTCTGAGAAACTGCTTTATGTTCTGTTAATTCATCTCACAGAGTTACATCTTTCCCTTCAAGAAGCCTTTCGCTAAGGCTGTCGTTGTGGAATTGGCAAACAGATATTTGGAAGCCCATAGAGGGCTATGGTGGAAAAGGAAATATCTTCCGTTCAAAACTGGAAAGAAGCTTTCTGAGAAACTGCTCTGTGTTCTGTTAATTCATCTCACAGAGTTACATCTTTCCCTTCAAGAAGCCTTTCGCTAAGGCTGTTCTTGAGGAATTGGAAAAGTGATATTTGGAAGCCTATAGAGGGCTATGGTGAAAAAGGAAATATCTTCCGTTCAAAACTGGAAAGAAGCTTTCTGAGAAACTGCTCTGTGTTCTGTTAATTCATCTCACAGAGTTACATCTTTCAATTCAAGAAGCCTTTCGCTAAGGCTGTTCTTGTGGAATTGGCAAAGGGATATTTGGAAGCCCATAGAGGGCTATGGTGAAAAAGGAAATATCTTCCGTTCGAAACTGGAAAGAATCTTTCTGAGAAACTGCTCTGTGTTCTGTTAATTCACCTCACAGAGTTACATCTTTCCCTTCAAGAAGCCTTTCGCTAAGGCTGTTCTTGTGGAATTGGCAAAGGGATATTTCCAAGCCCATAGAGGGCTATGGTGAAAAAGGAAATATCTTCCGTTCAAAACTGGAAAGAAGCTTTCTGAGAAACTGCTCTGTGTTCTGTTAATTCATCTCACAGAGTTACATCTTTCCCTTCAAGAAGCCTTTCGCTAAGGCTGTTCTTGTGGAATTGGCAAAGGAATATTTGGAGGCCCTTAGAGGGCTATGGTGAAAAAGGAAATATCTTCCGTTCAAAACTGGAAAGAAGCTTTCTGAGAAACTACTGTGTGTTCTGTTAACTCATCTCACAGAGTTACATCCTTCCTTTCAAGAAGCCTTTCGCTAAGACTGTTCTTGTGGAATAGGCAAAGAGATATTTGGAAGCCCATAGAGGGATATGGTGAAAAAGGAAATATCTTCCGTTCAAAACTGGAAAGAAGCTTTCTGAGAAACTGCTCTGTGTTCTGTTAACTCATCTCACAGAGTTACATCTTTCCCTTCAGGAAGCCTTTCGCTAAGGCTGTTCTTGTGGAATTGGCAAAGAGATATTTGGAAGCCCATGGAGGGCTATGGTGAAAAAGGAAATATCTTCCGTTCAAAACTGGAAAGAAGCTTTCTGAGAAACTGCTTTATGTTCTGTTAATTCATCTCACAGAGTTACATCTTTCCCTTCAAGAAGCCTTTCGCTAAGGCTGTCGTTGTGGAATTGGCAAACGGATATTTGGAAGCCCATAGAGGGCTATGGTGGAAAAGGAAATATCTTCCGTTCAAAACTGGAAAGAAGCTTTCTGAGAAACTGCTCTGTGTTCTGTTAATTCATCTCACAGAGTTACATCTTTCCCTTCAAGAAGCCTTTCGCTAAGGCTGTTCTTGTGGGATTGGCAAAGGGATATTTGGAAGCCCTTAGAAGGCTATGGTGTAAAAGGAAATATCTTCCGTTCAAAAGTGGAAAGAAGCTTTCTGAGAAACTGCTCTGTGATTTGTTGATTCATCTCACAGAGTTACATCTTTCCCTTCAAGAAGCCTTTCGCTAAGGCTGTTCTTGTGGAATTGGCAAAGGGATATTTGGAAGCCCATAGAGGGCTATGGTGAAAAACGAAATATCTTCCGTTCAAAACTGGAAAGAAGCTTTCTGAGAAACCGCTCTGTGTTCTGTTAATTCATCTCACAGAGTTACATCTTTCCCTTCAAGAAGCCTTCCGCTAAGGCTGTTCTTGTGGAATTGGCAAAGGGATATTTGGAAGCCCATAGAGGGCTATGGTGAAGAAGGAAATATCTTCCGTTCAAAACTGGAAAGAAGCTTTCTGAGAAACTGCTCTGTGTTCTGTTAACTCATCTCACAGAGTTACATCTTTCCCTTCAGGAAGCCTTTCGCTAGGGCTGTTCTTGTGGAATTGGCAAAGAGATATTTGGAAGCCCATAGAGGGCTATGGTGAAAAAGGAAATATCTTCCGTTCAAAAGTGGAAAGAAGCTTTCTGAGAAACTGCTTTATGTTCTGTTAATTCATCTCACAGAGTTACATCTCTCCCTTCAAGAAGCCTTTCGCTAAGGCTGTCGTTGTGGAATTGGCAAACGGATATTTGGAAGCCCATAGAGGGCTATGGTGGAAAAGGAAATATCTTCCGTTCAAAACTGGAAAGAAGCTTTCTGAGAAACTGCTCTGTGTTCTGTTAATTCATCTCACAGAGTTACATCTTTCCCTTCAAGAAGCCTTTCGCTAAGGCTGTTCTTGTGGAATTGGCAAAGTGATATTTGGAAGCCCATAGAGGGCTATGGTGAAAAAGGAAATATCTTCCGTTCAAAACTGGAAAGAAGCTTTCTGAGAAACTGCTCTGAGTTCTGTTAATTCATCTCACAGAGTTACATCTTTCCCTTCAAGAAGCCTTTCGCTAAGGCTGTTCTTGTGGAATTGGCAAAGGGATATTTGGAAGCCCATAGAGGGCTATGGTGAAAAAGGAAATATCTTCCGCTCAAAACTGGAAAGAAGCTTTCTGAGAAACTGCTCTTTGTTCTGTTAATTCGTCTCACAGAGTTACATCTTTCCCTTCAAGAAGCCTTTCGCTAAGGCTGTTCTTGTGGAATTGGCAAAGGGATATTTGGAAGCCCATAGAGGGCTATGGTGAAAAAGGAAATATCTTCCGTTCAAAACTTGAAAGAAGCTCTCTGAGAAACTGCTGTGTGTTCTGTTAACTCATCTCACAGAGTTACATCCTTCCTTTCAAGAAGCCTTTCGATTAGACTGTTCTTGTGGAATAGGCAAAGAGATATTTGGAAGCCCATAGAGGCCTATGGTGAAAAAGGAAATATCTTCCGTTCAAAACTGGAAAGAAGCTTTCTGAGAAACTGCTCTGTGTTCTGTTAACTCATCTCACAGAGTTACATCTTTCCCTTCAGGAAGCCTTTCGCTAAGGCTGTTCTTGTGGAATTGGCAAAGGGATATTTGGAAGCCCTTAGAAGGCTATGGTGTAAAAGGAAATATCTTCCGTTCAAAACTGGAAAGAAGGTTTCTGAGAAACTGCTCTGTGTTCTGTTAATTCATCTCACAGAGTTACATCTTTCCCTTCAAGAAGCCTTTCGCTAAGGCTGTTCTTGTGGAATTGGCAAAGGGATATTTGGAAGCCCATAGAGGGCTATGGTGAAAAAGGAAGTATCTTCCGTTCAAAACTGGAAAGAAGCTTTCTGAGAAACTGCTTTATGTTCTGTTAATTCATCTCACAGAGTTACATCTTTCCCTTCAAGAAGCCTTTCGCTAAGGCTGTCGTTGTGGAATTGGCAAACGGATATTTGGAAGCCCATAGAGGGCTATGGTGGAAAAGGAAATATCTTCCGTTCAAAACTGGAAAGAAGCTTTCTGAGAAACTGCTCTGTGTTCTGTTAATTCATCTCACAGAGTTACATCTTTCCCTTCAAGAAGCCTTTCGCTAAGGCTGTTCTTGAGGAATTGGAAAAGTGATATTTGGAAGCCCATAGAGGGCTATGGTGAAAAAGGAAATATCTTCCGTTCAAAACTGGAAAGAAGCTTTCTGAGAAACTGCTCTGTGTTCTGTTAATTCATCTCACAGAGTTACATCTTTCAATTCAAGAAGTCTTTCGCTAAGGCTGTTCTTGTGGAATTGGCAAAGGGATATTTGGAAGCCCATAGAGGGCTATGGTGAAAAAGGAAATATCTTCCGTTCGAAACTGGAAAGAAGCTTTCTGAGAAACTGCTCTGTGTTCTGTTAATTCATCTCACAGAGTTACATCTTTCCCTTCAAGAAGCCTTTCGCTAAGGCTGTTCTTGTGGAATTGGCAAAGGGATATTTGGAAGCCCATAGAGGGCTATGGTGAAAAAGGAAATATCTTCCGTTCAAAACTGGAAAGAAGCTTTCTGAGAAACTGCTCTGTGTTCTGTTAATTCATCTCACAGAGTTACATCTTTCCCTTCAAGAAGCCTTTCGCTAAGGCTGTTCTTGTGGAATTGGCAAAGGAATATTTGGAGGCCCATAGAGGGCTATGGTGAAAAAGGAAATATCTTCCGTTCAAAACTGGAAAGAAGCTTTCTGAGAAACTGCTCTTTGTTCTGTTAATTCGTCTCACAGAGTTACATCTTTCCCTTCAAGAAGCCTTTCGCTAAGGCTGTTCTCGTGGAATTGGCAAAGGGATATTTGGAAGCCCATAGAGGGCTATGGTGAAAAAGGAAATATCTTCTGTTCAAAACTGGAAAGAAGGTTTCTGAGAAACTGCTCTGTGTTCTGTTAATTCATCTCACAGAGTTACATCTTTCAATTCAAGTCTTTCGCTAAGGCTGTTCTTGTGGAATTGGCAAAGGGATATTTGGAAGCCCATAGAGGGCTATGGTGAAAAAGGAAATATCTTCCGTTCAAAACTGGAAAGAAGCTTTCTGAGAAACTGCTCTGTGTTTTGTTAATTCATCTCACAGAGTTACATCTTTCCCTTCTAGAAGCCTTTCGCTAAGGCTGTTCTTGTGGAATTGGCAAAGGGATATTTGGAAGCCCATAGAGGGCTATGCTGAAAAAGGAAATATCTTCCGTTCGAAACTGGAAAGAAGCTTTCTGAGAAACTGCTCTGTGTTCTGTTAATTCATCTCACAGAGTTACATATTTCCCTTCAAGAAGCCTTTCGCTAAGGCTGTTCTTGTGGAATTGGCAAAGGGATATTTGGAAGCCCATAGAGGGCTATGGTGAAAAAGGAAATATCTTCCGTTCAAAACTGGAAAGAAGCTTTCTGAGAAACTGCTCTGTGTTCTGTTAACTCATCTCACAGAGTTACGTCTTTCCCTTCAGGAAGCCTTTCGCTAAGGCTGTTCTTGTGGAATTGGCAAAGGGATATTTGGAAGCCCTTAGAAGGCTATGGTGTAAAAGGAAATATCTTCCGTTCAAAACTGGAAAGAAGGTTTCTGAGAAACTGCTCTGTGTTCTGTTAATTCATCTCACAGAGTTACATCTTTCCCTTCAAGAAGCCTTTCGCTATGGCTGTTCTTGTGGAATTGGCAAAGTGATATTTGGAAGCCCATAGAGGGCTAAGGGGAAAAAGGAAATATCTTCCGTTCAAAACTGGAAAGAAGCTTTCTGAGAAACTGCTCTGTGTTCTGTTAATTCATCTCACAGAGTTACATCTTTCCCTTCAAGAAGCCTTTTGCTAAGAGAGTTCTTGTGGAATTGGCAAAGGGATATTTGGAAGCCCATAGAGGGCTATGGTGAAAAAGGAAATATCTTCCGTTCAAAACTGGAAAGAAGTTTCTGAGAAACTGCTCTGTGTTCTATTAATTCATCTCACAGAGTTACATCTTTCCCTTCAAGAAGCCTTTCGCTAAGGCTGTTCTTGTGGAATTGGCAAAGGGATATTCGGAAGCCCATAGAGGGCTATGGTGAAAAAGGAAATATCTTCCGTTCAAAACTGGAAAGAAGCTCTCTGAGAAACTGCTCTTTGTTCTGTTAATTCATCTCACAGAGTTACATCTTTCCCTTCAAGAAGCCTTTCGCTAAGGCTGTTCTTGTGGAATTGGCTAAGGGATATTTGGAAGCCCATAGAGGGCTATGGTGAAAAAGGAAATATCTTCCGTTCAAAACTGGAAAGAAGGTTTCTGAGAAACTGCTCTGTGTTCTGTTAATTCATCTCACAGAGTTACATCTTTCAATTCAAGACGTCTTTCGCTAAGGCTGTTCTTGTGGAATTGGCAAAGGGATATTTGGAAGCCCATAGAGGGCTATGGTGAAAAAGGAAATATCTTCCGTTCAAAACTGGAAAGAAGCTTTCTGAGAAACTGCTCTGTGTTCTGTTAATTCATCTCACAGAGTTACATCTTTCCCTTCAAGAAGCCTTTCGCTAAGGCTGTTTTTGTGGAATTGGCAAAGGGATATTTGGAAGCCCATAGAGGGCTATGGTGAAAAAGGAAATATCTTCCGTTCAAAACTGGAAAGAAGCTCTCTGAGAAACTGCTGTGTGTTCTGTTAACTCATCTCACAGAGTTACATCCTTCCTTTCAAGAAGCCTTTCGATTAGACTGTTCTTGTGGAATAGGCAAAGAGATATTTGGAAGCCCATAGAGGGCTATGGTGAAAAAGGAAATATCTTCCGTTCAAAACTGGAAAGAAGCTTTCTGAGAAACTGCTCTGTGTTCTGTTAACTCATCTCACAGAGTTACATCTTTCCCTTCAGGAAGCCTTTCGCTAAGGCTGTTCTTGTGGAATTAGCAAAGGGATATTTGGAAGCCCTTAGAAGGCTATGGTGTAAAAGGAAATATCTTCCGTTCAAAACTGGATAGAAGGTTTCTGAGAAACTGCTCTGTGTTCTGTTAATTCATCTCACAGAGTTACATCTTTCCCTTCAAGAAGCCTTTGGCTAAGGCTGTTCTTGTGGAATTGGCAAAGAGATATTTGGAAGCCCATAGAGGGCTATGGTGAAAAAGGAAATATCTTCCGTTCAAAACTGGAAAGAGGCTTTCTGAGAAACTGCTTTATGTTCTGTTAATTTATCTCACAGAGTTACATCTTTCCCTTCAAGAAGCCTTTCGCTAAGGCTGTCGTTGTGGAATTGGCAAACGGATATTTGGAAGCCCATAGAGGGCTATGGTGGAAAAGGAAATATCTTCCGTTCAAAACTGGAAAGAAGCTTTCTGAGAAACTGCTCTGTGTTCTGTTAATTCATCTCACAGAGTTACATCTTTCCCTTCAAGAAGCCTTTCGCTAAGGCTGTTCTTGTGGAATTGGCAAAGGGATATTTGGAAGCCCATAGAGGGCTATGGTGAAAAAGGAAATATCTTCCGTTCAAAACTGGAAAGAAGCTCTCTGAGAAACTGCTGTGTGTTCTGTTAACTCATCTCACAGAGTTACATCCTTCCTTTCAAGAAGCCTTTCGATTAGACTGTTCTTGTGGAATAGGCAAAGAGATATTTGGAAGCCCATAGAGGGCTATGGTGAAAAAGGAAATATCTTCCGTTCAAAACTGGAAAGAAGCTTTCTGAGAAACTGCTCTGTGTTCTGTTAACTCATCTCACAGAGTTACATCTTTCCCTTCAGGAAGCCTTTCGCTAAGGCTGTTCTTGTGGAATTCGCAAAGGGATATTTGGAAGCCCTTAGAAGGCTATGGTGTAAAAGGAAATATCTTCCGTTCAAAACTGGAAAGAAGGTTTCTGAGAAACTGCTCTGTGTTCTGTTAATTCATCTCACAGAGTTACATCTTTCCCTTCAAGAAGCCTTTCGCTATGGCTGTTCTTGTGGAATTGGCAAAGTGATATTTGGAAGCCCATAGAGGGCTATGGGGAAAAAGGAAATATCTTCCGTTCAAAACTGGAAAGAAGCTTTCTGAGAAACTGCTCTGTGTTCTGTTAATTCATCTCACAGAGTTACATCTTTCCCTTCAAGAAGCCTTTTGCTAAGAGTGTTCTTGTGGAATTGGCAAAGGGATATTTGGAAGCCCATAGAGGGCTATGGTGAAAAAGGAAATATCTTCCGTTCAAAACTGGAAAGAAGTTTCTGAGAAACTGCTCTGTGTTCTATTAATTCATCTCACAGAGTTACATCTTTCCCTTCAAGAAGCCTTTCGCTTAGGCTGTTCTTGTGGAATTGGCAAAGGGATATTTGGAAGCCCATAGAGGGCTATGGTGAAAAAGGAAATAACTTCCGTTCAAAACTGGAAAGAAGCTCTCTGAGAAACTGCTCTTTGTTCTGTTAATTCATCTCACAGAGTTACATCTTTCCCTTCAAGAAGCCTTTCGCTAAGGCTGTTCTTGTGGAATTGGCTAAGGGATATTTGGAAGCCCATAGAGGGCTATGGTGAAAAAGGAAATATCTTCCGTTCAAAACTGGAAAGAAGGTTTCTGAGAAACTGCTCTGTGTTCTGTTAATTCATCTCACAGAGTTACATCTTTCAATTCAAGACGTCTTTCGCTAAGGCTGTTCTTGTGGAATTGGCAAAGGGATATTTGGAAGCCCATAGAGGGCTATGGTGAAAAAGCAAATATCTTCCGTTCAAAACTGGAAAGAAGCTTTCTGAGAAACTGCTCTGTGTTCTGTTAATTCATCTCACAGAGTTACATCTTTCCCTTCAAGAAGCCTTTCGCTAAGGCTGTTCTTGTGGAATTGGCAAAGGGATATTTGGAAGCCCATAGAGGGCTATGGTGAAAAAGGAAATATCTTCCGTTCGAAACTGGAAAGAAGCTCTCTGAGAAACTGCTGTGTGTTCTGTTAACTCATCTCACAGAGTTACATCCTTCCTTTCAAGAAGCCTTTCGATTAGACTGTTCTTGTGGAATAGGCAAAGAGATATTTGGAGCCCATAGAGGGCTATGGTGAAAAAGGAAATATCTTCCGTTCAAAACTGGAAAGAAGCTTTCTGAGAAACTGCTCTGTGTTCTGTTAACTCATCTCACAGAGTTACATCTTTCCCTTCAGGAAGCCTTTCGCTAAGGCTGTTCTTGTGGAATTGGCAAAGGGATATTTGGAAGCCCTTAGAAGGCTATGGTGTAAAAGGAAATATCTTCCGTTCAAAACTGGAAAGAAGGTTTCTGAGAAACTGCTCTGTGTTCTGTTAATTCATCTCACAGAGTTACATCTTTCCCTTCAAGAAGCCTTTCGCTAAGGCTGTTCTTGTGGAATTGGCAAAGAGATATTTGGAAGCCCATAGAGGGCTATGGTGAAAAAGGAAATATCTTCCGTTCAAAACTGGAAAGAAGCTTTCTGAGAAACTGCTTTATGTTCTGTTAATTCATCTCACAGAGTTACATCTTTCCCTTCAAGAAGCCTTTCCCTAAGGCTGTCGTTGTGGAATTGGCAAACGGATATTTGGAAGCCCATAGAGGGCTATGGTGGAAAAGGAAATATCTTCCGTTCAAAACTGGAAAGAAGCTTTCTGAGAAACTGCTCTGTGTTCTGTTAATTCATCTCACAGAGTTACATCTTTCCCTTCAAGAAGCCTTTCGCTAAGGCTGTTCTTGAGGAATTGGAAAAGTGATATTTGGAAGCCCATAGAGGGCTATGGTGAAAAAGGAAATATCTTCCGTTGAAAACTGGAAAGAAGCTTTCTGAGAAACTGCTCTGTGTTCTGTTAATTCATCTCACAGAGTTACATCTTTCAATTCAAGAAGTCTTTCGCTAAGGCTGTTCTTGTGGAATTGGCAAAGGGATATTTGGAAGCCCATAGAGGGCTATGGTGAAAAAGGAAATATCTTCCGTTCGAAAGTGGAAAGAAGCTTTCTGAGAAACTGCTCTGTGTTCTGTTAATTCATCTCACAGAGTTACATCTTTCCCTTCAAGAAGCCTTTCGCTAAGGCTGTTCTTGTGGAATTGGCAAAGGGATATTTGGAAGCCCATAGAGGGCTATGGTGAAAAAGGAAATATCTTCCGTTCAAAACTGGAAAGAAGCTTTCTGAGAAACTGCTCTGTGTTCTGTTAATTCATCTCACAGAGTTACATCTTTCCCTTCAAGAAGCCTTTCGCTAAGGCTGTTCTTGTGGAATTGGCAAAGGAATATTTGGAGGCCCATAGAGGGCTATGGTGAAAAAGGAAATATCTTCCGTTCAAAACTGGAAAGAAGCTTTCTGAGAAACTGCTCTTTGTTCTGTTAATTCGTCTCACAGAGTTACATCTTTCCCTTCAAGAAGCCTTTCGCTAAGGCTGTTCTCGTGGAATTGGCAAAGGGATATTTGGAAGCCCATAGAGGGCTATGGTGAAAAAGGAAATATCTTCTGTTCAAAACTGGAAAGAAGGTTTCTGAGAAACTGCTCTGTGTTCTGTTAATTCATCTCACAGAGTTACATCTTTCAATTCAAGTCTTTCGCTAAGGCTGTTCTTGTGGAATTGGCAAAGGGATATTTGGAAGCCCATAGAGGGCTATGGTGAAAAAGGAAATATCTTCCGTTCAAAACTGGAAAGAAGCTTTCTGAGAAACTGCTCTGTGTTTTGTTAATTCATCTCACAGAGTTACATCTTTCCCTTCTAGAAGCCTTTCGCTAAGGCTGTTCTTGTGGAATTGGCAAAGGGATATTTGGAAGCCCATAGAGGGCTATGCTGAAAAAGGAAATATCTTCCGTTCGAAACTGGAAAGAAGCTTTCTGAGAAACTGCTCTGTGTTCTGTTAATTCATCTCACAGAGTTACATATTTCCCTTCAAGAAGCCTTTCGCTAAGGCTGTTCTTGTGGAATTGGCAAAGGGATATTTGGAAGCCCATAGAGGGCTATGGTGAAAAAGGAAATATCTTCCGTTCAAAACTGGAAAGAAGCTTTCTGAGAAACTGCTCTGTGTTCTGTTAACTCATCTCAGAGAGTTACGTCTTTCCCTTCAGGAAGCCTTTCGCTAAGGCTGTTCTTGTGGAATTGGCAAAGGGATATTTGGAAGCCCTTAGAAGGCTATGGTGTAAAAGGAAATATCTTCCGTTCAAAACTGGAAAGAAGGTTTCTGAGAAACTGCTCTGTGTTCTGTTAATTCATCTCACAGAGTTACATCTTTCCCTTCAAGAAGCCTTTCGCTAAGGCTGTTCTTGTGGAATTGGCAAAGTGATATTTGGAAGCCCATAGAGGGCTAAGGGGAAAAAGGAAATATCTTCCGTTCAAAACTGGAAAGAAGCTTTCTGAGAAACTGCTCTGTGTTCTGTTAATTCATCTCACAGAGTTACATCTTTCCCTTCAAGAAGCCTTTTGCTAAGAGTGTTCTTGTGGAATTGGCAAAGGGATATTTGGATGCCCATAGAGGGCTATGGTGAAAAAGGAAATATCTTCCGTTCAAAACTGGAAAGAAGTTTCTGAGAAACTGCTCTGTGTTCTATTAATTCATCTCACAGAGTTACATCTTTCCCTTCAAGAAGCCTTTCGCTAAGGCTGTTCTTGTGGAATTGGCAAAGGGATATTCGGAAGCCCATAGAGGGCTATGGTGAAAAAGGAAATATCTTCCGTTCAAAACTGGAAAGAAGCTCTCTGAGAAACTGCTCTTTGTTCTGTTAATTCATCTCACAGAGTTACATCTTTCCCTTCAAGAAGCCTTTCGCTAAGGCTGTTCTTGTGGAATTGGCTAAGGGATATTTGGAAGCCCATAGAGGGCTATGGTGAAAAAGGAAATATCTTCCGTTCAAAACTGGAAAGAAGGTTTCTGAGAAACTGCTCTGTGTTCTGTTAATTCATCTCACAGAGTTACATCTTTCAATTCAAGACGTCTTTCGCTAAGGCTGTTCTTGTGGAATTGGCAAAGGGATATTTGGAAGCCCATAGAGGGCTATGGTGAAAAAGGAAATATCTTCCGTTCAAAACTGGAAAGAAGCTTTCTGAGAAACTGCTCTGTGTTCTGTTAATTCATCTCACAGAGTTACATCTTTCCCTTCAAGAAGCCTTTCGCTAAGGCTGTTTTTGTGGAATTGGCAAAGGGATATTTGGAAGCCCATAGAGGGCTATGGTGAAAAAGGAAATATCTTCCGTTCAAAACTGGAAAGAAGCTCTCTGAGAAACTGCTGTGTGTTCTGTTAACTCATCTCACAGAGTTACATCCTTCCTTTCAAGAAGCCTTTCGATTAGACTGTTCTTGTGGAATAGGCAAAGAGATATTTGGAAGCCCATAGAGGGCTATGGTGAAAAAGGAAATATCTTCCGTTCAAAACTGGAAAGAAGCTTTCTGAGAAACTGCTCTGTGTTCTGTTAACTCATCTCACAGAGTTACATCTTTCCCTTCAGGAAGCCTTTCGCTAAGGCTGTTCTTGTGGAATTAGCAAAGGGATATTTGGAAGCCCTTAGAAGGCTATGGTGTAAAAGGAAATATCTTCCGTTCAAAACTGGATAGAAGGTTTCTGAGAAACTGCTCTGTGTTCTGTTAATTCATCTCACAGAGTTACATCTTTCCCTTCAAGAAGCCTTTGGCTAAGGCTGTTCTTGTGGAATTGGCAAAGAGATATTTGGAAGCCCATAGAGGGCTATGGTGAAAAAGGAAATATCTTCCGTTCAAAACTGGAAAGAAGCTTTCTGAGAAACTGCTTTATGTACTGTTAATTTATCTCACAGAGTTACATCTTTCCCTTCAAGAAGCCTTTCGCTAAGGCTGTCGTTGTGGAATTGGCAAACGGATATTTGGAAGCCCATAGAGGGCTATGGTGGAAAAGGAAATATCTTCCGTTCAAAACTGGAAAGAAGCTTTCTGAGAAACTGCTCTGTGTTCTGTTAATTCATCTCACAGAGTTACATCTTTCCCTTCAAGAAGCCTTTCGCTAAGGCTGTTCTTGTGGAATTGGCAAAGGGATATTTGGAAGCCCATAGAGGGCTATGGTGAAAAAGGAAATATCTTCCGTTCAAAACTGGAAAGAAGCTCTCTGAGAAACTGCTGTGTGTTCTGTTAACTCATCTCACAGAGTTACATCCTTCCTTTCAAGAAGCCTTTCGATTAGACTGTTCTTGTGGAATAGGCAAAGAGATATTTGGAAGCCCATAGAGGGCTATGGTGAAAAAGGAAATATCTTCCGTTCAAAACTGGAAAGAAGCTTTCTGAGAAACTGCTCTGTGTTCTGTTAACTCATCTCACAGAGTTACATCTTTCCCTTCAGGAAGCCTTTCGCTAAGGCTGTTCTTGTGGAATTCGCAAAGGGATATTTGGAAGCCCTTAGAAGGCTATGGTGTAAAAGGAAATATCTTCCGTTCGAAACTGGAAAGAAGGTTTCTGAGAAACTGCTCTGTGTTCTGTTAATTCATCTCACAGAGTTACATCTTTCCCTTCAAGAAGCCTCTTCGCTATGGCTGTTCTTGTGGAATTGGCAAAGTGATATTTGGAAGCCCATAGAGGGCTAAGGGGAAAAAGGAAATATCTTCCGTTCAAAACTGGAAAGAAGCTTTCTGAGAAACTGCTCTGTGTTCTGTTAATTCATCTCACAGAGTTACATCTTTCCCTTCAAGAAGCCTTTTGCTAAGAGTGTTCTTGTGGAATTGGCAAAGGGATATTTGGAAGCCCATAGAGGGCTATGGTGAAAAAGGAAATATCTTCCGTTCAAAACTGGAAAGAAGTTTCTGAGAAACTGCTCTGTGTTCTATTAATTCATCTCACAGAGTTACATCTTTCCCTTCAAGAAGCCTTTCGCTTAGGCTGTTCTTGTGGAATTGGCAAAGGGATATTTGGAAGCCCATAGAGGGCTATGGTGAAAAAGGAAATAACTTCCGTTCAAAACTGGAAAGAAGCTCTCTGAGAAACTGCTCTTTGTTCTGTTAATTCATCTCACAGAGTTACATCTTTCCCTTCAAGAAGCCTTTCGCTAAGGCTGTTCTTGTGGAATTGGCTAAGGGATATTTGGAAGCCCATAGAGGGCTATGGTGAAAAAGGAAATATCTTCCGTTCAAAACTGGAAAGAAGGTTTCTGAGAAACTGCTCTGTGTTCTGTTAATTCATCTCACAGAGTTACATCTTTCAATTCAAGACGTCTTTCGCTAAGGCTGTTCTTGTGGAATTGGCAAAGGGATATTTGGAAGCCCATAGAGGGCTATGGTGAAAAAGCAAATATCTTCCGTTCAAAACTGGAAAGAAGCTTTCTGAGAAACTGCTCTGTGTTCTGTTAATTCATCTCACAGAGTTACATCTTTCCCTTCAAGAAGCCTTTCGCTAAGGCTGTTCTTGTGGAATTGGCAAAGGGATATTTGGAAGCCCATAGAGGGCTATGGTGAAAAAGGAAATATCTTCCGTTCGAAACTGGAAAGAAGCTCTCTGAGAAACTGCTGTGTGTTCTGTTAACTCATCTCACAGAGTTACATCCTTCCTTTCAAGAAGCCTTTCGATTAGACTGTTCTTGTGGAATAGGCAAAGAGATATTTGGAGCCCATAGAGGGCTATGGTGAAAAAGGAAATATCTTCCGTTCAAAACTGGAAAGAAGCTTTCTGAGAAACTGCTCTGTGTTCTGTTAACTCATCTCACAGAGTTACATCTTTCCCTTCAGGAAGCCTTTCGCTAAGGCTGTTCTTGTGGAATTGGCAAAGGGATATTTGGAAGCCCTTAGAAGGCTATGGTGTAAAAGGAAATATCTTCCGTTCAAAACTGGAAAGAAGGTTTCTGAGAAACTGCTCTGTGTTCTGTTAATTCATCTCACAGAGTTTCATCTTTCCCTTCAAGAAGCCTTTCGCTAAGGCTGTTCTTGTGGAATTGGCAAAGAGATATTTGGAAGCTCATAGAGGGCTATGGTGAAAAAGGAAATATCTTCCGTTCAAAACTGGAAAGAAGCTTTCTGAGAAACTGCTTTATGTTCTGTTAATTCATCTCACAGAGTTACATCTTTCCCTTCAAGAAGCCTTTCGCTAAGGCTGTCGTTGTGGAATTGGCAAACGGATATTTGGAAGCCCATAGAGGGCTATGGTGAAAAAGGAAATATCTTCCGTTGAAAACTGGAAAGAAGCTTTCTGAGAAACTGCTCTGTGTTCTGTTAATTCATCTCACAGAGTTACATCTTTCAATTCAAGAAGTCTTTCGCTAAGGCTGTTCTTGTGGAATTGGCAAAGGGATATTTGGAAGCCCATAGAGGGCTATGGTGAAAAAGGAAATATCTTCCGTTCGAAAGTGGAAAGAAGCTTTCTGAGAAACTGCTCTGTGTTCTGTTAATTCATCTCACAGAGTTACATCTTTCCCTTCAAGAAGCCTTTCGCTAAGGCTGTTCTTGTGGAATTGGCAAAGGGATATTTGGAAGCCCATAGAGGGCTATGGTGAAAAAGGAAATATCTTCCGTTCAAAACTGGAAAGAAGCTTTCTGAGAAACTGCTCTGTGTTCTGTTAATTCATCTCACAGAGTTACATCTTTCCCTTCAAGAAGCCTTTCGCTAAGGCTGTTCTTGTGGAATTGGCAAAGGAATATTTGGAGGCCCATAGAGGGCTATGGTGAAAAAGGAAATATCTTCCGTTCAAAACTGGAAAGAAGCTTTCTGAGAAACTACTGTGTGTTCTGTTAACTCATCTCACAGAGTTACATCCTTCCTTTCAAGAAGCCTTTCGCTAAGACTGTTCTTGAGGAATAGGCAAAGAGATATTTGGAAGCCCATAGAGGGATAGGGTGAAAAAGGAAATATCTTCCGTTCAAAACTGGAAAGAAGCTTTCTGAGAAACTGCTCTGTGTTCTGTTAACTCATCTCACAGAGTTACATCTTTCCCTTCAGGAAGCCTTTCGCTAAGGCTGTTCTTGTGGAATTGGCAAAGAGATATTTGGAAGCCCATGGAGGGCTATGATAAAAAGGAAATATCTTCCGTTCAAAACTGGAAAGAAGCTTTCTGAGAAACTGCTTTATGTTCTGTTAATTCATCTCACAGAGTTACATCTTTCCCTTCAAGAAGCCTTTCGCTAAGGCTGTCGTTGTGGAATTGGCAAACGGATATTTGGAAGCCCATAGAGGGCTATGCTGAAAAAGGAAATAGCTTCCGTTCAAAACTGGAAAGAAGCTTTCTGAGAAACTGCTCTGTGTTCTGTTAATTCATCTCACAGAGTTACATATTTCCCTTCAAGAAGCCTTTCGCTAAGGCTGTTCTTGTGGAATTGGCAAAGGGATATTTGGAAGCCCATAGAGGGCTATGGTGAAAAAGGAAATATCTTTCGTTCAAAACTGGAAAGAAGCTTTCTGAGAAACTGCTCTGTGTTCTGTTAATTCATCTCACTGAGTTACATCTTTCCCTTCAAGAAGCCTTTCGCTAAGGCTGTTCTTGTGGGATTGGCAAAGGGATATTTGGAAGCCCTTAGAAGGCTATGGTGTAAAAGGAAATATCTTCCGTTCAAAAGTGGAAGGAAGCTTTCTGAGAAACTGCTCTGTGTTTTGTTAATTCATCTCACAGAGTTACATCTTTCCCTTCAAGAAGCCTTTCGCTAAGGCTGTTCTTGTGGAATTGGCAAAGGGATATTTGGAAGCCCATAGAGGGCTATGGTGAAGAAGGAAATATCTTCCGTTCAAAACTGGAAAGAAGGTTTCTGAGAAACTGCTCTGTGTTCTGTTAATTCATCTCACAGAGTTACATCTTTCAATTCAAGACGTCTTTCGCTAAGGCTGCTCTTGTGGAATTGGCAAAGGGATATTTGGAAGCCCATAGAGGGCTATGGTGAAAAAGGAAATATCTTCCGTTCAAAACTGGAAAGAAGCTTTCTGAGAAACTGCTCTGTGTTCTGTTAATTCATCTCACAGAGTTACATCTTTCCCTTCAAGAAGCCTTTCGCTAAGGCTGTTCTTGTGGAATTGGCAAAGGGATATTTGGAAGCCCATAGAGGGCTTTGGTGAAAAAGCAAATATCTTCCGTTCAAAACTGGAAAGAAGCTCTCTGAGAAACTGCTGTGTGTTCTGTTAACTCATCTCACAGAGTTACATCCTTCCTTTCAAGAAGCCTTTCGCTAAGACTGTTCTTGTGGAATAGGCAAAGAGATATTTGGAAGCCCATAATGGGCTATGGCGAAAAAGGAAATATCTTCCGTTCAAAACTGGAAAGAAGCTTTCTGAGAAACTGCTCTGTGTTCTGTTAACTCATGTCACAGAATTACATCTTTCCCTTCAGGAAGCCTTTCGCTAAGGCTGTTCTTGTGGAATTGGCAAAGGGATATTTGGAAGCCCTTAGAAGGCTATGGTGTAAAAGGAAATATCTTCCGTTCAAAACTGGAAAGAAGGTTTCTGAGAAACTGCTCTGTGTTCTGTTAATTCATCTCACAGAGTTACATCTTTCCCTTCAAGAAGCCTTTCGCTAAGGCTGTTCTTGTGGAATTGGCAAAGGGATATTTGGAAGCCCATAGAGGGCTATGGTGAAAAAGGAAATATCTTCCGTTCAAAACTGGAAAGAAGCTTTCTGAGAAACTGCTCTGTGTTCTGTTAATTCATCTCACAGAGTTACATCTTTCCCTTCAAGAAGCCTTTCGCTAAGGCTGTTCTTGTGGAATTGGAAAAGGAATATATGGAGGCTCATAGAGGGCTATGGTGAAAAAGGAAATATCTTCCGTTCAAAACTGGAAAGAAGCTTTCTAAGAAACTACTGTGTGTTCTGTTAACTCATCTCACAGAGTTACATCCTTCCTTTCAAGAAGCCTTTCGCTAAAACTGTTCTTGTGGAATAGGCAAAGAGATATTTGGAAGCCCATAGAGGGCTATGGTGAAAAAGGAAATATCTTCCGTTCAAAACTGGAAAGAAGCTTTCTGAGAAACTGCTTTATCTTCTGTTAATTCATCTCACAGAGTTACATCTTTCCCTTCAAGAAGCCTTTCGCTAAGGCTGTCGTTGTGGAATTGGCAAACGGATATTTGGAAGCCCATAGAGGGCTATGGTGGAAAAGGAAATATCTTCCGTTCAAAACTGGAAAGAAGCTTTCTGAGAAACTGCTCTGTGTTCTGTTAATTCATCTCACAGAGATACATCTTTCCCTTCAAGAAGCCTTCCGCTAAGGCTGTTCTTGTGGAATTGGCAAAGGGATATTTGGAAGCCCATAGAGGGCTATGGTGAAGAAGGAAATATCTTCCGTTCAAAACTGGAAAGAAGCTTTCTGAGAAACTGCTCTGTGTTCTGTTAACTCATCTCACAGAGTTACATCTTTCCCTTCAGGAAGCCTTTCGCTAAGGCTGTTCTTGTGGAATTGGCAAAGAGATATTTGGAAGCCCATAGAGGGCTATGGTGAAAAAGGAAATATCTTCCGTTCAAAACTGGAAAGAAGCTTTCTGAGAAACTGCTTTATGTTCTGTTAATTCATCTCACAGAGTTACATCTCTCCCTTCAAGAAGCCTTTCGCTAAGGCTGTCGTTGTGGAATTGGCAAACGGATATTTGGAAGCCCATAGAGGGCTATGGTGGAAAAGGAAATATCTTCCGTTCAAAACTGGAAAGAAGCTTTCTGAGAAACTGCTCTGTGTTCTGTTAATTCATCTCACAGAGTTACATCTTTCCCTTCAAGAAGCCTTTCGCTATGGCTGTTCTTGTGGAATTGGCAAAGGGATATTTGGAAGCCCATAGAGGGCTATGGTGAAAAAGGAAATATCTTCCGTTCGAAACTGGAAAGAAGCTTTCTGATAAACTGCTCTGTGTTCTGTTAATTCATCTCACAGAGTTACATCTTTCCCTTCATGAAGCCTTTCGCTAAGGCTGTTCTTGTGGAATTGGCAAAGGGATATTTGGAAGCCCATAGAGTGCTATGGTGAAAAAGGAAATATCTTCCGTTCAAAACTGGAAAGAAGCTTTCTGAGAAACTGCTCTGTGTTCTGTTAATTCATCTCACAGAGTTACATCTTTCCCTTCTAGAAGCCTTTCGCTAAGGCTGTTCTTGTGGAATTGGCAAAGGGATATTTGGAAGCCCATAGAGGGCTATGGTGAAAAAGGAAATATCTTCCGTTCAAAACTGGAAAGAAGCTTTCTGAGAAACTGCTCTGTGTTCTGTTAATTCATCTCACAGAGTTACATCTTTCCCTTCAAGAAGCCTTTCGCTAAGGCTGTTCTTGTGGAATTGGCAAAGGGATATTTGGAAGCCCATAGAGGGCTATGGTGAAAAAGGAAATATCTTCCGTTCAAAACTGGAAAGAAGCTTTCTGAGAAACTGCTCTGTGTTCTGTTAATTCATCTCACAGATTTACATCTTTCCCTTCAAGAAGCCTTTCGCTAAGGCTGTTCTTGTGGAATTGGCAAAGGGATATTTGGAAGCCCATAGAGGGCTTTGGTGAAAAAGGAAATATCTTCCGTTCAAAACTGGAAAGAAGCTCTCTGAGAAACTGCTGTGTGTTCTGTTAACTCATCTCACAGAGTTACATCCTTCCTTTCAAGAAGCCTTTCGCTAAGACTGTTCTTGTGGAATAGGCAAAGAGATATTTGGAAGCCCATAATGGGCTATGGCGAAAAAGGAAATATCTTCCGTTCAAAACTGGAAAGAAGCTTTCTGAGAAACTGCTCTGTGTTCTGTTAACTCATCTCACAGAGTTACATCTTTCCCTTCAGGAAGCCTTTCGCTAAGGCTGTTCTTGTGGAATTGGCAAAGGGATATTTGGAAGCCCTTAGAAGGCTATGGTGTAAAAGGAAATATCTTCCGTTCAAAACTGGAAAGAAGGTTTCTGAGAAACTGCTCTGTGTTCTGTTAATTCATCTCACAGAGTTACATCTTTCCCTTCAAGAAGCCTTTCGCTAAGGCTGTTCTTGTGGAATTGGCAATGGGATATTTGGAAGCCCATAGAGGGCTATGGTGAAAAAGGAAATATCTTCCGTTCAAAACTGGAAAGAAGCTTTCTGAGAAACTGCTTTATGTTCTGTTAATTCATCTCACAGAGTTACATCTTTCCCTTCAAGAAGCCTTTCGCTAAGGCTGTCGTTGTGGAATTGGCAAACTGATATTTGGAAGCCCATAGAGGGCTATGGTGGAAAAGGAAATATCTTCCGTTCAAAACTGGAAAGAAGCTTTCTGAGAAACTGCTCTGTGTTCTGTTAATTCATCTCACAGAGTTACATCTTTCCCTTCAAGAAGCCTCTCGCTAAGGCTGTTCTTGTGGAATTGGCAAAGTGATATTTGGAAGCCCATAGAGGGCTATGGTGAAAAAGGAAATATCTTCCGTTCAAAACTGGAAAGAAGCTTTCTGAGAAACTGCTCTGTGTTCTGTTAATTCATCTCACTGAGTTACATCTTTCCCTTCAAGAAGCCTTTCGCTAAGGCTGTTTTTGTGGGATTGGCAAAGGAATATTTGGAAGCCCTTAGAAGGCTATGGTGTAAAAGGAAATATCTTCCGTTCAAAAGTGGAAAGAAGCTTTCTGAGAAACTGCTCTGTGTTTTGTTAATTCATCTCACAGAGTTACATCTTTCCCTTCAAGAAGCCTTTCGCTAAGGCTGTTCTTGTGGGATTGGCAAAGGGATATTTGGAAGCCCATAGAGGGCTATGGTGAAAAACGAAGTATCTTCCTTTCAAAACTGGAAAGAAGCTTTCTGAGAAACCGCTCTGTGTTCTGTTAATTCATCTCACAGAGTTACATCTTTCCCTTCAAGAAGCCTTCCGCTAAGGCTGTTCTTGTGGAATTGGCAAAAGGGATATTTGGAAGCCCATAGAGGGCTATGGTGAAGAAGGAAATATCTTCCGTTCAAAACTGGAAAGAAGCTTTCTGAGAAACTGCTCTGTGTTCTGTTAACTCATCTCACAGAGTTACATCTTTCCCTTCAAGAAGCCTTTCGCTAAGGCTGTTCTTGTGGAATTGGCAAAGAGATATTTAGAAGCCCATAGAGGGCTATGGTGAAAAAGGAAATATCTTCCGTTCAAAACTGGAAAGAAGCTTTCTGAGAAACTGCTTTATGTTCTGTTAATTCATCTCACAGAGTTACATTTTTCCCTTCAAGAAGCCTTTCGCTAAGGCTGTCGTTGTGGAATTGGCAAACGGATATTTGGAAGCCCATAGAGGGCTATGGTGGAAAAGGAAATATCTTCCGTTCAAAACTGGAAAGAAGCTTTCTGAGAAACTGCTCTGTGTTCTGTTAATTCATCTCACAGAGTTACATCTTTCCCTTCAAGAAGCCTTTCGCTAAGGCTGTTCTTGTGGAATTGGCAAAGTGATATTTGGAAGCCCATAGAGGGCTATGGTGAAAAAGGAAATATCTTCCGTTCAAAACTGGAAAGAAGCTTCTGAGAAACTGCTCTGTGTTCTGTTAATTCATCTCACAGAGTTACATCTTTCCCTTCAAGAAGCCTTTCGCTAAGGCTGTTCTTGTGGAATTGGCAAAGGGATATTTGGAAGCCCATAGAGGGCTATGGTGAAAAAGGAAATATCTTCCGTTCAAAACTGGAAGGAAGCTTTCTGAGAAACTGCTCTGTGTTCTGTTAATTCATCTCACAGAGTTACATCTTTCCCTTCAAGAAGCCTTTCGCTGAGGCTGTTCTTGTGGAATTGGAAAAGGAATATTTGGAGGCTCATAGAGGGCTATGGTGAAAAAGGAAATATCTTCCGTTCAAAACTGGAAAGAAGCTTTCTGAGAAACTACTGTGTGTTCTGTTAACTCATCTCACAGAGTTACATCCTTCCTTTCAAGAAGCCTTTCGCTAAGGCTGTTCTTGTGGAATAGGCAAAGAGATATTTGGAAGCCCATAGAGGGCTATGGTGAAAAAGGAAATATCTTCCGTTCAAAACTGGAAAGAAGCTTTCTGAGAAACTGCTCTGTGTTCTGTTAACTCATCTCACAGAGTTACATCTTTCCCTTCAGGAAGCCTTTCGCTAAGGCTGTTCTTATGGAATTGGCAAAGAGATATTTGGAAGCACATGGAGGGCTATGGTGAAAAAGGAAATATCTTCCGTTCAAAACTGTAAAGAAGCTTTCTGAGAAACTGCTTTATGTTCTGTTAATTCATCTCACAGAGTTACATCTTTCCCCTTCAAGAAGCCTTTCGCTAAGGCTGTCGTTGTGGTATTGGCAAACGGATATTTGGAAGCCCATAGAGGACTATGGTGGAAAAGGAAATATCTTCCGTTCAAAACTGGAAAGAAGCTTTCTGAGAAACTGCTCTGTGTTCTGTTAATTCATCTCACAGAGATACATCTTTCCCTTCAAGAAGCCTTTCGCTAAGGCTGTTCTTGTGGAATTGGCAAAGTGATATTTGGAAGCCCATAGAGGGCTATGGTGAAAAAGGAAATATCTTCCGTTCAAAACTGGAAAGAAGCTTTCTGAGAAACTGCTTTATGTTCTGTTAATTCATCTCACAGAGTTACATCTTTCCCTTCAAGAAGCCTTTCGCTAAGGCTGTCGTTGTGGAATTGGCAAAGGGATATTTGGAAGCCCATAGAGGGCTATGGTGGAAAAGGAAATATCTTCCGTTCAAAACTGGAAAGAAGCTTTCTGAGAAACTGCTCTGTGTTCTGTTAATTCATCTCACAGAGTTACATCTTTCCCTTCAAGAAGCCTCTCGCTAAGGCTGTTCTTGTGGAATTGGCAAAGTGATATTTGGAAGCCCATAGAGGGCTATGGTGAAAAAGGAAATATCTTCCGTTCAAAACTGGAAAGAAGCTTTCTGAGAAACTGCTCTGTGTTCTGTTAATTCATCTCACTGAGTTACATCTTTCCCTTCAAGAAGCCTTTCGCTAAGGCTGTTTTTGTGGGATTGGCAAAGGAATATTTGGAAGCCCTTAGAAGGCTATGGTGTAAAAGGAAATATCTTCCGTTCAAAAGTGGAAAGAAGCTTTCTGAGAAACTGCTCTGTGTTTTGTTAATTCATCTCACAGAGTTACATCTTTCCCTTCAAGAAGCCTTTCGCTAAGGCTGTTCTTGTGGAATTGGCAAAGGGATATTTGGAAGCCCATAGAGGGCTATGGTGGAAAACGAAGTATCTTCCTTTCAAAACTGGAAAGAAGCTTTCTGAGAAACCGCTCTGTGTTCTGTTAATTCATCTCACAGAGTTACATCTTTCCCTTCAAGAAGCCTTCCGCTAAGGCTGTTCTTGTGGAATTGGCAAAAGGGATATTTGGAATCCCATAGAGGGCTATGGTGAAGAAGGAAATATCTTCCGTTCAAAACTGGAAAGAAGCTTTCTGAGAAACTGCTCTGTGTTCTGTTAACTCATCTCACAGAGTTACATCTTTCCCTTCAAGAAGCCTTTCGCTAAGGCTGTTCTTGTGGAATTGGCAAAGAGATATTTAGAAGCCCATAGAGGGCTATGGTGAAAAAGGCAATATCTTCCGTTCAAAACTGGAAAGAAGCTTTCTGAGAAACTGCTTTATGTTCTGTTAATTCATCTCACAGAGTTACATTTTTCCCTTCAAGAAGCCTTTCGCTAAGGCTGTCGTTGTGGAATTGGCAAACGGATATTTGGAAGCCCATAGAGGGCTATGGTGGAAAAGGAAATATCTTCCGTTCAAAACTGGAAAGAAGCTTTCTGAGAAACTGCTCTGTGTTCTGTTAATTCATCTCACAGAGTTACATCTTTCCCTTCAAGAAGCCTTTCGCTAAGGCTGTTCTTGTGGAATTGGCAAAGTGATATTTGGAAGCCCATAGAGGGCTATGGTGAAAAAGGAAATATCTTCCGTTCAAAACTGGAAAGAAGCTTCTGAGAAACTGCTCTGTGTTCTGTTAATTCATCTCACAGAGTTACATCTTTCCCTTCAAGAAGCCTTTCGCTAAGGCTGTTCTTGTGGAATTGGCAAAGGGATATTTGGAAGCCCATAGAGTGCTACGGTGAAAAAGGAAATATCTTCCGTTCAAAACTGGAAAGAAGCTTTCTGAGAAACTGCTCTGTGTTCTGTTAATTCATCTCACAGAGTTACATCTTTCAATTCAAGAAGCCTTTCCCTAAGGCTGTTCTTGTGCAATTTGCAGAGGGATATTTGGAAGCCCATAGAGGGCTATGGTGAAAAAGGAAATATCTTCCGTTCAAAACTGGAAAGAAGCTTTTTGTGAAATTGCTCTGTGTTCCGTTGATTCATCTCACAGAGTTACATCTTTCCCTTCAAGAAGCTTTTCGCTAAGGCTGTTCTTGTGGAATTGGCAAAGGGATATTTGGAAGCCCATAGAGGGCTAAGGTGAAAAAGGAAATATCTTCCGTTCAAAACTGGAAAGAAGCTTTCTGAGAAACTGCTCTGTGTTCTGTTAATTCATCTCACAGAGTTACATCTTTCCCTTCAAGAAGCCTTTCGCTAAGGCTGTTCTTGTGGAATTGGCAAAAGGATATTTGGAAGCCCATAGAGGGCTATGGTGAAAAAGGAAATATCTTCCGTTCAAAACTGGAAAGAAGCTTTCTGAGAAACTGCTCTGTGTTCTGTTAATTCATCTCACAGAGTTACATCTTTCCCTTCTAGAAGCCTTTCGCTATGGCTGTTCTTGTGGAATTGGCAAAGGGATATTTGGAAGCCCATAGAGGGCTATGGTGAAAAAGGAAATATCTTCCGTTCAAAACTGGAAAGAAGCTTTCTGAGAAACTGCTCTGTGTTCTGTTAATTCATCTCACAGAGTTACATCTTTCTCCTCAAGAAGCCTTTCGCTAAGGCTGTTCTTGTGGAATTGGCAAAGGGATATTTGGAAGCCCATAGAGGGCTATGGTGAGAAAGAAAATATCTTCCGTTCAAAACTGGAGAGAAGCTTTCTGAGAAACTGCTCTGTGTTCTGTTAATTCATCTCACAGAGTTACATCTTTCCCTTCAAGAAGCCTTTCGCTAAGGCTGTTCTTGTGGAATTGGCAAAGGAATATTTGGAAGCCCTTAGAGGGCTATGGTGAAAAAGGAAATATCTTCCGTTCAAAACTGGAAAGAAGCTTCCGGAGAAACTGCTCTGTGTTCTGTTAATTCATCTCACAGAGTTACATCTTTCCCTTCAAGAAGCCTTTCGCTAAGGCTGTTCTTGTGGAATTGGCAAAGGGATATTTCGAAGCCCATAGAGGGCTATGGTGAAAAAGGAAATATCTTCCTTTCAAAACTGGAAAGAAGCTTTCTGAGAAACGGCTCTGTGTTCTGTTAATTCATCTCACAGAGTTACATCTTTCCCTTCAAGAAGCCTTTCGCTAAGGCTGTTCTTGTGGAATTGGCAAAGGGATATTTCGAAGCCCATAGAGGGCTATGGTGAAAAAGGAAATATCTTCCTTTCAAAACTGGAAAGAAGCTTTCTGAGAAACGGCTCTGTGTTCTGTTAATTCATCTCACAGAGTTACATCTTTCCCTTCAAGAAGCCTTTCGCTAAGGCTGTTCTTGTGGAATTGGCAAAGGGATATTTCGAAGCCCATAGAGGGCTATGGTGAAAAAGGAAATATCTTCCTTTCAAAACTGGAAGAAGCTTTCTGAGAAACGGCTCTGTGTTCTGTTAATTCATCTCACAGAGTTACATCTTTCCCTTCAAGAAGCCTTTCGCTACGGCTGTTTTTGTGGAATTGGCAAAGGGATATTTGGAAGCCTATAGAGGGCTATGGTGAAAAAGGAAATATCTTCCCTTCAAAACTGGAAAGAAGCTTTCTGAGAAACTGCTCTGTGTTCTGTTAATTCATCTCACAGAGTTACATCTTTCCCTTCAAGAAGCCTTTCGCTAAGGCTGTTCTTGTGGAATTGGCAAAGGGATATTTGGAAGCCCATAGAGGGCTACGGTGAAAAAGGAAATATCTTCCGTTCAAAACCGGAAAGAAGCTTTCTGAGAAACTGCTCTGTGTTCTTTTAATTCATCTCACAGAGTTACATCTTTCCCTTCAAGAAGCCTTTCGCTAAGGCTGTTCTTGTGGAATTGGCAAAGGGATATTTGGAAGCCCATAGAGGGCTATGGTGAAAAAGGAAATATCTTCCGTTCAAAACTGGAAAGACGCTTTCTGAGAAACTGCTCTGTGTTCTGTTAATTCATCTCACAGAGTTACACCTTTCCCTTCAAGAAGCCTTTCGCTAAGGCTGTTCTTGTGGAATTGGCAAAGGGATATTTGGAAGCCCATAGAGGGCTATGGTGAAAAAGGAAATATCTTCCGTTCAAAACTGGAAAGAAGCTTTCTGAGAAACTGCTCTGTGTTCTGTTAATTCATCTCACAGAGTTACATCTTTCCCTTCAAGAAGCCTTTCGCTAAGGCTGTTCTTGTGGAATTGGCAAAGGGATATTTGGAAGCCCATAGAGGGCTATGGTGAAAAAGGAAATATCTTCCGTTCAAAACTGGAAAGAAGCTTTCTGAGAAACTGCTCTGTGTTCTGTTAATTCATCTCACAGAGTTACATCTTTCCCTTCAAGAAGCCTTTCGCTAAGGCTGTTCTTGTGGAATTGGCAAAGGGATATTTGGAAGCCCAAAGAGGGCTATGGTGAAAAAGGAAATATCTTCCGTTCAAAACCGGAAAGAAGCTTTCTGAGAAACTGCTCTGTGTTCTGTTAATTCATCTCACATAGTTACATCTTTCCCTTCAAGAAGCCTTTCGCTAAGGCTGTTCTTGTGGAATTGGCAAAGGGATATTTGGAAGCCCATAGAGGGCTACGGTGAAAAAGGAAATATCTTCCGTTCAAAACCGGAAAGAAGCTTTCTGAGAAACTGCTCTGTGTTCTTTTAATTCATCTCACAGAGTTACATCTTTCCCTTCAAGAAGCCTTTCGCTAAGGCTGTTCTTGTGGAATTGGCAAAGGGATATTTGGAAGCCCATAGAGGGCTATGGTGAAAAAGGAAATATCTTCCGTTCAAAACTGGAAAGACGCTTTCTGAGAAACTGCTCTGTGTTCTGTTAATTCATCTCACAGAGTTACACCTTTCCCTTCAAGAAGCCTTTCGCTAAGGCTGTTCTTGTGGAATTGGCAAAGGGATATTTGGAAGCCCATAGAGGGCTATGGTGAAAAAGGAAATATCTTCCGTTCAAAACTGGAAAGAAGCTTTCTGAGAAACTGCTCTGTGTTCTGTTAATTCATCTCACAGAGTTACATCTTTCCCTTCAAGAAGCCTTTCGCTAAGGCTGTTCTTGTGGAATTGGCAAAGGGATATTTGGAAGCCCATAGAGGGCTATGGTGAAAAAGGAAATATCTTCCGTTCAAAACTGGAAAGAAGCTTTCTGAGAAACTGCTCTGTGTTCTGTTAATTCATCTCACAGAGTTACATCTTTCCCTTCAAGAAGCCTTTCGCTAAGGCTGTTCTTGTGGAATTGGCAAAGGGATATTTGGAAGCCCAAAGAGGGCTATGGTGAAAAAGGAAATATCTTCCGTTCAAAACCGGAAAGAAGCTTTCTGAGAAACTGCTCTGTGTTCTGTTAATTCATCTCACATAGTTACATCTTTCCCTTCAAGAAGCCTTTCGCTAAGGCTGTTCTTGTGGAATTGGCAAAGGGATATTTGGAAGCCCATAGAGGGCTATGGTGAAAAAGGAAATATCTTCCGTTCAAAACTGGAAAGAAGCTTTCGGAGAAACTGCTCTGTGTTCTGTGAATTCATCTCACAGAGTTACATCTTTCCATTCAAGAAGCCTTTCGCTAAGGCTGTTCTTGTGGAATTGGCAATGGGATATTTGGAAGCCCATAGAGGGCTATGGTGAAAAAGGAAATATCTTCCGTTCAAAACTGGAAAGAAGCTTTCTGAGAAACTGCTCTGTGTTCTGTTAATTCATCTCACAGAGTTACATCTTTCCCTTCAAGAAGCCTTTCGCTAAGGCTGTTCTTGTGGAATTGGCAAAGGGATATTTGGAAGCCCATAGAGGGCTATGGTGAAAAAGGAAATATCTTCCGTTCAAAACTGGAAAGAAGCTTTTTGAGAAACTGCTCTGTGTTCTGTTAATTCATCTCACAGAGTTACATCTTTCCCTTCAAGAAGCCTTTCGCTAAGGCTGTTCTTGTTTAATTGGCAAAGGGATATTTTGAAGCCCATAGAGGGCTATGGTGAAAAAGGAAATATCTTCCGTTCAAAACAGGAAAGAACCTTTCTGAGAAACTGCTCTGTGTTCTGTTGATTCATCTCTCAGAGTTACATCTTTCCCTTCAAGAAGCCTTTCGCTAAGGCTGATCTTGTGGAATTGGCAAAGGGATATTTGGAAGCCCATAGAGGGCTATGGTGAAAAAGGAAATATCTTCCGTTGAAAACTGGAAAGAAGCTTTCTGAGAAACTGCTCTGTGTTCTGTTAATTCATCTCACAGAGTTACATCTTTCCCTTCAAGAAGCCTTTCGCTAAGGCTGTTCTTGTGGAATTGGCAAAGGGATATTTGGAAACCCATAGAGGGCTATGGTGAAAAAGGAAATATCTTCCGTTCAAAACTGGAAAGAAGCTTTCTGAGAAACTGCTCTGTGTTTTGTTAATTCATCTCACAGAGTTACATCTTTCCCTTCAAGAAGCCTTTCGCTAAGGCTGTTCTTGGGGAATTGGCAAAGGGATATTTGGAAGCCCATAGGAGGCTATGGTGAAAAAGGAAATATCTTCCGTTCAAAACTGGAAAGAAGCTTTCTGAGAAACTGCTCTGTGTTCTGTTAATTCATCTCACAGAGTTACGTCTTTCTCTTCAGAAGCCTTTCGCTAAGGCTGTTCTTCGGGAATTGGCAAAGGGATATTTGGAAGCCCATAGAGGGCTATGGTGAAAAAGGAAATATCTTACGTTCAAAACTGGAAAGAAGTTTTCTGAGAAACTGCTCTGTGTTCTGTTAATTCATCTCACAGAGTTACATCTTTCCCTTCAAGAAGCCTTTAGCTAAGGCTGTTCTCGTGGAATTGGCTAAGGGATATTTGGAAGCCCATAGAGGGCTATGGTGAAAAAGGAAGTATCTTCCGTTCAAAACTGGAAAGAAGCTTTCTGAGAAACTGCTCTGTGTTCTGTTAATTCATCTCACAGAGTTACATCTTTCCCTTCAAGAAGCCTTTCGCTAAGGCTGTTCTTGTGGAATTGGCAAAGGGATATTTGGAAGCCCATAGAGGGCTACGGTGAAAAAGGAAATATAATCCGTTCAAAACTGGAAAGAAGCTTTCTGAGAAACTGCTCTGTGTTCTGTTAATGCATCTCACAGAGTTACATCTTTCCCTTCAAGAAGCCTTTCGCTAAGGCTGTTCTTGTGGAATTGGCAAAGGGATATTTGGAATCCCATAGAGGGCTATGGTGAAAAAGGAAATATCTTCCGTTCAAAACTGGAAAGAAGCTTTCTGAGAAACTGCTCTGTGTTCTGTTAATTCATCTCACAGAGTTACATCTTTCCCTTCAAGAAGCCTTTCGCTAAGGCTGTTCTTGTGCAATTGGCAAAGGGATATTTGGAAGCCCATAGAGGGCTATGGTGAAAAAGGAAATATCTTCCGTTCAAAACTGGAAAGAAGCTTTCTGAGAAACTGCTCTGTGTTCTGTTAATTCATCTCACAGAGTTACATCTTTCCCTTCAAGAAGCCTTTCGCTAAGGCTGTTCTTGTGGAATTGGCAAAGGGATATTTGGAAGCCCATAGAGGGCTATGGTGAAAAAGGAAATATCTTCCGTTCAAAACTGGTAAGAAGCTTTCTGAGAAACTGCTCTGTGTTCTGTTCATTCATCTCACAGAGTTACATCTTTCCCTTCTAGAAGCCTTTCGCTAAGGCTGTTCTTGTGGAATTGGCAAAGGGATATTTGGAAGCCCATAGAGGGCTATGGTGAAAAAGGAAATATCTTCCGTTCAAAACTGGAAAGAAGCTTTCTGAGAAACTGCTCTGTGTTCTGTTAATTCATCTCACAGAGTTACATCTTTCCCTTCAAGAAGCCTTTCGCTAAGGCTGTTCTTGTGGAATTGGCAAAGGGATATTTCGAAGCCCATAGAGGGCTATGGTGAAAAAGGAAATATCTTCCTTTCAAAACTGGAAAGAAGCTTTCTGAGAAACGGCTCTGTGTTCTGTTAATTCATCTCACAGAGTTACATCTTTCCCTTCAAGAAGCCTTTCGCTAAGGCTGTTCTTGTGGAATTGGCAAAGGGATATTTCGAAGCCCATAGAGGGCTATGGTGAAAAAGGAAATATCTTCCTTTCAAAACTGGAAAGAAGCTTTCTGAGAAACGGCTCTGTGTTCTGTTAATTCATCTCACAGAGTTACATCTTTCCCTTCAAGAAGCCTTTCGCTAAGGCTGTTCTTGTGGAATTGGCAAAGGTATATTTCGAAGCCCATAGAGGGCTATGGTGAAAAAGGAAATATCTTCCTTTCAAAACTGGAAGAAGCTTTCTGAGAAACGGCTCTGTGTTCTGTTAATTCATCTCACAGAGTTACATCTTTCCCTTCAAGAAGCCTTTCGCTAAGGCTGTTCTTGTGGAATTGGCAAAGGGATATTTGGAAGCCTATAGAGGGCTATGGTGAAAAAGGAAATATCTTCCCTTCAAAACTGGAAAGAAGCTTTCTGAGAAACTGCTCTGTGTTCTGTTAATTCATCTCACAGAGTTACATCTTTCCCTTCAAGAAGCCTTTCGCTAAGGCTGTTCTTGTGGAATTGGCAAAGGGATATTTGGAAGCCCATAGAGGGCTACGGTGAAAAAGGAAATATCTTCCGTTCAAAACCGGAAAGAAGCTTTCTGAGAAACTGCTCTGTGTTCTTTTAATTCATCTCACAGAGTTACATCTTTCCCTTCAAGAAGCCTTTCGCTAAGGCTGTTCTTGTGGAATTGGCAAAGGGATATTTGGAAGCCCATAGAGGGCTATGGTGAAAAAGGAAATATCTTCCGTTCAACACTGGAAAGACGCTTTCTGAGAAACTGCTCTGTGTTCTGTTAATTCATCTCACAGAGTTACACCTTTCCCTTCAAGAAGCCTTTCGCTAAGGCTGTTCTTGTGAAATTGGCAAAGGGGTATTTGGAAGCCCATAGAGGGCTATGGTGAAAAAGGAAATATCTTCCGTTCAAAACTGGAAAGAAGCTTTCTGAGAAACTTTTCTGTGTTCTGTTAATTCATCTCACAGAGTTACATCTTTCCCTTCAAGAAGCCTTTCGCTAAGGCTGTTCTTGTGGAATTGGCAAAGGGATATTTGGAAGCCCATAGAGGGCTATGGTGAAAAAGGAAATATCTTCCGTTCAAAACTGGAAAGAAGCTTTCGGAGAAACTGCTCTGTGTTCTGTGAATTCATCTCACAGAGTTACATCTTTCCATTCAAGAAGCCTTTCGCTAAGGCTGTTCTTGTGGAATTGGCAAAGGGATATTTGGAAGCCCATAGAGGGCTATGGTGAAAAAGGAAATATCTTCCGTTCAAAACTGGAAAGAAGCTTTCTGAGAAACTGCTCTGTGTTCTGTTAATTCATCTCACAGAGTTACATCTTTCCCTTCAAGAAGCCTTTCGCTAAGGCTGTTCTTGTGGAATTGGCAAAGGGATATTTGGAAGTCCATAGAGGGCTATGGTGAAAAAGGAAATATCTTCCGTTCAAAACTGGAAAGAAGCTTTTTGAGAAACTGCTCTGTGTTCTGTTAATTCATCTCACAGAGTTACATCTTTCCCTTCAAGAAGCCTTTCGCTAAGGCTGTTCTTGTTTAATTGGCAAAGGGATATTTGGAAGCCCATAGAGGGCTATGGTGAAAAAGGAAATATCTTCCGTTCAAAACAGGAAAGAACCTTTCTGAGAAACTGCTCTGTGTTCTGTTGATTCATCTCACAGAGTTACATCTTTCCCTTCAAGAAGCCTTTAGCTAAGGCTGTTCTCGTGGAATTGGCTAAGGGATATTTGGAAGCCCATAGAGGGCTATGGTGAAAAAGGAAGTATCTTCCGTTCAAAACTGGAAAGAAGCTTTCTGAGAAACTGCTCTGTGTTCTGTTAATTCATCTCACAGAGTTACATCTTTCCCTTCAAGAAGCCTTTCGCTAAGGCTGTTCTTGTGGAATTGGCAAAGGGATATTTGGAAGCCCATAGAGGGCTACGGTGAAAAAGGAAATATAATCCGTTCAAAACTGGAAAGAAGCTTTCTGAGAAACTGCTCTGTGTTCTGTTAATGCATCTCACAGAGTTACATCTTTCCCTTCAAGAAGCCTTTCGCTAAGGCTGTTCTTGTGGAATTGGCAAAGGGATATTTGGAATCCCATAGAGGGCTATGGTGAAAAAGGAAATATCTTCCGTTCAAAACTGGAAAGAAGCTTTCTGAGAAACTGCTCTGTGTTCTGTTAATTCATCTCACAGAGTTACATCTTTCCCTTCAAGAAGCCTTTCGCTAAGGCTGTTCTTGTGCAATTGGCAAAGGGATATTTGGAAGCCCATAGAGGGCTATGGTGAAAAAGGAAATATGTTCCGTTCAAAACTGGAAAGAAGCTTTCTGAGAAACTGCTCTGTGTTCTGTTAATTCATCTCACAGAGTTACATCTTTCCCTTCAAGAAGCCTTTCGCTAAGGCTGTTCTTGTGGAATTGGCAAAGGGATATTTGGAAGCCCATAGAGGGCTATGGTGAAAAAGGAAATATCTTCCGTTCAAAACTGGTAAGAAGCTTTCTGAGAAACTGCTCTGTGTTCTGTTCATTCATCTCACAGAGTTACATCTTTCCCTTCTAGAAGCCTTTCGCTAAGGCTGTTCTTGTGGAATTGGCAAAGGGATATTTGGAAGCCCATAGAGGGCTATGGTGAAAAAGGAAATATCTTCCGTTCAAAACTGGAAAGAAGCTTTCTGAGAAACTGCTCTGTGTTCTGTTAATTCATCTCACAGAGTTACATCTTTCCCTTCAAGAAGCCTTTCGCTAAGGCTGTTCTTGTGGAATTGGCAAAGGGATATTTGGAAGCCCATAGAGGGCTATGGTGAAAAAGGAAATATCTTCCGTTCAAAACTGGAAAGAAGCTTTCTGAGAAACTGCTCTGTGTTCTGTTAATTCATCTCACAGAGTTACATCTTTCCCTTCAAGAAGCCTTTCGCTAAGGCTGTTCTTGTGGAATTGGCAAAGGGATATTTGGAAGCCCATAGAGGGCTATGGTGAAAAAGGAAATATCTTCCGTTCAAAACTGGAAAGAAGCTTTCTGAGAAACTGTTCTGTGTTCTGTTAATTCATCTCACAGGGTTACATCTTTCCCTTCAAGAAGCCTTTCGCTAAGGCTATTCTTGTGGAATTGGCAAAGGGATATTTGGAAGCCCATAGAGGGCTATGGTGAAAAAGGAAATATCTTCCGTTCAAAACTGGAAAGAAGCTTTCTGAGAAACTGCTGTGTGTTCTGTTAATTCATCTCACAGAGTTACATCTTTCCCTTCAAGAAGCCTTTCGCTAAGGCTGTTCTTGTGGAATTGGCAAAGGGATATTTGGAAGCCCATAGAGGGCTATGGTTAAAAAGGAAATATCTTCCGTTCAAAATTGAAAAGAAGCTTTCTGAGAAACTGCTCTGTGTTCTGTTATTTCATCTCACAGAGTTACATCTTTCCCTTCAAGAAGCCTTTCGCTAAGGCTGTTCTTGTGGAATTGGCAAAGGGATATTTGAAAGCCCATAGAGGGCTATGGTGAAAAAGGAAATATCTTCCGTTCACAACTGGAAAGAAGCTTTCTGAGAAACTGCTCTGTGTTCTGTTAATTCATCTCACAGAGTTACATCTTTCCCTTCAAGAAGTCTTTCGCTAAGGCTGTTCTTGTGGAATTGGCAAAGGGATATTTGGAAGCCCATAGAGGGCTATGGTGAAAAAGGAAATATCTTCCTTTCAAAACTGGAAAGAAGCTTTCTGAGAAACGGCTCTGTGTTCTGTTAATTCATCTCACAGAGTTACATCTTTCCCTTCAAGAAGCCATTCGCTAAGGCTGTTCTTGTGGAATTGGCAAAGGGATATTTCGAAGCCCATAGAGGGCTATGGTGAAAAAGGAAATATCTTCCTTTCAAAACTGGAAGAAGCTTTTTGAGAAACGGCTCTGTGTTCTGTTAATTCATCTCACAGAGTTACATCTTTCCCTTCAAGAAGCCTTTCGCTAAGGCTGTTCTTGTGGAATTGGCAAAGGGATATTTGGAAGCCCATAGAGGGGTTTGGTGAAAAAGGAAATATCTTCCGTTCAAAACTGGAAAGAAGCTTTCTGAGAAACTGCTCTGTGTTCTGTTAATTCATCTCACAGAGTTACATCTTTCCCTTCAAGAAGCCTTTCGTTAAGGCTGTTCTTGTGGAATTGGCAAAGGGATATTTGGAAGCCCATAGAGGGCTACGGTGAAAAAGGAAATATCTTCCGTTCAAAACCGGAAAGAAGCTTTCTGAGAAACTGCTCTGTGTTCTTTTAATTCATCTCACAGAGTTACATCTTTCCCTTCAAGAAGCCTTTCGCTAAGGCTGTTCTTGTGGAATTGGCAAAGGGATATTTGGAAGCCCATAGAGGGCTATGGTGAAAAAGGAAATATCTTCCGTTCAAAACTGGAAAGAAGCTTTCTGAGAAACTGCTCTGTGTTCTGTTAATTCATCTCACAGAGTTACACCTTTCCCTTCAAGAAGCCTTTCGCTAAGGCTGTTCTTGTGAAATTGGCAAAGGGACATTTGGAAGCCCATAGAGGGCTATGGTGAAAAAGGAAATATCTTCCGTTCAAAACTGGAAAGAAGCTTTCTGAGAAACTTTTCTGTGTTCTGTTAATTTATCTCACAGAGTTACATCTTTCCCTTCAAGAAGCCTTTCGCTAAGGCTGTTCTTGTGGAATTGGCAAAGGGATATTTGGAAGCCCATAGAGGGCTATGGTGAAAAAGGAAATATCTTCCCTTCAAAACTGGAAAGAAGCTTTCTGAGAAACTGCTCTGTGTTCTGTTAATTCATCTCACAGAGTTACATCTTTCCCTTCAAGAAGCCTTTCGCTAAGGCTGTTCTTGTGGAATTGGCAAAGGGATATTTGGAAGCCCATAGAGGGCTATGGTGAAAAAGGAAATATCTTCCGTTCAAAACTGGAAAGAAGCTTTCTGAGAAACTGCTCTGTGTTCTGTTAATTCATCTCACAGAGTTACATCTTTCCCTTCAAGAAACCTTTCGCTAAGGCTGTTCTTGTGCAATTTGCAGAGGGATATTTGGAAGCCCATAGAGGGCTATGGTGAAAAAGGAAATATCTTCCGTTCAAAACTGGAAAGAAGCTTTTTGTGAAATTGCTCTGTGTTCCGTTGATTCATCTCACAGAGTTACATCTTTCCCTTCAAGAAGCTTTTCGCTAAGGCTGTTCTTGTGGAATTGGCAAAGGGATATTTGGAAGCCCATAGAGGGCTATGGTGAAAAAGGAAATATCTTCCGTTCAAAACTGGAAAGAAGCTTTCTGAGAAACTGCTCTGTGTTCTGTTAATTCATCTCACAGAGTTACATCTTTCCCTTCAAGAAGCCTTTCGCTAAGGCTGTTCTTGTGGAATTGGCAAAAGGATATTTGGAAGCCCATAGAGGGCTATGGTGAAAAAGGAAATATCTTCCGTTCAAAACTGGAAAGAAGCTTTCTGAGAAACTGCTCTGTGTTCTGTTAATTCATCTCACAGAGTTACATCTTTCCCTTCAAGAAGCCTTTCGCTAAGGCTGTTCTTGTGGAATTGGCAAAGGGATATTTGGAAGCCCATAGAGGGCTATGGTGAAAAAGGAAATATCTTCCGTTCAAAACTGGAAAGAAGCTTTCTGAGAAACTGCTCTGTGTTCTGTTAATTCATCTCACAGAGTTACATCTTTCCCTTCAAGAAGCCTTTCGCTAAGACTGTTCTTGTGGAATTGGCAAAGAGATATTTGGAAACCCATAGAGGGCTATGGTGAAAAAGGAAATATCTTCCGTTCAAAACTGGAAAGAAGCTTTCTGAGAAACTGCTCTGTGTTCTGTTAATCCATCTAACAGAGTTACATCTTTCCCTTCAAGAAGCCTTTCGCTAAGGCTGTTCTTGTGGATTTGGCAAAGGGATATTTGGAAGCCCATAGAGGGCTATGGTGAAAAAGGAAATATCTTCCGTTCAAACCTGGAAAGAAGCTTTCTGAGAAACTGCTCTGTGTTCTGTTAATTCATCTCACAGAGTTACATCTTTCCCTTCTAGAAGCCTTTCTCTAAGGCTGTTCTTGTGGAATTGGCAAAGGGATATTTGGAAGCCCATAGAGGGCTATGGTGAAAAAGGAAATAGCTTCCGTTCAAAACTGGAAAGAAGCTCTCTGAGAAACTGCTCCGTGTTCTGTTAATACATCTCACAGAGTTACATCTTTCCCTTCAAGAAGCCTTTCGCTAAGGCTGTTCTTGTGTAATTGGCAAAGGGATATTTGGAAGCCCATAGAGGGCTATGGTGAAAAAGAAATATCTTCCGTTCAAAACTGGAAAGAAGCTTTCTGAGAAACTGCTCTGTGTTCTGTTAATTCATCTCACAGAGTTACATCTTTCCCTTCAAGAAGCCTTTCGCTAAGGCTGTTCTTGTGGAATTGGCAAAGGGATATTTGGAAGCCCATAGAGGGCTATGGTGCAAAAGGAAATGTCTTCCGTTCAAAACTGGAAAGAAGCTTTCTGAGAAACTGCTCTGTGTTCTGTTAATTCATCTCACAGAGTTACATCTTTCCCTTCAAGAAGCCTTTCGCTAAGGCTGTTCTTGTGGAATTGGCAAAGGGATATTTGGAAGCCCATAGAGGGCTACGGTGAAAAAGGAAATATCTTCCGTTCAAAACTGGAAAGAAGCTTTCTGAGAAACTGCTCTGTGTTCTGTTAATTCATCTCACAGAGTTACATCTTTCCCTTCAAGAAGCCTTTCGCTAAGGCTGTTCTTGTGGAATTGGCAAAGGGATATTTGGAAGCCCATAGAGGGCTATGGTGAAAAAGGAAATATCTTCCCTTCAAAACTGGAAAGAAGCTTTCTGAGAAACTGCTCTGTGTTCTGTTAATTCATCTCACAGAGTTACATCTTTCCCTTCAAGAAGCCTTTCGCTAAGGCTGTTCTTGTGGAATTGGCAAAGGGATATTTGGAAGCCCATAGAGGGCTACGGTGAAAAAGGAAATATCTTCCGTTCAAAACCGGAAAGAAGCTTTCTGAGAAACTGCTCTGTGTTCTTTTAATTCATCTCACAGAGTTACATCTTTCCCTTCAAGAAGCCTTTCGCTAAGGCTGTTCTTGTGGAATTGGCAAAGGGATATTTGGAAGCCCATAGAGGGCTATGGTGAAAAAGGAAATATCTTCCGTTCAAAACTGGAAAGAAGCTTTCTGAGAAACTGCTCTGTGTTCTGTTAATTCATCTCACAGAGTTACACCTTTCCCTTCAAGAAGCCTTTCGCTAAGGCTGTTCTTGTGAAATTGGCAAAGGGGTATTTGGAAGCCCATAGAGGGCTATGGTGAAAAAGGAAATATCTTCCGTTCAAAACTGGAAAGAAGCTTTCTGAGAAACTTTTCTGTGTTCTGTTAATTCATCTCACAGAGTTACATCTTTCCCTTCAAGAAGCCTTTCGCTAAGGCTGTTCTTGTGGAATTGGCAAAGGGATATTTGGAAGCCCATAGAGGGCTATGGTGAAAAAGGAAATATCTTCCGTTCAAAACTGGAAAGAAGCTTTCTGAGAAACTGCTCTGTGTTCTGTTAATTCATCTCACAGAGTTACATCTTTCCCTTCAAGAAGCCTTTCGCTAAGGCTGTTCTTGTGGAATTATCAAAGGGATATTTGGAAGCCCATAGAGGGCTATGGTGAAAAAGGAAATATCTTCCGTTCAAAACTGGAAAGAAGCTTTCTGAGAAACTGCTCTGTGTTCTGTTAATTCATCTCACAGAGTTACATCTTTCCCTTCAAGAAGCCTTTCGCTAAGGCTGTTCTTGTGGAATTGGCAAAGGGATATTTGGAAGCCCAAAGAGGGCTATGGTGAAAAAGGAAATATCTTCCGTTCAAAACCGGAAAGAAGCTTTCTGAGAAACTGCTCTGTGTTCTGTTAATTCATCTCACATAGTTACATCTTTCCCTTCAAGAAGCCTTTCGCTAAGGCTGTTCTTGTGGAATTGGCAAAGGGATATTTGGAAGCCCATAGAGGGCTATGGTGAAAAAGGAAATATCTTCCGTTCAAAACTGGAAAGAAGCTTTCGGAGAAACTGCTCTGTGTTCTGTGAATTCATCTCACAGAGTTACATCTTTCCATTCAAGAAGCCTTTCGCTAAGGCTGTTCTTGTGGAATTGGCAAAGGGATATTTGGAAGCCCATAGAGGGCTATGGTGAAAAAGGAAATATCTTCCGTTCAAAACTGGAAAGAAGCTTTCTGAGAAACTGCTCTGTGTTCTGTTAATTCATCTCACAGAGTTACATCTTTCCCTTCAAGAAGCCTTTCGCTAAGGCTGTTCTTGGGGAATTGGCAAAGGGATATTTGGAAGCCCATAGAGGGCTATGGTGAAAAAGGAAATATCTTCCGTTCAAAACTGGAAAGAAGCTTTTTGAGAAACTGCTCTGTGTTCTGTTAATTCATCTCACAGAGTTACATCTTTCCCTTCAGGAAGCCTTTCGCTAAGGCTGTTCTTGTTTAATTGGCAAAGGGATATCTTGAAGCCCATAGAGGGCTATGGTGAAAAAGGAAATATCTTCCGTTCAAAACAGGAAAGAACCTTTCTGAGAAACTGCTCTGTGTTCTGTTGATTCATCTCTCAGAGTTACATCTTTCCCTTCAAGAAGCCTTTCGCTAAGGCTGATCTTGTGGAATTGGCAAAGGGATATTTGGAAGCCCATAGAGGGCTATGGTGAAAAAGGAAATATCTTCCGTTGAAAACTGGAAAGAAGCTTTCTGAGAAACTGCTCTGTGTTCTGTTAATTCATCTCACAGAGTTACATCTTTCCCTTCAAGAAGCCTTTCGCTAAGGCTGTTCTTGTGGAATTGGCAAAGGGATATTTGGAAGCCCATAGAGGGCTATGGTGAAAAAGGAAATATCTTCCGTTCAAAACTGGAAAGAAGCTTTCTGAGATACTGCTCTGTGTTCTGTTAATTCATCTCACAGAGTTACATCTTTCCCTTCAAGAAGCCTTTCGCTAACGCTGTTCTTGTGGAATTGGCAAAGGGATATTTGGAAGCACATAGAGGGCTATGGTGAAAAAGGAAATATCTTCCGTTCAAAACTGGAAAGAAGCTTTCTGAGAATCTGCTCTGTGTTCTGTTAATTCATCTCACAGAGCTACATCTTTCCCTTCAAGAAGCCTTTCGCTAAGGCTGTTGTTGTGGAATTGGCAAAGGGATATTTGGAAGCCCATAGAGGGCTATGGTGAAAAAGGAAATAACTTCCGTTCAAAACTGGAAAGAAGCTTTCTGAGAAACTGCTCTGTGTTTTGTTAATTCATCTCACAGAGTTACATCTTTCCCTTCAAGAAGCCTTTCGCTAAGGCTGTTCTTGGGGAATTGGCAAAGGGATATTTGGAAGCCCATAGGAGGCTATGGTGAAAAAGGAAATATCTTCCGTTCAAAACTGGAAAGAAGCTTTCTGAGAAACTGCTCTGTGTTCTGTTAATTCATCTCACAGAGTTACGTCTTTCTCTTCAGAAGCCTTTCGCTAAGGCTGTTCTTCGGGAATTGGCAAAGGGATATTTGGAAGCCCATAGAGGGCTATGGTGAAAAAGGAAATATCTTACGTTCAAAACTGGAAAGAAGCTTTCTGAGAAACTGCTCTGTGTTCTGTTAATTCATCTCACAGAGTTACATCTTTCCCTTCAAGAAGCCTTTAGCTAAGGCTGTTCTCGTGGAATTGGCTAAGGGATATTTGGAAGCCCATAGAGGGCTATGGTGAAAAAGGAAGTATCTTCCGTTCAAAACTGGAAAGAAGCTTTCTGAGAAACTGCTCTGTGTTCTGTTAATTCATCTCACAGAGTTACATCTTTCCCTTCAAGAAGCCTTTCGCTAAGGCTGTTCTTGTGGAATTGGCAAAGGGATATTTGGAAGCCCATAGAGGGCTACGGTGAAAAAGGAAATATAATCCGTTCAAAACTGGAAAGAAGCTTTCTGAGAAACTGCTCTGTGTTCTGTTAATGCATCTCACAGAGTTACATCTTTCTCTTCAAGAAGCCTTTCGCTAAGGCTGTTCTTGTGGAATTGGCAAAGGGATATTTGGAATCCCATAGAGGGCTATGGTGAAAAAGGAAATATCTTCCGTTCAAAACTGGAAAGAAGCTTTCTGAGAAACTGCTCTGTGTTCTGTTAATTCATCTCACAGAGTTACATCTTTCCCTTCAAGAAGCCTTTCGCTAAGGCTGTTCTTGTGCAATTGGCAAAGGGATATTTGGAAGCCCATAGAGGGCTATGGTGAAAAAGGAAATATCTTCCGTTCAAAACTGGAAAGAAGCTTTCTGAGAAACTGCTCTGTGTTCTGTTAATTCATCTCACAGAGTTACATCTTTCCCTTCAAGAAGCCTTTCGCTAAGGCTGTTCTTGTGGAATTGGCAAAGGGATATTTGGAAGCCCATAGAGGGCTATGGTGAAAAAGGAAATATCTTCCGTTCAAAACTGGTAAGAAGCTTTCTGAGAAACTGCTCTGTGTTCTGTTCATTCATCTCACAGAGTTACATCTTTCCCTTCTAGAAGCCTTTCGCTAAGGCTGTTCTTGTGGAATTGGCAAAGGGATATTTGGAAGCCCATAGAGGGCTATGGTGAAAAAGGAAATATCTTCCGTTCAAAACTGGAAAGAAGCTTTCTGAGAAACTGCTCTGTGTTCTGTTAATTCATCTCACAGAGTTACATCTTTCCCTTCAAGAAGCCTTTCGCTAAGGCTGTTCTTGTGGAATTGGCAAAGGGATATTTGGAAGCCCATAGAGGGCTATGGTGAAAAAGGAAATATCTTCCGTTCAAAACTGGAAAGAAGCTTTCTGAGAAACTGCTCTGTGTTCTGTTAATTCATCTCACAGAGTTACATCTTTCCCTTCAAGAAGCCTTTCGCTAAGGCTGTTCTTGTGGAATTGGCAAAGGGATATTTGGAAGCCCATAGAGGGCTATGGTGAAAAAGGAAATATCTTCCGTTCAAAACTGGAAAGAAGCTTTCTGAGAAACTGCTCTGTGTTCTGTTAATTCATCTCACAGAGTTACATCTTTCCCTTCAAGAAGCCTTTCGCTAAGACTGTTCTTGTGGAATTTGCAAAGGGATATTTGGAAGCCCATAGAGGGCTATGGTGAAAAAGGAAATATCTTCCGTTCAAAACTGGAAAGAAGCTTTCTGAGAAACTGCTCTGTGTTCTGTTAATTCATCTCACAGAGTTACATCTTTCCCTTCAAGAAGCCTTTCGCTAAGGCTGTTCTTGTGGAATTGGCAAAGGGATATTTGGAAGCCCAAAGAGGGCTATGGTGAAAAAGGAAATATCTTCCGTTCAAAACCGGAAAGAAGCTTTCTGAGAAACTGCTCTGTGTTCTGTTAATTCATCTCACATAGTTACATCTTTCCCTTCAAGAAGCCTTTCGCTAAGGCTGTTCTTGTGGAATTGGCAAAGGGATATTTGGAAGCCCATAGAGGGCTATGGTGAAAAAGGAAATATCTTCCGTTCAAAACTGGAAAGAAGCTTTCGGAGAAACTGCTCTGTGTTCTGTGAATTCATCTCACAGAGTTACATCTTTCCATTCAAGAAGCCTTTCGCTAAGGCTGTTCTTGTGGAATTGGCAAAGGGATATTTGGAAGCCCATAGAGGGCTATGGTGAAAAAGGAAATATCTTCCGTTCAAAACTGGAAAGAAGCTTTCTGAGAAACTGCTCTGTGTTCTGTTAATTCATCTCACAGAGTTACATCTTTCCCTTCAAGAAGCCTTTCGCTAAGGCTGTTCTTGGGGAATTGGCAAAGGGATATTTGGAAGCCCATAGAGGGCTATGGTGAAAAAGGAAATATCTTCCGTTCAAAACTGGAAAGAAGCTTTTTGAGAAACTGCTCTGTGTTCTGTTAATTCATCTCACAGAGTTACATCTTTCCCTTCAGGAAGCCTTTCGCTAAGGCTGTTCTTGTTTAATTGGCAAAGGGATATTTTGAAGCCCATAGAGGGCTATGGTGAAAAAGGAAATATCTTCCGTTCAAAACAGGAAAGAACCTTTCTGAGAAACTGCTCTGTGTTCTGTTGATTCATCTCTCAGAGTTACATCTTTCCCTTCAAGAAGCCTTTCGCTAAGGCTGATCTTGTGTAATTGGCAAAGGGATATTTGGAAGCCCATAGAGGGCTATGGTGAAAAAGGAAATATCTTCCGTTGAAAACTGGAAAGAAGCTTTCTGAGAAACTGCTCTGTGTTCTGTTAATTCATCTCACAGAGTTACATCTTTCCCTTCAAGAAGCCTTTCGCTAAGGCTGTTCTTGTGGAATTGGCAAAGGGATATTTGGAAGCCCATAGAGGGCTATGGTGAAAAAGGAAATATCTTCCGTTCAAAACTGGAAAGAAGCTTTCTGAGATACTGCTCTGTGTTCTGTTAATTCATCTCACAGAGTTACATCTTTCCCTTCAAGAAGCCTTTCGCTAACGCTGTTCTTGTGGAATTGGCAAAGGGATATTTGGAAGCACATAGAGGGCTATGGTGAAAAAGGAAATATCTTCCGTTCAAAACTGGAAAGAAGCTTTCTGAGAATCTGCTCTGTGTTCTGTTAATTCATCTCACAGAGCTACATCTTTCCCTTCAAGAAGCCTTTCGCTAAGGCTGTTGTTGTGGAATTGGCAAAGGGATATTTGGAAGCCCATAGAGGGCTATGGTGAAAAAGGAAATAACTTCCGTTCAAAACTGGAAAGAAGCTTTCTGAGAAACTGCTCTGTGTTTTGTTAATTCATCTCACAGAGTTACATCTTTCCCTTCAAGAAGCCTTTCGCTAAGGCTGTTCTTGGGGAATTGGCAAAGGGATATTTGGAAGCCCATAGGAGGCTATGGTGAAAAAGGAAATATCTTCCGTTCAAAACTGGAAAGAAGCTTTCTGAGAAACTGCTCTGTGTTCTGTTAATTCATCTCACAGAGTTACGTCTTTCTCTTCAGAAGCCTTTCGCTAAGGCTGTTCTTCGGGAATTGGCAAAGGGATATTTGGAAGCCCATAGAGGGCTATGGTGAAAAAGGAAATATCTTACGTTCAAAACTGGAAAGAAGCTTTCTGAGAAACTGCTCTGTGTTCTGTTAATTCATCTCACAGAGTTACATCTTTCCCTTCAAGAAGCCTTTAGCTAAGGCTGTTCTCGTGGAATTGGCTAAGGGATATTTGGAAGCCCATAGAGGGCTATGGTGAAAAAGGAAGTATCTTCCGTTCAAAACTGGAAAGAAGCTTTCTGAGAAACTGCTCTGTGTTCTGTTAATTCATCTCACAGAGTTACATCTTTCCCTTCAAGAAGCCTTTCGCTAAGGCTGTTCTTGTGGAATTGGAAAAGGGATATTTGGAAGCCCATAGAGGGCTACGGTGAAAAAGGAAATATAATCCGTTCAAAACTGGAAAGAAGCTTTCTGAGAAACTGCTCTGTGTTCTGTTAATGCATCTCACAGAGTTACATCTTTCTCTTCAAGAAGCCTTTCGCTAAGGCTGTTCTTGTGGAATTGGCAAAGGGATATTTGGAATCCCATAGAGGGCTATGGTGAAAAAGGAAATATCTTCCGTTCAAAACTGGAAAGAAGCTTTCTGAGAAACTGCTCTGTGTTCTGTTAATTCATCTCACAGAGTTACATCTTTCCCTTCAAGAAGCCTTTCGCTAAGGCTGTTCTTGTGCAATTGGCAAAGGGATATTTGGAAGCCCATAGAGGGCTATGGTGAAAAAGGAAATATCTTCCGTTCAAAACTGGAAAGAAGCTTTCTGAGAAACTGCTCTGTGTTCTGTTAATTCATCTCACAGAGTTACATCTTTCCCTTCAAGAAGCCTTTCGCTAAGGCTGTTCTTGTGGAATTGGCAAAGGGATATTTGGAAGCCCATAGAGGGCTATGGTGAAAAAGGAAATATCTTCCGTTCAAAACTGGTAAGAAGCTTTCTGAGAAACTGCTCTGTGTTCTGTTCATTCATCTCACAGAGTTACATCTTTCCCTTCTAGAAGCCTTTCGCTAAGGCTGTTCTTGTGGAATTGGCAAAGGGATATTTGGAAGCCCATAGAGGGCTATGGTGAAAAAGGAAATATCTTCCGTTCAAAACTGGAAAGAAGCTTTCTGAGAAACTGCTCTGTGTTCTGTTAATTCATCTCACAGAGTTACATCTTTCCCTTCAAGAAGCCTTTCGCTAAGGCTGTTCTTGTGGAATTGGCAAAGGGATATTTGGAAGCCCATAGAGGGCTATGGTGAAAAAGGAAATATCTTCCGTTCAAAACTGGAAAGAAGCTTTCTGAGAAACTGCTCTGTGTTCTGTTAATTCATCTCACAGAGTTACATCTTTCCCTTCAAGAAGCCTTTCGCTAAGGCTGTTCTTGTGGAATTGGCAAAGGGATATTTGGAAGCCCATAGAGGGCTATGGTGAAAAAGGAAATATCTTCCGTTCAAAACTGGAAAGAAGCTTTCTGAGAAACTGCTCTGTGTTCTGTTAATTCATCTCACAGAGTTACATCTTTCCCTTCAAGAAGCCTTTCGCTAAGACTGTTCTTGTGGAATTTGCAAAGGGATATTTGGAAGCCCATAGAGGGCTATGGTGAAAAAGGAAATATCTTCCGTTCAAAACTGGAAAGAAGCTTTCTGAGAAACTGTTCTGTGTTCTGTTAATTCATCTCACAGAGTTACATCTTTCCCTTCTAGAAGCCTTTCTCTAAGGCTGTTCTTGTGGAATTGGCAAAGGGATATTTGGAAGCCCATAGAGGGCTATGGTGAAAAAGGAAATATCTTCCGTTCAAAATTGGAAAGAAGCTTTCTGAGAAACTGCTCTGTGTTCTGTTAATTCATCTCACAGAGTTACATCTTTCCCTTCAAGAAGCCTTTCGCTAAGGCTGTTGTTGTGGAATTGGCAAAGGGATATTTGGAAGCCCATAGAGGGCTATGGTGAAAAAGGAAATATCTTCCGTTCAAAAGTGGAAAGAATCTTTCTGAGAAACTGCTCTGTGTTCTGTTAATTCATCTCACAGAGTTACATATTTCAATTCAAGAAGCCTTTCGCTAAGGTTGTTCTTGTGGAATTGGCAAAGGGATATTTGGAAGCCCATAGAGGGCTATGGTGAAAAAGGAAATACCTTCCGTTCAAAACTGGAAAGAAGCTTTCTGAGAAACTGCTCTGTGTTCTGTTGATTCATCTCACAGAGTTACATCTTTCCCTTCAAGAAGCCTTTCGCTAAGGCTGTTCTTGTGGAATTGGCAAAGGGATATTTGGAGGCCCATAGAGGGCTATGGTGAAAAAGGAAATATCTTCCGTTCAAAACTGGAAAGAAGCTTTCTGAGAAACTGCTCTGTGTTCTGTGAATTCATCTCACAGAGTTACATCTTTCCCTTCAAGAAGCCTTTCGCTAAGGCTGTTCTTGTGGAATTGGCAAAGGGATATTTGGAAGCCCATAGAGGGCTATGGTGAAAAAGGAAATATCTTCCGTTCAAAATTGGAAAGAAGCTTTCTGAGAAACTGCTCTGTGTTCTATTAATTCATCTCACAGAGTTACATCTTTCCCTTCAAGAAGCCTTTCGCTAAGGCTGTTCTTGTGGAATTGGCAAAGGGATATTTGGAAGCCCATAGAGGGCTATGGTGAAAAAGGAAATATCTTCCGTTCAAAACTGGAAAGAAGCTTTCTGAGAAACTGCTCTGTGTTCTGTTAATTCATCTCACAGAGTTACATCTTTCCCTTCAAGAAGCCTTTCGCTAAGGCTGTTCTTGTGGAATTGGCAAAGGGATATTTGGAAGCCCATAGAGGGCTATGGTGAAAAAGGAAATATCTTCCGTTCAAAACTGGAAAGAAGCTTTCTGAGAAACTGCTCTGTGTTCTGTTAATTCATCTCACAGAGTTACATCTTTCCCTTCAAGAAGCCTTTCGCTAAGGCTGTTCTTGTGGAATTGGCAAAGGGATATTTGGAAGCCCATAGAGGGCTATGGTGAAAAAGGAAATATCTTCCGTTCAAAACTGGAAAGAAGCTTTCTGAGAAACTGCTCTGTGTTCTGTTAATTCATCTCACAGAGTTACATCTTTCCCTTCAAGAAGCCTTTCGCTAAGACTGTTCTTGTGGAATTTGCAAAGGGATATTTGGAAGCCCATAGAGGGCTATGGTGAAAAAGGAAATATCTTCCGTTCAAAACTGGAAAGAAGCTTTCTGAGAAACTGCTCTGTGTTCTGTTAATTCATCTCACAGAGTTACATCTTTCCCTTCAAGAAGCCTTTCGCTAAGGCTGTTCTTGTGGAATTGGCAAAGGGATATTTGGAAGCCCAAAGAGGGCTATGGTGAAAAAGGAAATATCTTCCGTTCAAAACCGGAAAGAAGCTTTCTGAGAAACTGCTCTGTGTTCTGTTAATTCATCTCACATAGTTACATCTTTCCCTTCAAGAAGCCTTTCGCTAAGGCTGTTCTTGTGGAATTGGCAAAGGGATATTTGGAAGCCCATAGAGGGCTATGGTGAAAAAGGAAATATCTTCCGTTCAAAACTGGAAAGAAGCTTTCGGAGAAACTGCTCTGTGTTCTGTGAATTCATCTCACAGAGTTACATCTTTCCATTCAAGAAGCCTTTCGCTAAGGCTGTTCTTGTGGAATTGGCAAAGGGATATTTGGAAGCCCATAGAGGGCTATGGTGAAAAAGGAAATATCTTCCGTTCAAAACTGGAAAGAAGCTTTCTGAGAAACTGCTCTGTGTTCTGTTAATTCATCTCACAGAGTTACATCTTTCCCTTCAAGAAGCCTTTCGCTAAGGCTGTTCTTGGGGAATTGGCAAAGGGATATTTGGAAGCCCATAGAGGGCTATGGTGAAAAAGGAAATATCTTCCGTTCAAAACTGGAAAGAAGCTTTTTGAGAAACTGCTCTGTGTTCTGTTAATTCATCTCACAGAGTTACATCTTTCCCTTCAGGAAGCCTTTCGCTAAGGCTGTTCTTGTTTAATTGGCAAAGGGATATTTTGAAGCCCATAGAGGGCTATGGTGAAAAAGGAAATATCTTCCGTTCAAAACAGGAAAGAACCTTTCTGAGAAACTGCTCTGTGTTCTGTTGATTCATCTCTCAGAGTTACATCTTTCCCTTCAAGAAGCCTTTCGCTAAGGCTGATCTTGTGTAATTGGCAAAGGGATATTTGGAAGCCCATAGAGGGCTATGGTGAAAAAGGAAATATCTTCCGTTGAAAACTGGAAAGAAGCTTTCTGAGAAACTGCTCTGTGTTCTGTTAATTCATCTCACAGAGTTACATCTTTCCCTTCAAGAAGCCTTTCGCTAAGGCTGTTCTTGTGGAATTGGCAAAGGGATATTTGGAAGCCCATAGAGGGCTATGGTGAAAAAGGAAATATCTTCCGTTCAAAACTGGAAAGAAGCTTTCTGAGATACTGCTCTGTGTTCTGTTAATTCATCTCACAGAGTTACATCTTTCCCTTCAAGAAGCCTTTCGCTAACGCTGTTCTTGTGGAATTGGCAAAGGGATATTTGGAAGCACATAGAGGGCTATGGTGAAAAAGGAAATATCTTCCGTTCAAAACTGGAAAGAAGCTTTCTGAGAATCTGCTCTGTGTTCTGTTAATTCATCTCACAGAGCTACATCTTTCCCTTCAAGAAGCCTTTCGCTAAGGCTGTTGTTGTGGAATTGGCAAAGGGATATTTGGAAGCCCATAGAGGGCTATGGTGAAAAAGGAAATAACTTCCGTTCAAAACTGGAAAGAAGCTTTCTGAGAAACTGCTCTGTGTTTTGTTAATTCATCTCACAGAGTTACATCTTTCCCTTCAAGAAGCCTTTCGCTAAGGCTGTTCTTGGGGAATTGGCAAAGGGATATTTGGAAGCCCATAGGAGGCTATGGTGAAAAAGGAAATATCTTCCGTTCAAAACTGGAAAGAAGCTTTCTGAGAAACTGCTCTGTGTTCTGTTAATTCATCTCACAGAGTTACGTCTTTCTCTTCAGAAGCCTTTCGCTAAGGCTGTTCTTCGGGAATTGGCAAAGGGATATTTGGAAGCCCATAGAGGGCTATGGTGAAAAAGGAAATATCTTACGTTCAAAACTGGAAAGAAGCTTTCTGAGAAACTGCTCTGTGTTCTGTTAATTCATCTCACAGAGTTACATCTTTCCCTTCAAGAAGCCTTTAGCTAAGGCTGTTCTCGTGGAATTGGCTAAGGGATATTTGGAAGCCCATAGAGGGCTATGGTGAAAAAGGAAGTATCTTCCGTTCAAAACTGGAAAGAAGCTTTCTGAGAAACTGCTCTGTGTTCTGTTAATTCATCTCACAGAGTTACATCTTTCCCTTCAAGAAGCCTTTCGCTAAGGCTGTTCTTGTGGAATTGGCAAAGGGATATTTGGAAGCCCATAGAGGGCTACGGTGAAAAAGGAAATATAATCCGTTCAAAACTGGAAAGAAGCTTTCTGAGAAACTGCTCTGTGTTCTGTTAATGCATCTCACAGAGTTACATCTTTCTCTTCAAGAAGCCTTTCGCTAAGGCTGTTCTTGTGGAATTGGCAAAGGGATATTTGGAATCCCATAGAGGGCTATGGTGAAAAAGGAAATATCTTCCGTTCAAAACTGGAAAGAAGCTTTCTGAGAAACTGCTCTGTGTTCTGTTAATTCATCTCACAGAGTTACATCTTTCCCTTCAAGAAGCCTTTCGCTAAGGCTGTTCTTGTGCAATTGGCAAAGGGATATTTGGAAGCCCATAGAGGGCTATGGTGAAAAAGGAAATATCTTCCGTTCAAAACTGGAAAGAAGCTTTCTGAGAAACTGCTCTGTGTTCTGTTAATTCATCTCACAGAGTTACATCTTTCCCTTCAAGAAGCCTTTCGCTAAGGCTGTTCTTGTGGAATTGGCAAAGGGATATTTGGAAGCCCATAGAGGGCTATGGTGAAAAAGGAAATATCTTCCGTTCAAAACTGGTAAGAAGCTTTCTGAGAAACTGCTCTGTGTTCTGTTCATTCATCTCACAGAGTTACATCTTTCCCTTCTAGAAGCCTTTCGCTAAGGCTGTTCTTGTGGAATTGGCAAAGGGATATTTGGAAGCCCATAGAGGGCTATGGTGAAAAAGGAAATATCTTCCGTTCAAAACTGGAAAGAAGCTTTCTGAGAAACTGCTCTGTGTTCTGTTAATTCATCTCACAGAGTTACATCTTTCCCTTCAAGAAGCCTTTCGCTAAGGCTGTTCTTGTGGAATTGGCAAAGGGATATTTGGAAGCCCATAGAGGGCTATGGTGAAAAAGGAAATATCTTCCGTTCAAAACTGGAAAGAAGCTTTCTGAGAAACTGCTCTGTGTTCTGTTAATTCATCTCACAGAGTTACATCTTTCCCTTCAAGAAGCCTTTCGCTAAGACTGTTCTTGTGGAATTTGCAAAGGGATATTTGGAAGCCCATAGAGGGCTATGGTGAAAAAGGAAATATCTTCCGTTCAAAACTGGAAAGAAGCTTTCTGAGAAACTGTTCTGTGTTCTGTTAATTCATCTCACAGAGTTACATCTTTCCCTTCTAGAAGCCTTTCTCTAAGGCTGTTCTTGTGGAATTGGCAAAGGGATATTTGGAAGCCCATAGAGGGCTATGGTGAAAAAGGAAATATCTTCCGTTCAAAATTGGAAAGAAGCTTTCTGAGAAACTGCTCTGTGTTCTGTTAATTCATCTCACAGAGTTACATCTTTCCCTTCAAGAAGCCTTTCGCTAAGGCTGTTGTTGTGGAATTGGCAAAGGGATATTTGGAAGCCCATAGAGGGCTATGGTGAAAAAGGAAATATCTTCCGTTCAAAAGTGGAAAGAATCTTTCTGAGAAACTGCTCTGTGTTCTGTTAATTCATCTCACAGAGTTACATATTTCAATTCAAGAAGCCTTTCGCTAAGGTTGTTCTTGTGGAATTGGCAAAGGGATATTTGGAAGCCCATAGAGGGCTATGGTGAAAAAGGAAATACCTTCCGTTCAAAACTGGAAAGAAGCTTTCTGAGAAACTGCTCTGTGTTCTGTTGATTCATCTCACAGAGTTACATCTTTCCCTTCAAGAAGCCTTTCGCTAAGGCTGTTCTTGTGGAATTGGCAAAGGGATATTTGGAGGCCCATAGAGGGCTATGGTGAAAAAGGAAATATCTTCCGTTCAAAACTGGAAAGAAGCTTTCTGAGAAACTGCTCTGTGTTCTGTGAATTCATCTCACAGAGTTACATCTTTCCCTTCAAGAAGCCTTTCGCTAAGGCTGTTCTTGTGGAATTGGCAAAGGGATATTTGGAAGCCCATAGAGGGCTATGGTGAAAAAGGAAATATCTTCCGTTCAAAATTGGAAAGAAGCTTTCTGAGAAACTGCTCTGTGTTCTATTAATTCATCTCACAGAGTTACATCTTTCCCTTCAAGAAGCCTTTCGCTAAGGCTGTTCTTGTGGAATTGGCAAAGGGATATTTGGAAGCCCATAGATGGCTATGGTGAAAAAGGAAATATCTTCCGTTGAAAAATGGAAACAAGCTTTGTGAGAAACTGCTCCGTGTTCTGTTAATTCATCTCACAGAGTTACATCTTTCCCTTCAAGAAGCCTTTCGCTAAGGCTGTTCTTGTGGAATTGGCAAAGGGATATTTGGAAGCACATAGAGGGCTATGGTGAAAAAGGAAATATCTTCCGTTCAAAACTGGAAAGAAGCTTTCTGAGAAACTGTTCTGTGTTCTGTTAATTCATCTCACAGGGTTACATCTTTCCCTTCAAGAAGCCTTTCGCTAAGGCTATTCTTGTGGAATTGGCAAAGGGATATTTGGAAGCCCATAGAGGGCTATGCTGAAAAAGGAAATATCTTCCGTTCAAAACTGGAAAGAAGCTTTCTGAGAAACTGCTCTGTGTTCTGTTAATTCATCTCACAGAGTTACATCTTTCCCTTCAAGAAGCCTTTCGCTAAGGCTGTTCTTGTGGAATTGGCAAAGGGATATTTGGAAGCCCATAGAGGGCTATGGTGAAAAAGGAAATATCTTCCGTTCAAAATTGGAAAGAAGCTTTCTGAGAAACTGCTCTGTGTTCTGTTAATTCATCTCACAGAGTTACATCTTTCCCTTCAAGAAGCCTTTCGCTAAGGCTGTTCTTGTGGAATTGGCAAAGGGATATTTGAAAGCCCATAGAGGGCTATGGTGAAAAAGGAAATATCTTCCGTTCACAACTGGAAAGAAGCTTTCTGAGAAACTGCTCTGTGTTCTGTTAATTCATCTCACAGAGTTACATCTTTCCCTTCAAGAAGTCTTTCGCTAAGGCTGTTCTTCGGGAATTGGCAAAGGGATATTTGGAAGCCCATAGAGGGCTATGGTGAAAAAGGAAATATCTTCCGTTCAAAACTGGAAAGAAGCTTTCTGAGAAACTGCTCTGTGTTCTGTTAATTCATCTCACAGAGTTACATCTTTCCCTTCAAGAAGTCTTTCGCTAAGGCTGTTCTTCGGGAATTGGCAAAGGGATATTTGGAAGCCCATAGAGGGCTATGGTGAAAAAGGAAATATCTTCCGTTCAAAACTGGAAAGAAGCTTTCTGAGAAACTGCTCTGTGTTCTGTTAATTCATCTCACAGAGTTACATCTGTCCCTTCAAGAAGCCTTTAGCTAAGGCTGTTCTCGTGGAATTGGCTAAGGGATATTTGGAAGCCCATAGAGGGCTATGGTGAAAAAGGAAGTATCTTCCGTTCAAAACTGGAAAGAAGCTTTCTGAGAAACTGCTCTGTGTTCTGTTAATTCATCTCACAGAGTTACATCTTTCCCTTCAAGAAGCCTTTCGCTAAGGCTGTTCTTGTGGAATTGGCAAAAGGATATTTGGAAGCCCATAGAGGGCTATGGTGAAAAAGGAAATATCTTCCGTTCAAAACTGGAAAGAAGCTTTCTGAGAAACTGCTCTGTGTTCTGTTAATTCATCTCACAGAGTTACATCTTTCCCTTCAAGAAGCCTTTCTCTAAGGCTGTTCTTGTGGAATTGGCAAAGGGATATTTGGAAGCCCATAGAGGGCTATGGTGAAAAAGGAAATATCTTCCGTTCAAAACTGGAAAGAAGCTTTCTGAGAAACTGCTCTGTGTTCTGTTAATTCATCTCACAGAGTTACATCTTTCCCTTCAAGGAGCCTTTCGCTAAGGCTGTTCTTGTGGAATTGGCAAAGGGATATTTGGAAGCCCTTAGAGGGCTATGGTGAAAAAGGAAATATCTTCCGTTCAAAAGTGGAAAGAAGCTTTCTGAGAAACGGCTCTGTGTTCTGTTAATTCATCTCACAGAGTTACGTCTTTCCCTTCAAGAAGCCTTTCGCTAAGGCTGTTCTTGTGGAATTGGCAAAGGGATATTTGGAAGCCCAAAGAGGGCTATGGTGAAAAAGGAAATATCTTCCGTTCAAAACTGGAAAGAAGCTTTCTGAGAAACTGCTCTGTGTTCTGTTAATTCATCTCACAGAGTTACATCTTTCCCTTCAAGAAGCCTTTCGCTAAGGCTGTTCTTGTGGAATTGGCAAAGGGATATTTGGAAGCCCATAGAGGGCTATGGTGAAAAAGGAAATATCTTCCGTTTAAAACTGGAAAGAAGCTTTCTGAGAAACTGCTCTGTGTTCTGTTAATTCATCTCACAGAGTTACATCTTTCCCTTCAAGAAGCCTTTCGCTAAGGCTGTTCTTGTGGAATTGGCAAACGGATATTTGGAAGCCCATAGATGGCTATGTTGAAAAAGGAAATATCTTCCGTTCAAAACTGGAAAGAAGCTTTCTGAGAAACTGCTCTGTGTTCTGTTAATTCATCTCACAGAGTTACATCTTTCCCTTCAAGAAGCCTTTCGCTAAGGCTGTTCTTGTGGAATTGGCAAAGGGATATTTGGAAGCCGATAGAGGGCTATGGTGAAAAAGGAAATATCTTCCGTTCAAAACTGGAAAGAAGCTTTCTGAGAAACTGCTCTGTGTTCTGTTAATTCATCTCACAGAGTTACATCTTTCCCTTCAAGAAGCCTTTCGCTAAGGCTGTTCTTGTGGAATTGGCAAAGGGATATTTGGAAGCCCATAGAGGGCTATGGTGAAAAAGGAAATATCTTCCGTTCAAAACTGGAAAGAAGCTTTCTGAGAAACTGCTCTGTGTTCTGTTAATTCATCTCACAGAGTTACATCTTTCCCCTCAAGAAGCCTTTCGCTAAGGCTGTTCTTGTGGAATTGGCAAAGGGGTATTTGGAAGCCCATAGAGGGCTATGGTGAAAAAGGAAATATCTTCCGTTCAAAACTGGAAAGAAGCTTTCTTAGAAACTGCTCTGTGTTCTGTTAATTCATCTCACAGAGTTACATCTTTCCCTTCAAGAAGCCTTTCGCTAAGGCTGTTCTTGTGGAATTGGCAAAGGGATATTTGGAAGCCCATAGAGGGCTATGGTGAAAAAGGAAATATCTTCCGTTCAAAACTGGAAAGAAGCTTTCTGAGAAACTGCTCTGTGTTCTGTTAATTCATCTCACAGAGTTACATCTTTCCCTTCAAGAAGCCTTTCGCTAATTCTGTTCTTGTGGAATTGTCAAAGGGATATTTGGAAGCCCATAGAGGGCTATGGTGAAAAAGGAAACATCTTCCGTTCAAAACTGGAAAGAAGCTTTCTGAGAAACTGCTCTGTGTTCTGTTAATTCATCTCACAGAGTTACATCTTTCCCTTCAAGAAGCCTTTCGCTAAGGCTGTTCTTGTGGAATTGGCAAAGGGATATTTGGAAGCCCATAGAGGGCTATGGTGAAAAAGGAAATATCTTCCGTTCAAAACTGGAAAGAAGCTTTCTGAGAAACTGCTCTGTGTTCTGTTAATTCATCTCACAGAGTTACATCTTTCCCTTCAAGAAGTCTTTCGCTAAGGCTGTTCTTGTTGAATTGGCAAAGGGATATTTTGAAGCCCATAGAGGGCTATGGTGAAAAAGGAAATGTCTTCCGTTCAAAACTGGAAAGAAGCTTTCTGAGAAACTGCTCTGTGTTCTGTTAATTCATCTCACAGAGTTACATCTTTCCCTTCAAGAAGCCTTTCGCTAAGGCTGTTCTTGTGGAATTGGCAAAGGGATATTTAGAAGCCCATAGAGGGCTATGGTGAAAAAGGAAATATCTTCCGTTCAAAACTGGAAAGAAGCTTTCTGAGAAACTGCTCTGTGTTCTGTTAATTCAGCTCACAGAGTTACATCTTTCCCTTCAAGAAGCCTTTCGCTAAGGCTGTTCTTGTGGAATTGGCAAAGGGATATTTGGAAGCCCATAGAGGGCTATGGTGAAAAAGGAAATATCTTCCGTTCAAAACTGGAAAGAAGCTTTCTGAGAAACTGCTCTGTGTTCTGCTAATTCATCTCACAGAGTTACGTCTTTCCCTTCAAGAAGCCTTTCGCTAAGGCTGTTCTTGTGGAATTGGCAAAGGGATATTTGGAAGCTCATAGAGGGCTATGGTGAAAAAGGAAATATCTTCCGTTCAAAACTGGAAAGAAGCTTTCTGAGAAACTGCTCTGTGTTCTGTTAATTCATCTCACAGAGTTACATCTTTCCCTTCAAGAAGCCTTTCGCTAAGGCTGTTCTTGTGGAATTGGCAAAGGGATATTTGGAAGCCCATAGAGGGCTATGGTGAAAAAGGAAATATCTTCCGTTCAAAACTGGAAAGAAGCTTTCTGAGAAACTGCTCTGTGTTCTGTTAATTCATCTCACAGAGTTACATCTTTCCCCTCAAGAAGCCTTTCGCTAAGGCTGTTCTTGTGGAATTGGCAAAGGGGTATTTGGAAGCCCATAGAGGGCTATGGTGAAAAAGGAAATATCTTCCGTTCAAAACTGGAAAGAAGCTTTCTGAGAAACTTTTCTGTGTTCTGTTAATTCATCTCACAGAGTTACATCTTTCCCTTCAAGAAGCCTTTCGCTAAGGCTGTTCTTGTGGAATTGGCAAAGGGATATTTGGAAGCCCATAGAGGGCTATGGTGAAAAAGGAAATATCTTCCGTTCAAAACTGGAAAGAAGCTTTCTGAGAAACTGCTCTGTGTTCTGTTAATTCATCTCACAGAGTTACATCTTTCCCTTCAAGAAGCCTTTCGCTAAGGCTGTTCTTGTGGAATTATCAAAGGGATATTTGGAAGCCCATAGAGGGCTATGGTGAAAAAGGAAATATCTTCCGTTCAAAACTGGAAAGAAGCTTTCTGAGAAACTGCTCTGTGTTCTGTTAATTCATCTCACAGAGTTACATCTTTCCCTTCAAGAAGCCTTTCGCTAAGGCTGTTCTTGTGGAATTGGCAAAGGGATATTTGGAAGCCCAAAGAGGGCTATGGTGAAAAAGGAAATATCTTCCGTTCAAAACCGAAAAGAAGCTTTCTGAGAAACTGCTCTGTGTTCTGTTAATTCATCTCACATAGTTACATCTTTCCCTTCAAGAAGCCTTTCGCTAAGGCTGTTCTTGTGGAATTGGCAAAGGGATATTTGGAAGCCAATAGAGGGCTATGGTGAAAAAGGAAATATCTTCCGTTCAAAACTGGAAAGAATCTTTCTGAGAAACTGCTCTGTGTTCTGTTAATTCATCTCACAGAGTTACATCTTTCCCTTCAAGAAGCCTTTCGCTAAGGCTGTTCTTGTGGAATTGGCAAAGGGATATTTGGAAGCCCATAGAGGGCTATGGTGAAAAAGGAAATATCTTCCGTTCAAAACTGGAAAGAAGCTTTCGGAGAAACTGCTCTGTGTTCTGTGAATTCATCTCACAGAGTTACATCTTTCCATTCAAGAAGCCTTTCGCTAAGGCTGTTCTTGTGGAATTGGCAAAGGGATATTTGGAAGCCCATAGAGGGCTATGGTGAAAAAGGAAATATCTTCCGTTCAAAACTGGAAAGAAGCTTTCTGAGAAACTGCTCTGTGTTCTGTTAATTCATCTCACAGAGTTACATCTTTCCCTTCAAGAAGCCTTTCGCTAAGGCTGTTCTTGGGGAATTGGCAAAGGGATATTTGGAAGCCCATAGAGGGCTATGGTGAAAAAGGAAATATCTTCCGTTCAAAACTGGAAAGAAGCTTTTTGAGAAACTGCTCTGTGTTCTGTTAATTCATCTCACAGAGTTACATCTTTCCCTTCAGGAAGCCTTTCGCTAAGGCTGTTCTTGTTTAATTGGCAAAGGGATATTTTGAAGCCCATAGAGGGCTATGGTGAAAAAGGAAATATCTTCCGTTCAAAACAGGAAAGAACCTTTCTGAGAAACTGCTCTGTGTTCTGTTGATTCATCTCTCAGAGTTACATCTTTCCCTTCAAGAAGCCTTTCGCTAAGGCTGATCTTGTGGAATTGGCAAAGGGATATTTGGAAGCCCATAGAGGGCTATGGTGAAAAAGGAAATATCTTCCGTTGAAAACTGGAAAGAAGCTTTCTGAGAAACTGCTCTGTGTTCTGTTAATTCATCTCACAGAGTTACATCTTTCCCTTCAAGAAGCCTTTCGCTAAGGCTGTTCTTGTGGAATTGGCAAAGGGATATTTGGAAGCCCATAGAGGGCTATGGTGAAAAAGGAAATATCTTCCGTTCAAAACTGGAAAGAAGCTTTCTGAGATACTGCTCTGTGTTCTGTTAATTCATCTCACAGAGTTACATCTTTCCCTTCAAGAAGCCTTTCGCTAACGCTGTTCTTGTGGAATTGGCAAAGGGATATTTGGAAGCACATAGAGGGCTATGGTGAAAAAGGAAATATCTTCCGTTCAAAACTGGAAAGAAGCTTTCTGAGAATCTGCTCTGTGTTCTGTTAATTCATCTCACAGAGCTACATCTTTCCCTTCAAGAAGCCTTTCGCTAAGGCTGTTGTTGTGGAATTGGCAAAGGGATATTTGGAAGCCCATAGAGGGCTATGGTGAAAAAGGAAATAACTTCCGTTCAAAACTGGAAAGAAGCTTTCTGAGAAACTGCTCTGTGTTTTGTTAATTCATCTCACAGAGTTACATCTTTCCCTTCAAGAAGCCTTTCGCTAAGGCTGTTCTTGGGGAATTGGCAAAGGGATATTTGGAAGCCCATAGGAGGCTATGGTGAAAAAGGAAATATCTTCCGTTCAAAACTGGAAAGAAGCTTTCTGAGAAACTGCTCTGTGTTCTGTTAATTCATCTCACAGAGTTACGTCTTTCTCTTCAGAAGCCTTTCGCTAAGGCTGTTCTTCGGGAATTGGCAAAGGGATATTTGGAAGCCCATAGAGGGCTATGGTGAAAAAGGAAATATCTTACGTTCAAAACTGGAAAGAAGCTTTCTGAGAAACTGCTCTGTGTTCTGTTAATTCATCTCACAGAGTTACATCTTTCCCTTCAAGAAGCCTTTAGCTAAGGCTGTTCTCGTGGAATTGGCTAAGGGATATTTGGAAGCCCATAGAGGGCTATGGTGAAAAAGGAAGTATCTTCCGTTCAAAACTGGAAAGAAGCTTTCTGAGAAACTGCTCTGTGTTCTGTTAATTCATCTCACAGAGTTACATCTTTCCCTTCAAGAAGCCTTTCGCTAAGGCTGTTCTTGTGGAATTGGCAAAGGGATATTTGGAAGCCCATAGAGGGCTACGGTGAAAAAGGAAATATAATCCGTTCAAAACTGGAAAGAAGCTTTCTGAGAAACTGCTCTGTGTTCTGTTAATGCATCTCACAGAGTTACATCTTTCTCTTCAAGAAGCCTTTCGCTAAGGCTGTTCTTGTGGAATTGGCAAAGGGATATTTGGAATCCCATAGAGGGCTATGGTGAAAAAGGAAATATCTTCCGTTCAAAACTGGAAAGAAGCTTTCTGAGAAACTGCTCTGTGTTCTGTTAATTCATCTCACAGAGTTACATCTTTCCCTTCAAGAAGCCTTTCGCTAAGGCTGTTCTTGTGCAATTGGCAAAGGGATATTTGGAAGCCCATAGAGGGCTATGGTGAAAAAGGAAATATCTTCCGTTCAAAACTGGAAAGAAGCTTTCTGAGAAACTGCTCTGTGTTCTGTTAATTCATCTCACAGAGTTACATCTTTCCCTTCAAGAAGCCTTTCGCTAAGGCTGTTCTTGTGGAATTGGCAAAGGGATATTTGGAAGCCCATAGAGGGCTATGGTGAAAAAGGAAATATCTTCCGTTCAAAACTGGAAAGAAGCTTTCTGAGAAACTGCTCTGTGTTCTGTTAATTCATCTCACAGAGTTACATCTTTCCCTTCAAGAAGCCTTTCGCTAAGGCTGTTCTTGTGGAATTGGCAAAGGGATATTTGGAAGCCCATAGAGGGCTATGGTGAAAAAGGAAATATCTTCCGTTCAAAACTGGAAAGAAGCTTTCTGAGAAACTGCTCTGTGTTCTGTTAATTCATCTCACAGAGTTACATCTTTCCCTTCAAGAAGCCTTTCGCTAATACTGTTCTTGTGGAATTTGCAAAGGGATATTTGGAAGCCCATAGAGGGCTATGGTGAAAAAGGAAATATCTTCCGTTCAAAACTGGAAAGAAGCTTTCTGAGAAACTGCTCTGTGTTCTGTTAATTCATCTCACAGAGTTACATCTTTCCCTTCTAGAAGCCTTTCTCTAAGGCTGTTCTTGTGGAATTGGCAAAGGGATATTTGGAAGCCCATAGAGGGCTATGGTGAAAAAGGAAATATCTTCCGTTCAAAATTGGAAAGAAGCTTTCTGAGAAACTGCTCTGTGTTCTGTTAATTCATCTCACAGAGTTACATCTTTCCCTTCAAGAAGCCTTTCGCTAAGGCTGTTGTTGTGGAATTGGCAAAGGGATATTTGGAAGCCCATAGAGGGCTATGGTGAAAAAGGAAATATCTTCCGTTCAAAAGTGGAAAGAAGCTTTCTGAGAAACTGCTCTGTGTTCTGTTAATTCATCTCACAGAGTTACATATTTCAATTCAAGAAGCCTTTCGCTAAGGTTGTTCTTGTGGAATTGGCAAAGGGATATTTGGAAGCCCATAGAGGGCTATGGTGAAAAAGGAAATACCTTCCGTTCAAAACTGGAAAGAAGCTTTCTGAGAAACTGCTCTGTGTTCTGTTGATTCATCTCACAGAGTTACATCTTTCCCTTCAAGAAGCCTTTCGCTAAGGCTGTTTGTGGAATTGGCAAAGGGATATTTGGAGGCCCATAGAGGGCTATGGTGAAAAAGGAAATATCTTCCGTTCAAAACTGGAAAGAAGCTTTCTGAGAAACTGCTCTGTGTTCTGTGAATTCATCTCACAGAGTTACATCTTTCCCTTCAAGAAGCCTTTCGCTAAGGCTGTTCTTGTGGAATTGGCAAAGGGATATTTGGAAGCCCATAGAGGGCTATGGTGAAAAAGGAAATATCTTCCGTTCAAAATTGGAAAGAAGCTTTCTGAGAAACTGCTCTGTGTTCTATTAATTCATCTCACAGAGTTACATCTTTCCCTTCAAGAAGCCTTTCGCTAAGGCTGTTCTTGTGGAATTGGCAAAGGGATATTTGGAAGCCCATAGATGGCTATGGTGAAAAAGGAAATATCTTCCGTTGAAAAATGGAAACAAGCTTTGTGAGAAACTGCTCCGTGTTCTGTTAATTCATCTCACAGAGTTACATCTTTCCCTTCAAGAAGCCTTTCGCTAAGGCTGTTCTTGTGGAATTGGCAAAGGGATATTTGGAAGCACATAGAGGGCTATGGTGAAAAAGGAAATATCTTCCGTTCAAAACTGGAAAGAAGCTTTCTGAGAAACTGTTCTGTGTTCTGTTAATTCATCTCACAGGGTTACATCTTTCCCTTCAAGAAGCCTTTCGCTAAGGCTATTCTTGTGGAATTGGCAAAGGGATATTTGGAAGCCCATAGAGGGCTATGCTGAAAAAGGAAATATCTTCCGTTCAAAACTGGAAAGAAGCTTTCTGAGAAACTGCTCTGTGTTCTGTTAATTCATCTCACAGAGTTACATCTTTCCCTTCAAGAAGCCTTTCGCTAAGGCTGTTCTTGTGGAATTGGCAAAGGGATATTTGGAAGCCCATAGAGGGCTATGGTGAAAAAGGAAATATCTTCCGTTCACAACTGGAAAGAAGCTTTCTGAGAAACTGCTCTGTGTTCTGTTAATTCATCTCACAGAGTTACATCTTTCCCTTCAAGAAGTCTTTCGCTAAGGCTGTTCTTCGGGAATTGGCAAAGGGATATTTGGAAGCCCATAGAGGGCTATGGTGAAAAAGGAAATATCTTCCGTTCAAAACTGGAAAGAAGCTTTCTGAGAAACTGCTCTGTGTTCTGTTAATTCATCTCACAGAGTTACATCTTTCCCTTCAAGAAGTCTTTCGCTAAGGCTGTTCTTCGGGAATTGGCAAAGGGATATTTGGAAGCCCATAGAGGGCTATGGTGAAAAAGGAAATATCTTCCGTTCAAAACTGGAAAGAAGCTTTCTGAGAAACTGCTCTGTGTTCTGTTAATTCATCTCACAGAGTTACATCTGTCCCTTCAAGAAGCCTTTAGCTAAGGCTGTTCTCGTGGAATTGGCTAAGGGATATTTGGAAGCCCATAGAGGGCTATGGTGAAAAAGGAAATATCTTCCGTTCAAAACTGGAAAGAAGCTTTCTGAGAAACTGCTCTGTGTTCTGTTAATTCATCTCACAGAGTTACATCTTTCCCTTCAAGAAGCCTTTCGCTAAGGCTGTTCTTGTGGAATTGGCAAAAGGATATTTGGAAGCCCATAGAGGGCTATGGTGAAAAAGGAAATATCTTCCGTTCAAAACTGGAAAGAAGCTTTCTGAGAAACTGCTCTGTGTTCTGTTAATTCATCTCACAGAGTTACATCTTTCCCTTCAAGAAGCCTTTCGCTAAGGCTGTTCTTGTGGAATTGGCAAAGGGATATTTGGAAGCCCATAGAGGGCTATGGTGAAAAAGGAAATATCTTCCGTTCAAAACTGGAAAGAAGCTTTCTGAGAAACTGCTCTGTGTTCTGTTAATTCATCTCACAGAGTTACATCTTTCCCTTCAAGAAGTCTTTCGCTAAGGCTGTTCTTGTTGAATTGGCAAAGGGATATTTTGAAGCCCATAGAGGGCTATGGTGAAAAAGGAAATGTCTTCCGTTCAAAACTGGAAAGAAGCTTTCTGAGAAACTGCTCTGTGTTCTGTTAATTCATCTCACAGAGTTACATCTTTCCCTTCAAGAAGCCTTTCGCTAAGGCTGTTCTTGTGGAATTGGCAAAGGGATATTTAGAAGCCCATAGAGGGCTATGGTGAAAAAGGAAATATCTTCCGTTCAAAACTGGAAAGAAGCTTTCTGAGAAACTGCTCTGTGTTCTGTTAATTCAGCTCACAGAGTTACATCTTTCCCTTCAAGAAGCCTTTCGCTAAGGCTGTTCTTGTGGAATTGGCAAAGGGATATTTGGAAGCCCATAGAGGGCTATGGTGAAAAAGGAAATATCTTCCGTTCAAAACTGGAAAGAAGCTTTCTGAGAAACTGCTCTGTGTTCTGCTAATTCATCTCACAGAGTTACGTCTTTCCCTTCAAGAAGCCTTTCGCTAAGGCTGTTCTTGTGGAATTGGCAAAGGGATATTTGGAAGCTCATAGAGGGCTATGGTGAAAAAGGAAATATCTTCCGTTCAAAACTGGAAAGAAGCTTTCTGAGAAACTGCTCTGTGTTCTGTTAATTCATCTCACAGAGTTACATCTTTCCCTTCAAGAAGCCTTTCGCTAAGGCTGTTCTTGTGGAATTGGCAAAGGGATATTTGGAAGCCCATAGAGGGCTATGGTGAAAAAGGAAATATCTTCCGTTCAAAACTGGAAAGAAGCTTTCTGAGAAACTGCTCTGTGTTCTGTTAATTCATCTCACAGAGTTACATCTTTCCCCTCAAGAAGCCTTTCGCTAAGGCTGTTCTTGTGGAATTGGCAAAGGGGTATTTGGAAGCCCATAGAGGGCTATGGTGAAAAAGGAAATATCTTCCGTTCAAAACTGGAAAGAAGCTTTCTGAGAAACTTTTCTGTGTTCTGTTAATTCATCTCACAGAGTTACATCTTTCCCTTCAAGAAGCCTTTCGCTAAGGCTGTTCTTGTGGAATTGGCAAAGGGATATTTGGAAGCCCATAGAGGGCTATGGTGAAAAAGGAAATATCTTCCGTTCAAAACTGGAAAGAAGCTTTCTGAGAAACTGCTCTGTGTTCTGTTAATTCATCTCACAGAGTTACATCTTTCCCTTCAAGAAGCCTTTCGCTAAGGCTGTTCTTGTGGAATTATCAAAGGGATATTTGGAAGCCCATAGAGGGCTATGGTGAAAAAGGAAATATCTTCCGTTCAAAACTGGAAAGAAGCTTTCTGAGAAACTGCTCTGTGTTCTGTTAATTCATCTCACAGAGTTACATCTTTCCCTTCAAGAAGCCTTTCGCTAAGGCTGTTCTTGTGGAATTGGCAAAGGGATATTTGGAAGCCCAAAGAGGGCTATGGTGAAAAAGGAAATATCTTCCGTTCAAAACCGGAAAGAAGCTTTCTGAGAAACTGCTCTGTGTTCTGTTAATTCATCTCACATAGTTACATCTTTCCCTTCAAGAAGCCTTTCGCTAAGGCTGTTCTTGTGGTATTGGCAAAGGGATATTTGGAAGCCAATAGAGGGCTATGGTGAAAAAGGAAATATCTTCCGTTCAAAACTGGAAAGAATCTTTCTGAGAAACTGCTCTGTGTTCTGTTAATTCATCTCACAGAGTTACATCTTTCCCTTCAAGAAGCCTTTCGCTAAGGCTGTTCTTGTGGAATTGGCAAAGGGATATTTGGAAGCCCATAGAGGGCTATGGTGAAAAAGGAAATATCTTCCGTTCAAAACTGGAAAGAAGCTTTCGGAGAAACTGCTCTGTGTTCTGTGAATTCATCTCACAGAGTTACATCTTTCCATTCAAGAAGCCTTTCGCTAAGGCTGTTCTTGTGGAATTGGCAAAGGGATATTTGGAAGCCCATAGAGGGCTATGGTGAAAAAGGAAATATCTTCCGTTCAAAACTGGAAAGAAGCTTTCTGAGAAACTGCTCTGTGTTCTGTTAATTCATCTCACAGAGTTACATCTTTCCCTTCAAGAAGCCTTTCGCTAAGGCTGTTCTTGGGGAATTGGCAAAGGGATATTTGGAAGCCCATAGAGGGCTATGGTGAATAAGGAAATATCTTCCGTTCAAAACTGGAAAGAAGCTTTTTGAGAAACTGCTCTGTGTTCTGTTAATTCATCTCACAGAGTTACATCTTTCCCTTCAGGAAGCCTTTCGCTAAGGCTGTTCTTGTTTAATTGGCAAAGGGATATTTTGAAGCCCATAGAGGGCTATGGTGAAAAAGGAAATATCTTCCGTTCAAAACAGGAAAGAACCTTTCTGAGAAACTGCTCTGTGTTCTGTTGATTCATCTCTCAGAGTTACATCTTTCCCTTCAAGAAGCCTTTCGCTAAGGCTGATCTTGTGGAATTGGCAAAGGGATATTTGGAAGCCCATAGAGGGCTATGGTGAAAAAGGAAATATCTTCCGTTGAAAACTGGAAAGAAGCTTTCTGAGAAACTGCTCTGTGTTCTGTTAATTCATCTCACAGAGTTACATCTTTCCCTTCAAGAAGCCTTTCGCTAAGGCTGTTCTTGTGGAATTGGCAAAGGGATATTTGGAAGCCCATAGAGGGCTATGGTGAAAAAGGAAATATCTTCCGTTCAAAACTGGAAAGAAGCTTTCTGAGATACTGCTCTGTGTTCTGTTAATTCATCTCACAGAGTTACATCTTTCCCTTCAAGAAGCCTTTCGCTAACGCTGTTCTTGTGGAATTGGCAAAGGGATATTTGGAAGCACATAGAGGGCTATGGTGAAAAAGGAAATATCTTCCGTTCAAAACTGGAAAGAAGCTTTCTGAGAATCTGCTCTGTGTTCTGTTAATTCATCTCACAGAGCTACATCTTTCCCTTCAAGAAGCCTTTCGCTAAGGCTGTTGTTGTGGAATTGGCAAAGGGATATTTGGAAGCCCATAGAGGGCTATGGTGAAAAAGGAAATAACTTCCGTTCAAAACTGGAAAGAAGCTTTCTGAGAAACTGCTCTGTGTTTTGTTAATTCATCTCACAGAGTTACATCTTTCCCTTCAAGAAGCCTTTCGCTAAGGCTGTTCTTGGGGAATTGGCAAAGGGATATTTGGAAGCCCATAGGAGGCTATGGTGAAAAAGGAAATATCTTCCGTTCAAAACTGGAAAGAAGCTTTCTGAGAAACTGCTCTGTGTTCTGTTAATTCATCTCACAGAGTTACGTCTTTCTCTTCAGAAGCCTTTCGCTAAGGCTGTTGTTGTGGAATTGGCAAAGGGATATTTGGAAGCCCATAGAGGGCTATGGTGAAAAATGAAATATCTTACGTTCAAAACTGGAAAGAAGCTTTCTGAGAAACTGCTCTGTGTTCTGTTAATTCATCTCACAGAGTTACATCTTTCCCTTCAAGAAGCCTTTAGCTAAGGCTGTTCTCGTGGAATTGGCTAAGGGATATTTGGAAGCCCATAGAGGGCTATGGTGAAAAAGGAAGTATCTTCCGTTCAAAACTGGAAAGAAGCTTTCTGAGAAACTGCTCTGTGTTCTGTTAATTCATCTCACAGAGTTACATCTTTCCCTTCAAGAAGCCTTTCGCTAAGGCTGTTCTTGTGGAATTGGCAAAGGGATATTTGGAAGCCCATAGAGGGCTACGGTGAAAAAGGAAATATAATCCGTTCAAAACTGGAAAGAAGCTTTCTGAGAAACTGCTCTGTGTTCTGTTAATGCATCTCACAGAGTTACATCTTTCTCTTCAAGAAGCCTTTCGCTAAGGCTGTTCTTGTGGAATTGGCAAAGGGATATTTGGAATCCCATAGAGGGCTATGGTGAAAAAGGAAATATCTTCCGTTCAAAACTGGAAAGAAGCTTTCTGAGAAACTGCTCTGTGTTCTGTTAATTCATCTCACAGAGTTACATCTTTCCCTTCAAGAAGCCTTTCGCTAAGGCTGTTCTTGTGCAATTGGCAAAGGGATATTTGGAAGCCCATAGAGGGCTATGGTGAAAAAGGAAATATCTTCCGTTCAAAACTGGAAAGAAGCTTTCTGAGAAACTGCTCTGTGTTCTGTTAATTCATCTCACAGAGTTACATCTTTCCCTTCAAGAAGCCTTTCGCTAAGGCTGTTCTTGTGGAATTGGCAAAGGGATATTTGGAAGCCCATAGAGGGCTATGGTGAAAAAGGAAATATCTTCCGTTCAAAACTGGAAAGAAGCTTTCTGAGAAACTGCTCTGTGTTCTGTTAATTCATCTCACAGAGTTACATCTTTCCCTTCAAGAAGCCTTTCGCTAAGGCTGTTCTTGTGGAATTGGCAAAGGGATATTTGGAAGCCCATAGAGGGCTATGGTGAAAAAGGAAATATCTTCCGTTCAAAACTGGAAAGAAGCTTTCTGAGAAACTGCTCTGTGTTCTGTTAATTCATCTCACAGAGTTACATCTTTCCCTTCAAGAAGCCTTTCGCTAAGACTGTTCTTGTGGAATTTGCAAAGGGATATTTGGAAGCCCATAGAGGGCTATGGTGAAAAAGGAAATATCTTCCGTTCAAAACTGGAAAGAAGCTTTCTGAGAAACTGCTCTGTGTTCTGTTAATTCATCTCACAGAGTTACATCTTTCCCTTCTAGAAGCCTTTCTCTAAGGCTGTTCTTGTGGAATTGGCAAAGGGATATTTGGAAGCCCATAGAGGGCTATGGTGAAAAAGGAAATATCTTCCGTTCAAAATTGGAAAGAAGCTTTCTGAGAAACTGCTCTGTGTTCTGTTAATTCATCTCACAGAGTTACATCTTTCCCTTCAAGAAGCCTTTCGCTAAGGCTGTTGTTGTGGAATTGGCAAAGGGATATTTGGAAGCCCATAGAGGGCTATGGTGAAAAAGGAAATATCTTCCGTTCAAAAGTGGAAAGAAGCTTTCTGAGAAACTGCTCTGTGTTCTGTTAATTCATCTCACAGAGTTACATATTTCAATTCAAGAAGCCTTTCGCTAAGGTTGTTCTTGTGGAATTGGCAAAGGGATATTTGGAAGCCCATAGAGGGCTATGGTGAAAAAGGAAATACCTTCCGTTCAAAACTGGAAAGAAGCTTTCTGAGAAACTGCTCTGTGTTCTGTTGATTCATCTCACAGAGTTACATCTTTCCCTTCAAGAAGCCTTTCGCTAAGGCTGTTTGTGGAATTGGCAAAGGGATATTTGGAGGCCCATAGAGGGCTATGGTGAAAAAGGAAATATCTTCCGTTCAAAACTGGAAAGAAGCTTTCTGAGAAACTGCTCTGTGTTCTGTGAATTCATCTCACAGAGTTACATCTTTCCCTTCAAGAAGCCTTTCGCTAAGGCTGTTCTTGTGGAATTGGCAAAGGGATATTTGGAAGCCCATAGAGGGCTATGGTGAAAAAGGAAATATCTTCCGTTCAAAATTGGAAAGAAGCTTTCTGAGAAACTGCTCTGTGTTCTATTAATTCATCTCACAGAGTTACATCTTTCCCTTCAAGAAGCCTTTCGCTAAGGCTGTTCTTGTGGAATTGGCAAAGGGATATTTGGAAGCCCATAGATGGCTATGGTGAAAAAGGAAATATCTTCCGTTGAAAAATGGAAACAAGCTTTGTGAGAAACTGCTCCGTGTTCTGTTAATTCATCTCACAGAGTTACATCTTTCCCTTCAAGAAGCCTTTCGCTAAGGCTGTTCTTGTGGAATTGGCAAAGGGATATTTGGAAGCACATAGAGGGCTATGGTGAAAAAGGAAATATCTTCCGTTCAAAACTGGAAAGAAGCTTTCTGAGAAACTGTTCTGTGTTCTGTTAATTCATCTCACAGGGTTACATCTTTCCCTTCAAGAAGCCTTTCGCTAAGGCTATTCTTGTGGAATTGGCAAAGGGATATTTGGAAGCCCATAGAGGGCTATGCTGAAAAAGGAAATATCTTCCGTTCAAAACTGGAAAGAAGCTTTCTGAGAAACTGCTCTGTGTTCTGTTAATTCATCTCACAGAGTTACATCTTTCCCTTCAAGAAGCCTTTCGCTAAGGCTGTTCTTGTGGAATTGGCAAAGGGATATTTGGAAGCCCATAGAGGGCTATGGTGAAAAAGGAAATATCTTCCGTTCACAACTGGAAAGAAGCTTTCTGAGAAACTGCTCTGTGTTCTGTTAATTCATCTCACAGAGTTACATCTTTCCCTTCAAGAAGTCTTTCGCTAAGGCTGTTCTTCGGGAATTGGCAAAGGGATATTTGGAAGCCCATAGAGGGCTATGGTGAAAAAGGAAATATCTTCCGTTCAAAACTGGAAAGAAGCTTTCTGAGAAACTGCTCTGTGTTCTGTTAATTCATCTCACAGAGTTACATCTTTCCCTTCAAGAAGTCTTTCGCTAAGGCTGTTCTTCGGGAATTGGCAAAGGGATATTTGGAAGCCCATAGAGGGCTATGGTGAAAAAGGAAATATCTTCCGTTCAAAACTGGAAAGAAGCTTTCTGAGAAACTGCTCTGTGTTCTGTTAATTCATCTCACAGAGTTACATCTGTCCCTTCAAGAAGCCTTTAGCTAAGGCTGTTCTCGTGGAATTGGCTAAGGGATATTTGGAAGCCCATAGAGGGCTATGGTGAAAAAGGAAATATCTTCCGTTCAAAACTGGAAAGAAGCTTTCTGAGAAACTGCTCTGTGTTCTGTTAATTCATCTCACAGAGTTACATCTTTCCCTTCAAGAAGCCTTTCGCTAAGGCTGTTCTTGTGGAATTGGCAAAAGGATATTTGGAAGCCCATAGAGGGCTATGGTGAAAAAGGAAATATCTTCCGTTCAAAACTGGAAAGAAGCTTTCTGAGAAACTGCTCTGTGTTCTGTTAATTCATCTCACAGAGTTACATCTTTCCCTTCAAGAAGCCTTTCTCTAAGGCTGTTCTTGTGGAATTGGCAAAGGGATATTTGGAAGCCCATAGAGGGCTATGGTGAAAAAGGAAATATCTTCCGTTCAAAACTGGAAAGAAGCTTTCTGAGAAACTGCTCTGTGTTCTGTTAATTCATCTCACAGAGTTACATCTTTCCCTTCAAGGAGCCTTTCGCTAAGGCTGTTCTTGTGGAATTGGCAAAGGGATATTTGGAAGCCCTTAGAGGGCTATGGTGAAAAAGGAAATATCTTCCGTTCAAAAGTGGAAAGAAGCTTTCTGAGAAACGGCTCTGTGTTCTGTTAATTCATCTCACAGAGTTACGTCTTTCCCTTCAAGAAGCCTTTCGCTAAGGCTGTTCTTGTGGAATTGGCAAAGGGATATTTGGAAGCCCAAAGAGGGCTATGGTGAAAAAGGAAATATCTTCCGTTCAAAACTGGAAAGAAGCTTTCTGAGAAACTGCTCTGTGTTCTGTTAATTCATCTCACAGAGTTACATCTTTCCCTTCAAGAAGCCTTTCGCTAAGGCTGTTCTTGTGGAATTGGCAAAGGGATATTTGGAAGCCCATAGAGGGCTATGGTGAAAAAGGAAATATCTTCCGTTTAAAACTGGAAAGAAGCTTTCTGAGAAACTGCTCTGTGTTCTGTTAATTCATCTCACAGAGTTACATCTTTCCCTTCAAGAAGCCTTTCGCTAAGGCTGTTCTTGTGGAATTGGCAAACGGATATTTGGAAGCCCATAGATGGCTATGTTGAAAAAGGAAATATCTTCCGTTCAAAACTGGAAAGAAGCTTTCTGAGAAACTGCTCTGTGTTCTGTTAATTCATCTCACAGAGTTACATCTTTCCCTTCAAGAAGCCTTTCGCTAAGGCTGTTCTTGTGGAATTGGCAAAGGGATATTTGGAAGCCGATAGAGGGCTATGGTGAAAAAGGAAATATCTTCCGTTCAAAACTGGAAAGAAGCTTTCTGAGAAACTGCTCTGTGTTCTGTTAATTCATCTCACAGAGTTACATCTTTCCCTTCAAGAAGCCTTTCGCTAAGGCTGTTCTTGTGGAATTGGCAAAGGGATATTTGGAAGCCCATAGAGGGCTATGGTGAAAAAGGAAATATCTTCCGTTCAAAACTGGAAAGAAGCTTTCTGAGAAACTGCTCTGTGTTCTGTTAATTCATCTCACAGAGTTACATCTTTCCCCTCAAGAAGCCTTTCGCTAAGGCTGTTCTTGTGGAATTGGCAAAGGGGTATTTGGAAGCCCATAGAGGGCTATGGTGAAAAAGGAAATATCTTCCGTTCAAAACTGGAAAGAAGCTTTCTTAGAAACTGCTCTGTGTTCTGTTAATTCATCTCACAGAGTTACATCTTTCCCTTCAAGAAGCCTTTCGCTAAGGCTGTTCTTGTGGAATTGGCAAAGGGATATTTGGAAGCCCATAGAGGGCTATGGTGAAAAAGGAAATATCTTCCGTTCAAAACTGGAAAGAAGCTTTCTGAGAAACTGCTCTGTGTTCTGTTAATTCATCTCACAGAGTTACATCTTTCCCTTCAAGAAGCCTTTCGCTAATTCTGTTCTTGTGGAATTGTCAAAGGGATATTTGGAAGCCCATAGAGGGCTATGGTGAAAAAGGAAACATCTTCCGTTCAAAACTGGAAAGAAGCTTTCTGAGAAACTGCTCTGTGTTCTGTTAATTCATCTCACAGAGTTACATCTTTCCCTTCAAGAAGCCTTTCGCTAAGGCTGTTCTTGTGGAATTGGCAAAGGGATATTTGGAAGCCCATAGAGGGCTATGGTGAAAAAGGAAATATCTTCCGTTCAAAACTGGAAAGAAGCTTTCTGAGAAACTGCTCTGTGTTCTGTTAATTCATCTCACAGAGTTACATCTTTCCCTTCAAGAAGTCTTTCGCTAAGGCTGTTCTTGTTGAATTGGCAAAGGGATATTTTGAAGCCCATAGAGGGCTATGGTGAAAAAGGAAATATCTTCCGTTCAAAACAGGAAAGAACCTTTCTGAGAAACTGCTCTGTGTTCTGTTGATTCATCTCTCAGAGTTACATCTTTCCCTTCAAGAAACCTTTCGCTAAGGCTGATCTTGTGGAATTGGCAAAGGGATATTTGGAAGCCCATAGAGGGCTATGGTGAAAAAGGAAATATCTTCCGTTGAAAACTGGAAAGAAGCTTTCTGAGAAACTGCTCTGTGTTCTGTTAATTCATCTCACAGAGTTACATCTTTCCCTTCAAGAAGCCTTTCGCTAAGGCTGTTCTTGTGGAATTGGCAAAGGGATATTTGGAAGCCCATAGAGGGCTATGGTGAAAAAGGAAATATCTTCCGTTCAAAACTGGAAAGAAGCTTTCTGAGATACTGCTCTGTGTTCTGTTAATTCATCTCACAGAGTTACATCTTTCCCTTCAAGAAGCCTTTCGCTAACGCTGTTCTTGTGGAATTGGCAAAGGGATATTTGGAAGCACATAGAGGGCTATGGTGAAAAAGGAAATATCTTCCGTTCAAAACTGGAAAGAAGCTTTCTGAGAATCTGCTCTGTGTTCTGTTAATTCATCTCACAGAGCTACATCTTTCCCTTCAAGAAGCCTTTCGCTAAGGCTGTTGTTGTGGAATTGGCAAAGGGATATTTGGAAGCCCATAGAGGGCTATGGTGAAAAAGGAAATAACTTCCGTTCAAAACTGGAAAGAAGCTTTCTGAGAAACTGCTCTGTGTTTTGTTAATTCATCTCACAGAGTTACATCTTTCCCTTCAAGAAGCCTTTCGCTAAGGCTGTTCTTGGGGAATTGGCAAAGGGATATTTGGAAGCCCATAGGAGGCTATGGTGAAAAAGGAAATATCTTCCGTTCAAAACTGGAAAGAAGCTTTCTGAGAAACTGCTCTGTGTTCTGTTAATTCATCTCACAGAGTTACGTCTTTCTCTTCAGAAGCCTTTCGCTAAGGCTGTTCTTCGGGAATTGGCAAAGGGATATTTGGAAGCCCATAGAGGGCTATGGTGAAAAAGGAAATATCTTACGTTCAAAACTGGAAAGAAGCTTTCTGAGAAACTGCTCTGTGTTCTGTTAATTCATCTCACAGAGTTACATCTTTCCCTTCAAGAAGCCTTTAGCTAAGGCTGTTCTCGTGGAATTGGCTAAGGGATATTTGGAAGCCCATAGAGGGCTATGGTGAAAAAGGAAGTATCTTCCGTTCAAAACTGGAAAGAAGCTTTCTGAGAAACTGCTCTGTGTTCTGTTAATTCATCTCACAGAGTTACATCTTTCCCTTCAAGAAGCCTTTCGCTAAGGCTGTTCTTGTGGAATTGGCAAAGGGATATTTGGAAGCCCATAGAGGGCTACGGTGAAAAAGGAAATATAATCCGTTCAAAACTGGAAAGAAGCTTTCTGAGAAACTGCTCTGTGTTCTGTTAATGCATCTCACAGAGTTACATCTTTCTCTTCAAGAAGCCTTTCGCTAAGGCTGTTCTTGTGGAATTGGCAAAGGGATATTTGGAATCCCATAGAGGGCTATGGTGAAAAAGGAAATATCTTCCGTTCAAAACTGGAAAGAAGCTTTCTGAGAAACTGCTCTGTGTTCTGTTAATTCATCTCACAGAGTTACATCTTTCCCTTCAAGAAGCCTTTCGCTAAGGCTGTTCTTGTGCAATTGGCAAAGGGATATTTGGAAGCCCATAGAGGGCTATGGTGAAAAAGGAAATATCTTCCGTTCAAAACTGGAAAGAAGCTTTCTGAGAAACTGCTCTGTGTTCTGTTAATTCATCTCACAGAGTTACATCTTTCCCTTCAAGAAGCCTTTCGCTAAGGCTGTTCTTGTGGAATTGGCAAAGGGATATTTGGAAGCCCATAGAGGGCTATGGTGAAAAAGGAAATATCTTCCGTTCAAAACTGGTAAGAAGCTTTCTGAGAAACTGCTCTGTGTTCTGTTCATTCATCTCACAGAGTTACATCTTTCCCTTCTAGAAGCCTTTCGCTAAGGCTGTTCTTGTGGAATTGGCAAAGGGATATTTGGAAGCCCATAGAGGGCTATGGTGAAAAAGGAAATATCTTCCGTTCAAAACTGGAAAGAAGCTTTCTGAGAAACTGCTCTGTGTTCTGTTAATTCATCTCACAGAGTTACATCTTTCCCTTCAAGAAGCCTTTCGCTAAGGCTGTTCTTGTGGAATTGGCAAAGGGATATTTGGAAGCCCATAGAGGGCTATGGTGAAAAAGGAAATATCTTCCGTTCAAAACTGGAAAGAAGCTTTCTGAGAAACTGCTCTGTGTTCTGTTAATTCATCTCACAGAGTTACATCTTTCCCTTCAAGAAGCCTTTCGCTAAGGCTGTTCTTGTGGAATTGGCAAAGGGATATTTGGAAGCCCATAGAGGGCTATGGTGAAAAAGGAAATATCTTCCGTTCAAAACTGGAAAGAAGCTTTCTGAGAAACTGCTCTGTGTTCTGTTAATTCATCTCACAGAGTTACATCTTTCCCTTCAAGAAGCCTTTCGCTAAGACTGTTCTTGTGGAATTTGCAAAGGGATATTTGGAAGCCCATAGAGGGCTATGGTGAAAAAGGAAATATCTTCCGTTCAAAACTGGAAAGAAGCTTTCTGAGAAACTGCTCTGTGTTCTGTTAATTCATCTCACAGAGTTACATCTTTCCCTTCTAGAAGCCTTTCTCTAAGGCTGTTCTTGTGGAATTGGCAAAGGGATATTTGGAAGCCCATAGAGGGCTATGGTGAAAAAGGAAATATCTTCCGTTCAAAATTGGAAAGAAGCTTTCTGAGAAACTGCTCTGTGTTCTGTTAATTCATCTCACAGAGTTACATCTTTCCCTTCTAGAACCCTTTCTCTAAGGCTGTTCTTGTGGAATTGGCAAAGGGATATTTGGAAGCCCATAGAGGGCTATGGTGAAAAAGGAAATATCTTCCGTTCAAAATTGGAAAGAAGCTTTCTGAGAAACTGCTCTGTGTTCTATTAATTCATCTCACAGAGTTACACCTTTCCCTTCAAGAAGCCTTTTGCTAAGGCTGTTCTTGTGGAATTGGCAAAGGGATATTTGGAAGCCCATAGAGGGCTATGGTGAAAAAGGAACTATCTTCCGTTGAAAACTGGAAACAAGCTTTGTGAGAAACTGCTCCGTGTTCTGTTAATTCATCTCACAGAGTTACATCTTTCCCTTCAAGAAGCCTTTCGCTAAGGCTGTTCTTGTGGAATTGGCAAAGGGATATTTGGAAGCCCATAGAGGGCTATGGTGAAAAAGGAAATATCTTCCGTTCAAAACTGGAAAGAAGCTTTCTGAGAAACTGTTCTGTGTTCTGTTAATTCATCTCACAGAGTTACATCTTTCCCTTCAAGAAGCCTTTCGCTAAGGCTGTTCTTGTGGAATTGGCAAAGGGATATTTGGAAGCCCATAGAGGGCTATGTTGAAAAAGGAAATATCTTCCGTTCAAAACTGGAAAGAAGCTTTCTGAGAAACTGCTCTGTGTTCTGTTAATTCATCTCACAGAGTTACATCTTTCCCTTCAAGAAGCCTTTCGCTAAGGCTGTTCTTGTGGAATTGGCAAAGGGATATTTGGAAGCCCATAGAGGGCTATGGTGAAAAAGGAAATATCTTCCGTTCAAAATTGGAAAGAAGCTTTCTGAGAAACTGCTCTGTGTTCTGTTAATTCATCTCACAGAGTTACATCTTTCCCTTCAAGAAGCCTTTCGCTAAGGCTGTTCTTGTGGAATTGGCAAAGGGATATTTGGAAGCCCATAGAGGGCTATGGTGAAAAAGGAAATATCTTCCGTTCACAACTGGAAAGAAGCTTTCTGAGAAACTGCTCTGTGTTCTGTTAATTCATCTCACAGAGTTACATCTTTCCCTTCAAGAAGTCTTTCGCTAAGGCTGTTCTTCGGGAATTGGCAAAGGGATATTTGGAAGCCCATAGAGGGCTATGGTGAGAAAGGAAATATCTTCCGTTCAAAACTGGAAAGAAGCTTTCTGAGAAACTGCTCTGTGTTCTGTTAATTCATCTCACAGAGTTACATCTTTCCCTTCAAGAAGTCTTTCGCTAAGGCTGATCTTCGGGAATGGGCAAAGGGATATTTGGAAGCCCATAGAGGGCTATGGTGAAAAAGGAAATATCTTCCGTTCAAAACTGGAAAGAAGCTTCTTGAGAAACTGCTCCGTGTTCTGTTAATTCATCTCACAGAGTTACATCTTTCCCTTCAAGAAGTCTTTCGCTAAGGCTGTTCTTGTGGAATTGGCAAAGGGATATTTGGAAGCCCATAGAGGGCTATGGTGAAAAAGGAAATATCTTCCGTTCAAAACTGGAAAGAAGCTTTCTGGGAAACTGCTCTGTGTTCTGTTAATTCATCTCACAGAGTTACATCTTTCCCTTCAAGAAGCCTTTCGCTAAGGCTGTTCTTGTGGAATTGGCAAAGGGATATTTGGAAGCCCTTAGAGGGCTATGGTGAAAAAGGAAATATCTTCCGTTCAAAACTGGAAAGAAGCTTTCTGAGAAACTGCTCTGTGTTCTGTTAATTCATCTCACAGTGTTACATCTTTCCCCTCAAGAAGCCTTTCGCTAAGGCTGTTCTTGTGGAATTGGCAAAGGGATATTTGGAAGCCCATAGAGGGCTATGGTGAAAAAGGAAATATCTTCCGTTCAAAACTGGAAAGAAGCTTTCTGAGAAACTGCTCTGTGTTCTGTTAATTCATCTCACAGAGTTACATCTTTCCCTTGAAGAAGCCTTTCGCTAAGGCTGTTCTTGTGGAATTGGCAAAGGGATATTTGGAAGCCCATAGAGGGCTATGGTGAAAAAGGAAATATCTTCCGTTCAAAATTGGAAAGAAGCTTTCTGAGAAACTGCTCTGTGTTCTGTTAATTCATCTCACAGAGTTACATCTTTCCCTTCAAGAAGCCTTTCGCTAAGGCTGTTCTTGTGGAATTGGCAAAGGGATATTTGGAAGCCCATAGAGGGCTATGGTGAAAAAGGAAATATCTTCCGTTCACAACTGGAAAGAAGCTTTCTGAGAAACTGCTCTGTGTTCTGTTAATTCATCTCACAGAGTTACATCTTTCCCTTCAAGAAGTCTTTCGCTAAGGCTGTTCTTCGGGAATTGGCAAAGGGATATTTGGAAGCCCATAGAGGGCTATGGTGAGAAAGGAAATATCTTCCGTTCAAAACTGGAAAGAAGCTTTCTGAGAAACTGCTCTGTGTTCTGTTAATTCATCTCACAGAGTTACATCTTTCCCTTCAAGAAGTCTTTCGCTAAGGCTGATCTTCGGGAATGGGCAAAGGGATATTTGGAAGCCCATAGAGGGCTATGGTGAAAAAGGAAATATCTTCCGTTCAAAACTGGAAAGAAGCTTCCTGAGAAACTGCTCCGTGTTCTGTTAATTCATCTCACAGAGTTACATCTTTCCCTTCAAGAAGTCTTTCGCTAAGGCTGTTCTTGTGGAATTGGCAAAGGGATATTTGGAAGCCCATAGAGGGCTATGGTGAAAAAGGAAATATCTTCCGTTCAAAACTGGAAAGAAGCTTTCTGAGAAACTGCTCTGTGTTCTGTTAATTCATCTCACAGAGTTACATCTTTCCCTTCAAGAAGCCTTTCGCTAAGGCTGTTCTTGTGGAATTGGCAAAGGGATATTTGGAAGCCCTTAGAGGGCTATGGTGAAAAAGGAAATATCTTCCGTTCAAAACTGGAAAGAAGCTTTCTGAGAAACTGCTCTGTGTTCTGTTAATTCATCTCACAGTGTTACATCTTTCCCCTCAAGAAGCCTTTCGCTAAGGCTGTTCTTGTGGAATTGGCAAAGGGATATTTGGAAGCCCATAGAGGGCTATGGTGAAAAAGGAAATATCTTCCGTTCAAAACTGGAAAGAAGCTTTCTGAGAAACTGCTCTGTGTTCTGTTAATTCATCTCACAGAGTTACATCTTTCCCTTCTAGAAGCCTTTCGCTAAGGCTGTTCTTGTGGAATTGGCAAAGGGATATTTGGAAGCCCATAGAGGGCTATGGTGAAAAAGGAAATATCTTCCGTTCAAAAGTGGAAAGAAGCTTTCTGAGAAACTGCTCTGTGTTCTGTTAATTCATCTCACAGAGTTACATCTTTCCCTTCAAGAAGCCTTTCGCTACGGCTGTTCTTGTGGAATTGGCAAAGGGATATTTGGAAGCCCATAGAGGGCTATGGTGAAAAAGGAAATATCTTCCGTTCACAACTGGAAAGAAGCTTTCTGAGAAACTGCTCTGTGTTCTGTTAATTCATCTCACAGAGTTACATCTTTCCCTTCAAGAAGTCTTTCGCTAAGGCTGTTCTTCGGGAATTGGCAAAGGGATATTTGGAAGCCATAGAGGGCTATGTTGAAAAAGGAAATATCTTCCGTTTAAAACTGGAAAGAAGCTTTCTGAGAAACTGCTCTGTGTTCTGTTAATTCATCTCACAGAGTTACATCTTTCCCTTCAAGAAGTCTTCCGCTGAGGCTGTTCTTCGGGAATTGGCAAAGGGATATTTGGAAGCCCATAGAGGGCTATGGTGAAAAAGGAAATATCTTCCGTTCAAAACTGGAAAGAAGCTTCCTGAGAAACTGCTCCGTGTTCTGTTAATTCATCTCACAGAGTTACATCTTTCCCTTCAAGAAGCCTTTCGCTAAGGCTGTTCTTGTGGAATTGGCAAAGGGATATTTGGAAGCCCTTAGAGGGCTATGGTGAAAAAGGAAATATCTTCCGTTCAAAACTGGAAAGAAGCTTTCTGAGAAACTGCTCTGTGTTCTGTTAATTCATCTCACAGTGTTACATCTTTCCCCTCAAGAAGCCTTTCGCTAAGGCTGTTCTTGTGGAATTGGCAAAGGGATATTTGGAAGCCCATAGAGGGCTATGGTGAAAAAGGAAATATCTTCCGTTCAAAACTGGAAAGAAGCTTTCTGAGAAACTGCTCTGTGTTCTGTTAATTCATCTCACAGAGTTACATCTTTCCCTTCTAGAAGCCTTTCGCTAAGGCTGTTCTTGTGGAATTGGCAAAGGGATATTTGGAAGCCCATAGAGGGCTATGGTGAAAAAGGAAATATCTTCCGTTCAAAAGTGGAAAGAAGCTTTCTGAGAAACTGCTCTCTGTTCTTTTAATTCATCTCACAGAGTTACATCTTTCCCTTCAAGAAGCCTTTCGCTAAGGCTGTTCTTGTGGAATTGTCAAAGGGATATTTGGAAGCCCATAGAGGGCTATGGTGAAAAAGGAAATATCTTCCGTTCAAAACTGGAAAGAAGCTTTCTGTGAAACTCCTCTGTGTTCTGTTAATTCATCTCACAGAGTTACATCTTTCCCTTCAAGAAGCCTTTCGCTAAGGCTGTTCTTGTGGCATTGGAAAAGGGATATTTGGAAGCCCATAGAGGACTATGGTGAAAAAGGAAATATCTTCCGTTCAAAACTGGAAAGAAGCTTTCTGAGAAACTGCTCTGTGTTCTGTTAATTCATCTCACAGAGTTACATCTTTCCCTTCAAGAAGCCTTTCGCTAAGGCTGTTCTTGTGGAATTGGAAAAGGGATATTTGGAAGCCCATAGAGGGCTATGGTGAAAAAGTAAATATCTTCCGTTCAAAACCGGAAAGAAGCCTTCTGAGAAACTGCTCTGTGTTCTGTTAATTCATCTCACAGAGTTACATCTTTCCCTTCAAGAAGCCTTTCGCTAAGGCTGTTCTTGTGGAATTGGCAAAGGGATATTTGGAAGCCCATAGAGGGCTATGGTGAAAAAGGAAATATCTTCCGTTCAAAACTGGAAAGAAGCTTTCTGAGAAACTGCTCTGTGTTCTGTTAATTCATCTCACAGAGTTACATCTTTCCCTTCAAGAAGCCTTTCGCTAAGGCTGTTCTTGTGGAATTGGCAAAGGGATATTTGGAAGCCCATAGAGGGCTATGTTGAAAAAGGAAATATCTTACGTTCAAAACTGGAAAGAAGCTTTCTGAGAAACTGCTCTGTGTTCTGTTAATTCATCTCACAGAGTTACATCTTTCCCTTCAAGAAGCCTTTCGCTAAGGCTGTTCTTGTGGAATTGGCAAAGGGATATTTGGAAGCCCATAGAGGGCTATGGTGAAAAAGAAATATCTTCCGTTCAAAACTGGAAAGAAGCTTTCTGAGAAACTGCTCTGTGTTCTGTTAATTCATCTCACAGAGTTACATCTTTCCCTTCAAGAAGCCTTTCGCTAAGGCTGTTCTTGTGGAATTGGCAAAGGGATATTTGGAAGCCCATAGAGGGCTATGGTGAAAAAGGAAATATCTTCCGTTCAAAACTGGAAAGAAGCTTTCTGAGAAACTGCTCTGTGTTCTGTTAATTCATCTCACAGAGTTACATCTTTCCCTTCAAGAAGCCTTTCGCTAAGGCTGTTCTTGTGGAATTGGCAAAGGGATATTTGGAAGCCCATAGAGGGCTATGGTGAAAAAGGAAATATCTTCCGTTCAAAACTGGAAAGAAGCTTTCTGAGAAACTGCTCTGTGTTCTGTTAATTCATCTCACAGAGTTACATCTTTCCCTTCAAGAAGCCTTTCGCTAAGGCTGTTCTTGTGGAATTGGCAAAGGGATATTTGGAAGCCCATAGAGGGCTATGGTGAAAAAGGAAATATCTTCCGTTCAAAACTGGAAAGAAGCTTTCTGAGAAACTGCTCTGTGTTCTGTTAATTCATCTCACAGAGTTACATCTTTCCCTTCAAGAAGCCTTTCGCTAAGACTGTTCTTGTGGAATTGGTAAAGAGATATTTGGAAACCCATAGAGGGCTATGGTGAAAAAGGAAATATCTTCCGTTCAAAACTGGAAAGAAGCTTTCTGAGAAACTGCTCTGTATTCTGTTAATCCATCTAACAGAGTTACATCTTTCCCTTCAAGAAGCCTTTCGCTAAGGCTGTTCTTGTGGAATTGGCAAAGGGATATTTGGAAGCCCATAGAGGGCTATGGTGAAAAAGGAAATATCTTCCGTTCAAAACAGGAAAGAAGCTTTCTGAGAAACTGCTCTGTGTTCTGTTAATTCATCTCACAGAGTTACATCTTTCCCTTCTAGAAGCCTTTCTCTAAGGCTGTTCTTGTGGAATTGGCAAAGGGATATTTGGAAGCCCATAGAGGGCTATGGTGAAAAAGGAAATATCTTCCGTTCAAAATTGGAAAGAAGCTTTCTGAGAAACTGCTCTGTGTTCTGTTAATTCATCTCACAGAGTTACATCTTTCCCTTCTAGAACCCTTTCTCTAAGGCTGTTCTTGTGGAATTGGCAAAGGGATATTTGGAAGCCCATAGAGGGCTATGGTGAAAAAGGAAATATCTTCCGTTCAAAAGTGGAAAGAAGCTTTCTGAGAAACTGCTCGGTGTTCTGTTAATTCATCTCACAGAGTTACATCTTTCCCTTCAAGAAGCCTTTCGCTAAGGCTGTTCTTGTGGAATTGGCAAAGGGATATTTGGAAGCCCATAGAGGGCTATGGTGAAAAAGGAAATATCTTCCGTTCACAACTGGAAAGAAGCTTTCTGAGAAACTGCTCTGTGTTCTGTTAATTCATCTCACAGAGTTACATCTTTCCCTTCAAGAAGTCTTTCGCTAAGGCTGTTCTTCGGGAATTGGCAAAGGGATATTTGGAAGCCAAAGAGGGCTATGGTGAAAAAGGAAATATCTTCCGTTCAAAACTGGAAAGAAGCTTTCTGAGAAACTGCTCTGTGTTCTGTTAATTCATCTCACAGAGTTACATCTTTCCCTTCAAGAAGTCTTTCGCTGAGGCTGTTCTTCGGGAATTGGCAAAGGGATACTTGGAAGCCCATAGAGGGCTATGGTGAAAAAGGAAATATCTTCCGTTCAAAACTGGAAAGAAGCTTCCTGAGAAACTGCTCCGTGTTCTGTTAATTCATCTCACAGAGTTACATCTTTCCCTTCAAGAAGCCTTTCGCTAAGGCTGTTCTTGTGGAATTGGCAAAGGGATATTTGGAAGCCCTTAGAGGGCTATGGTGAAAAAGGAAATATCTTCCGTTCAAAACTGGAAAGAAGCTTTCTGAGAAACTGCTCTGTGTTCTGTTAATTCATCTCACAGTGTTACATCTTTCCCCTCAAGAAGCCTTTCGCTAAGGCTGTTCTTGTGGAATTGGCAAAGGGATATTTGGAAGCCCATAGAGGGCTATGGTGAAAAAGGAAATATCTTCCGTTCAAAACTGGAAAGAAGCTTTCTGAGAAACTGCTCTGTGTTCTGTTAATTCATCTCACAGAGTTACATCTTTCCCTTCAAGAAGCCTTTCGCTAAGGCTGTTCTTGTGGAATTGGCAAAGGGATATTTGGAAGCCCATAGAGGGCTATGGTGAAAAAGGAAATATCTTCCGTTCAAAAGTGGAAAGAAGCTTTCTGAGAAACTGCTCTGTGTTCTGTTAATTCATCTCACAGAGTTACATCTTTCCCTTCAAGAAGCCTTTCGCTAAGGCTGTTGTTGTGGAATTGGAAAAGGGATATTTGGAAGCCCATAGAGGGCTATGGTGAAAAAGGAAATATCTTCCGTTCAAAACTGGAAAGAAGCTTTCTGAGAAACTGCTCTGTGTTCTGTTAATTCATCTCACAGAGTTACATATTTCTCTTCAAGAAGCCTTTCGCTAAGGCTGTTCTTGTGGAATTGGCAAAGGGATATTTGGAAGCCCATAGAGGGCTATGGTGAAAAAGGAAATATCTTCCGTTCAAAACTGGAAAGAAGCTTTCTGAGAAACTGCTCTGTGTTCTGTTAATTCATCTCACAGAGTTACATCTTTCCCTTCAAGAAGCCTTTCGCTAAGGCTGTTCTTGTGGAATTGGCAAAGGGATATTTGGAAGCCCATAGAGGGCTATGGTGAAAAGGGAAATATCTTTCGTTCAAAACTTGAAAGAAGCTTTCTGAGAAACTGCTCTGTGTTCTGTTAATTCATCTCACAGAGTTACATCTTTCCCTTCAAGAAGCCTTTCGCTAAGGCTGTTCTTGTGGAATTGGCAAAGGGATATTTGGAAGCCCATAGAAGGCTATGGTGAAAAAGGAAATATCTTCCGTTCAAAACTGGAAAGAAGCTTTCTGAGAAACTGCTCTGTGTTCTGTTAATTCATCTCACAGAGTTACATCTTTTCCTTCAAGAAGCCTTTCGCTAAGGCTGTTCTTGTGGAATTGGCAAAGGGATATTTGGAAGCCCATAGAGGGCTATGGTGAAAAAGGAAATATCTTCCGTTCAAAACTGGAAAGAAGCTTTCTGAGAAACTGCTCTGTGTTCTGTTAATTCATCTCACAGAGTTACATCTTTCCCTTCAAGAAGCCTTTCGCTAAGGCTGTTGTTGTGGAATTGGCAAAGGGATATTTGGAAGCCCATAGAGGGCTATGGTGAAAAAGGAAATATCTTTCGTTCAAAACTTGAAAGAAGCTTTCTGAGAAACTGCTCTGTGTTCTTTTAATTCATCTCACAGAGTTACATCTTTCCCTTCAAGAAGCCTTTCGCTAAGGCTGTTCTTGTGGAATTGGCAAAGGGATATTTGGAAGCCCATAGAGGGCTATGGTGAAAAAGGAAATATCTTCCGTTCAAAACTGGAAAGAAGCTTTCTGAGAAACTGCTCTGTGTTCTGCTAATTCATCTCACAGAGTTACATCTTTCCCTTCAAGAAACCTTTCGCTAAGGCTGTTCTTGTGGAATTGTCAAAGGGATATTTGGAAGCCCATAGAGGGCTATGGTGAAAAAGGAAATATCTTCCGTTCAAAACTGGAAAGAAGCTTTCTGTGAAACTGCTCTGTGTTCTGTTAATTCATCTCACAGAGTTACATCTTTCCCTTCAAGAAGCCTTTCGCTAAGGCTGTTCTTGTGGCATTGGAAAAGGGATATTTGGAAGCCCATAGAGGACTATGGTGAAAAAGGAAATATCTTCCGTTCAAAACTGGAAAGAAGCTTTCTGAGAAACTGCTCTGTGTTCTGTTAATTCATCTCACAGAGTTACATCTTTCCCTTCAAGAAGCCTTTCGCTAAGGCTGTTCTTGTGGAATTGGAAAAGGGATATTTGGAAGCCCATAGAGGGCTATGGTGAAAAAGTAAATATCTTCCGTTCAAAACCGGAAAGAAGCCTTCTGAGAAACTGCTCTGTGTTCTGTTAATTCATCTCACAGAGTTACATCTTTCCCTTCAAGAAGCCTTTCGCTAAGGCTGTTCTTGTGGAATTCGCAAAGGGATATTTGGAAGCCCATAGAGGGCTATGGTGAAAAAGGAAATATCTTACGTTCAAAACTGGAAAGAAGCTTTCTGAGAAACTGCTCTGTGTTCTGTTAATTCATCTCACAGAGTTACATCTTTCCCTTCAAGAAGCCTTTCGCTAAGGCTGTTCTTGTGGAATTGGCAAAGGGATATTTGGAAGCCCATAGAGGGCTACGGTGAGAAA